>NW_024080804.1:1401121-1568870 GCF_003009895.1 Hyaena hyaena
GTCTGTGACTCCCTCTCTCTCTGACCCTCCCCTGCTCACGCTGTCTCTCTCTCTCTCCTAGAAATAAATAAAACATTAAAAAAATTAAAAAAAAAAAAAGATTCGTTGTCTCCTTCTCTTTCTATCCCTCCCATGCTAGTGCTCTGTCTCTGTCTCTCTCTCTTTCTCTCTTAAAACTAAATAAACATTAAAAAAAAGAGTCTGGTGGGTGCCTGTAAGAAATTTGTTCTTTTTTTATGTTTATTTATTTTTGAGAGAGAGAGAGAGAAAGAGAGAGAGAGTGCAAGCATGGAAGGGGCAGAGAGAGAGGTACACACAGAATCTGAAGCAGGCTCCAGGCCCTGAGCTGTCAGCACAGAGCTCCATGCGGGGCTAGAACTCACAAGCAGTGAGATCATGACCTTAGCTGAAGTCAGATGCTTAACCACTGAGCCACCCAGGTGCCCCAAAAGATTACTTAATTTTAGAAAAGAAAGAAAGAAAAATATTCAGCTATTACATAAAATTGACCTTTGACCTTGGGTTTCATTGGTTTGGTAGATTTTTTTTCATAAATAGTTTTATTTAAGTGTAATTGCTGGTATGAGTTCAATTGTGTCTCCCACAAATTCATATGATGAAGCCTTAGCCCTAATACTTCAGAATGTGACTTTATTTACAAATGGGGCCATTGCAGATGTAATTAGTTAAGATGAGTCCTACTGGAGTGGGGTGGGCCCTGATCTAATATAACAGGTATCTTTATAAAAAAGGGGAAACTTAGAACACAGACATACATTCAAATGGAGAACACCATGTGAAAACACAGGCAGAGATTAGGGTGAAGCTCACAAACCAAGGACCAAACCAAAGATTGCTGACCAACTGCCAGAAGCCAGCAGAGTCATGGAGCAGATTCTTCCTCAGGGTCCTCAGAAGGAACCAACCATACAGACACCTTGATCTCCAACTTAGTTTTCAAGACAATGAGAAAATATCTGTTGTTTTAGCTTTTCAGTTTGATGTACTCTGTTATAGCTGCTGCAGTAAACTTTTACAATTGCCATAGAATAAACTACACATACTACAAAATATATAATTTTGATTGTATACACCTGTGAAATCGTCATTGCAATCAAGATAATGAACATATCTATCATCTTCACAGGGTTCTATGTGCCTTTTTGTTCCTAATTCCTTCTTACCTGCCATGCCCTTTTATTGCTGTCCATCACCAGACCCAGTAAACGTTACTGCTTTCTGTCATTATAGATTTAATATATATTTTCTAGAATTTCTTTCAGTCAGCATGATTAGAGATTCATCCATGTTGTTGTGCATACTAATTGTTTTTTATTGCTGACTAGAACTCCATTGTATATCTATACCACTATATGTTTATTCATTCATCATTTATGGGCATTCGAGTTGTTTCCAGATCTTGTCTGTTACATACAAAGCTGCTTAGGGTATTTGTGTTCAAGTATTTGACTTGATATTTGCTTTCATTTCTTTTGGATAAATATCCATGCATGAAATGACTAGATCATATGGTAGGTATATGTTTTACTTCTTAAAAAACTGCCAAACGGCTTTCCAAAGCAGTTGGTACCATTTTTCATTCCTACCAACAGTGTGTGAGTGTACCAGTTGGCTTGCACTTTAAAAACTCTTGAAGGTAAATGCCTGTAGGGAAGTAGGAACTTTTAGATGATTCAGCTACACCCTGCCTATTTGCCTTATACCCATCTTGATTTACACACTTATGCTACCTATCTGTGTTTTGAATGTGCAACCTCTGATTAATAAATCGATTCAGAATTTCCTATTCAAATATGTGATTCACACATTATATGTATACAAATCTCTCCAGAGTCCTGGACCAAAGTTAGAAGATACGAATGTACCATTGACAAGTCATGTGCCTCTCATGTACCATCAGCTGCCCCTTCTCTTTAATGTACTCCCTGAAAAGTCAGAGTAAAGACATTTGTCCAGCTTGCCTCCCCATAGAATTGTTTTCTGGATCAAACTGAATATTCAAGGAAGTACTTTTCAAACTATGATGTAGACCATTTTTTCATGATGCTATGATAGTGAAAGGCTCTCTGAGAGGTGGGTTTCCAGAATGAGAGTCCCACAGATTGTGACAGCCCTCATGATGTGAGTGGTGTGTAATGTAGAGTACACTGGCCACCAGTACTTCCTGTCTTCCCCCTCATTTCTGGTCAGAAAACAGACTTTGAGACAGTGGCTAAATGTCCTACAGAACAGTTTCTTTTAATGTCTCTAAAGAGTCTGGCATTGAAAGTCAGGGGAAAATAATAATAAATACAGCAGCTAACTCTTATTAAGCAGGTATTACATGCTAATTTTTTATTGAAGTATTGCTGACACACAACATTACACGTTACATTAATTTTAAGTGCACAACATAGTAATTTAACAACTCTATGCATTGTGCTACTCTCACCACAAATGTAGCTACATGGTACAATTTTTGTATGAATTTCATGTAATTCTTACAACAATATAATGAGATAGGTAGGTATGATTATCACTTATTTTTTTAAGTAGTTGAAATATTAACAAAGGTAGATTTCTTGTCACATATGCTGGAGCTCTTGTTCTTAGTTATAACATAACCTATAGTGTCCAGTCCTTTCTATGCTATAATAGTATAATCTGAAAGGCCTATATCATTTTATCATATTGACATAAATATACCTGTTGGGAAAATTTTTTTAATTAAAAAAGAAAACATACTGAAGTAGTTCCCAGGAACTGTCCCCAAATACCTTAATATTTCAGAAAGGAAGAATATGAGGAACACTACTCAGATTTTGTTAGAATAACAGTGACATTCACAAAATAACAAGATTTGAAAGTCCATCATAGCAAGGGACTTGAAAATCATTGAAATGTAAAAATCAGTGAAATTTCAATTTGTAACACTGGAGCTTTGGGACACGTGTGCGTGGAGGACCAGCATGGGCCACCTAGTTCATTCTGAAGGGCTGAGCAATCATATGGGATGTAGTTTGCCAAGGATGGGTCATGGTCACTTCCTGGAAAATCACTTGGTATAGAGAGAATGGATTCTAGACTAAACTTTAACATTAATGGTTTTACTTTTCTGAACCCCAATTCCTTTATGTATAAAATGAGATTGCTGATGAAACGTGCTTTCGTACATTTTATTCCCCCCAGAATTCTTTAGTTAAATTAAATCATAAGTAAACACCACATGAAGACATTAAAGCAAATTTGTTCGGGTTCTTAGTTACAACAACCGAATCTTCTTTAGGTAGTCTGGGTAGTATTAAAAACTACTAGTTAGTCTTTGAGTCTCCGGAAGAGCTGGAGAGTTGGGCATGGATATTGCACAACTAAGAACAAAGCAGCTAGAGAACATGCACTACCACCATGCACCTATTCTGGTGGAGGCACCATTGTCACTGTTGTCCATCCCTGGATATCTACCACGCTATGGTTTGGAATCTAGAAACTCTATACAGTCCTCTTTTAGATGCTTCCGTAGTCCTTGCCACACTTGAACCCCCAGCGTGTGACTGCCTTTTCATGTAGCTCACTTGTACCTATGTGTTGCTTGACTGAACCCAGGACTTGTGTTGGACAGGAAGCCATCTTTAGAAAGGGGCTGGTACTGAGTGTTGAGTGGGCCAACTCACAGTACCTGCCATCAGCGCTCCTTTAAGATGGCCAGAGCCCCCACTCAACTTTATCACTGTTCCTTGATGATAATGGGGCCAAGTTAACTAGTCATTCACTAAATAGGCCTCCAGGTCTCTGCAGACCAAAGTTAGAAAACCACCAAACTAGATTTTTCCTAGATTCTCTCTAGTGCTAAAATTCCTTGATTCTAGGCATTTCCAAGATTAAATTAAAGTAGAGGTGCCTAAGTATTTTCCTGTAGGGCTTGGCTAATTCCAAGATATTCTCTGTAATTATTAGTAGTTAAGAATATTATACCCAGGGAGTAGGGTTTCATGTACATTTGCATTTTCATTGAATTCCTCAGTTAAGTATATTAGTACAAGAACATCCAATTCACACAAAAAGAAAGGAAATGGTAAGAGAAAAAAAGGAAAACATTTTACAAAGATGTATAGGATTTCTTTTCAGAAGGGTGTATTTTGAGACTTTCAAGGGAAGCATTTTTAAGTTGCAAGTACTTGCAGATGGACTTATAGGGAAAATGCTTACAGTGTTGGCATCAGTTCAGATTTACAAAATCCAAGCACAAAGTTCCAATAATCAGAAAAGAGAGCAAGCAAACTTAAGCTACCTTAAATTGTACAGATATTTGTTTACATAATCTTTTGCAATCTAACATCTCTCAATGACCAGAAAATAACATTCTTGTTATAATCATGGCACTCTAAAGACATCAGAAATCAGTGAGATACCATATTATTAGACATGGTATATCCATCAAGTGTATGGTAACTATGCACGTACTATGTCGCTGTGCCTAAGAGCTTGGGCTCTGCCTTCAGCCCCTTTAGAAGCTTTCACTAACTTACCCATAGGATAAGAATAATGATACTAACTGCTTTATGATCTAAGTATTAAAGTGAGATAATGTGTGTTAAACTATTGGCATTTTCCCTGGGATATAAGAAATGTTGTCTAGTATAGTCATTAAGACACTTACCCTGGCTTTTGGTCCTTTGCAAACTCAACTGGTGTTAGCAGCCAAACAGTGATCTGGGGAGGCTGTGGCCCAAAGGGAGGAAAAGTGGTTCCACCAGTTGACTTTCCAGAAGAGAGACATATGATATTTATAAATGTGCCATCAATCCACCATCCTCCACCATCACCAAGACATAGAACTGGACCCTCCTTATTTCCCTGAGTCTTCTTTAAATATTTAAGATCACTCTTGCTATTTGTTAGGGACTGATTTCATCTGTATTTGATTCAGTAAACATCTATGCAGATTGACTACATATATGCCAAGCACTGTGGCCTATGAACTGGGAGACCAGACAAACATAGACACTGATTTAGCAAACATTTGTTAAGTTTCTACTATATTCTAGGGACTGTTTTCAGCTCTCAGTATTAGTGAGGCCCTCGAGGATCTGATGCGGGCTGGGGTGACTTTATGGGGGAATGACGTTAAGTAAGCAGATATTAGGATTGCCTCTGAACCTCTACATATGGGGAAACCACAAGTAGAGTAAACAATTACCCTAGTTTGCCTGGGACTGAGGGTATGCCTGGTGCACACAATTTTCTGTTTTAAACCAAAACAGAGCTATTTCTCAGGATATGGTATTTTGGTGCTAAAACCAGGAAGGCTCTAGCAAAACTGGGACAAATTGGTTGTACTAACAAGTTGTATATCCCCTATTGGGCAGTCTTTTTGCCTCCGAGGAATTTAATTCCCTTCATTCAAAGTGTGGAACTCTGCCTTGGGATGCAGCTGTGATGTGGCACAAAGAAGTCTGGAGTAGGATTGCACAGAGCAGCTAAGAACTCAGTCCCAGCTCTTGCTTTTGTGATGACCCTTGACAAATTATCTCTCCTAACCATACATAGCTTATTCCTCTAGAGAAGCAAAGAGACCTATGCCCTGGGTGTTTGAATAGGTTACATGAGATAATATATGTACAAGTGCCTGGCACAGGGAGGATGCATAACTTTTTAAATTTTTTCTATTTTTGAATAATAAAACATATGGTACTAGTTTAAAACCAGGGAATTGCATATATACATGGTTGTCTACATTGGCTTCCCATCATTTGTGCTTCATGTATTGCCCTGGAATGCTCTTTAAATGTTTCCATTGAGTGTGTTCCAAGTTACTAACAACATCGTAAAACTCCCTGAGTGCAAGTATGGTCTTTTTATGTTTTGGGTATCTCCCAAAAGCTTCTAGAACATAGCGTGGTCAAATCTTGGGAACACAAAGGGCTGAGGTTGGTCTGCAATGCCCTGGGTATACATTAAGCAGTAAATACTGTGTTTATTTTTTATCTGCATTTTAAACTATAAATCTACCACCACAAATGGTACTCTCATATTGATATAAGGATCTTGCTTAGGTCAAATATTTTTGATGCCTCTCCCTACCTAAATTATTGCATTTTAATCCCTTTACCTGTGCGATTTCCTTACAATGTGCAAATTTAATGGAAGGTAAAGGTGGCAGGAGAGGACAGATGTATACCTTACGATGCTAAATGGGCTGAAATCCCTGTGCTTGTGAGCCTGAGAAAACAGTTTAAATGTCAAAGCTAACACTGTGGGCCCTGGAGTTATAAGCAGCAGCAAGCCAGCACACACAACCTCACATTAGCCAAATGGAGATAAACTTATTTGTAATTTCGAATTTTCTATTAACATAATAGGTTAGTGGGTCTGCTCCTTTAGCAAATCCTAAAGAGATTTCTTTAAAAGTACTGGCAAGAAGACAAAATGTCACCCATTATTATCTAGCTTGACTCTTGCTGTATTAATTCCTCATCTCTCATTTTTTTTCAGCCTTTCTCTATATCTTTCACATCAGGCAATTTCTGCCACTGTTTCCTTACCAAAATTCATTCAGCATCCTTGACATATATCGTTGTACAATGGCTGTAATGGTCTTCACATTAGGTCTCTTCTCTTGATAATTGAATCAGCTGAGCCAAATGCTCTTATGGCTAAGGGCAGCACAGATTCTGAGAAATGGCTCATTACCAAGTCATTGGGATCAACCCCTAAACCAGACTGGGACATCCACTCAAATCTCATTACTAGAACCATTCCCTCTAGTACTTGAAGGAATAATATTCCTGAGTTTATGACCATAGATGATAAGAGGTCATTCCGTGTTTTATTTTCAAGGTAGTAGAAGAGTAGGGAGGATTCAGCAGAATGTTTATAATTGCCAAAAGAGCTAACAAGACCTCAGGCTGTATTTAAAAAAAAAAAAAAGTATTGTGTTTAAAACAAGAGAGGATAAGTTTTAGCAGAACATGAGCAGCAGTCCTCAAATTAAATTATTCATTTATTCAACTAACATGTATGACACCTACTCTGTAAAAGGCACTGGGCTGTGAAAGATACAAATATAACAAGTAGCACACTAACACAAATATAGATTGTATTAAGTGATAGTCCTGTGCTGCTTTTCTGGTTTGGCTCATGGGACTGCCAGAATCTTTACTATGGCAATCACAAACCGAGATATCTACACAAGGCTGGCTGATAAGTGAGTAAAATAGCCCAGGGGAAACTGTGCCAAATTGGATAAAACATGCCCTGTTTAAAGTGGGCAGATGCTACTTAGTACTATTAGATTGTCATCTTGTGAGATGTGGATCTGGTTTGGCCAAGAGGAACTGGAAATTCAGAATTGTGTGTGTAATACTTCATTTAAGAACAGTATCAAGATGGTAGCAAATTCAACTATTTAAAAGCTCTGTAGAACTCTTACCTATCCTCGGGCTACATCCTGCTCCCGGGCTTTCCATTTGTAAATTCCACTCTGATCAGTAGTTTTCACCTAGTCAAGGTATGTTTGCCAAAATTTAGAGGGGCTCTTTAATTTCATGTAAATAACCATTTGCTATAGGTTGCCAGGTTCTGTAATAAGAATGACTCAGTTTACTTAATATAACCAGTAGGTGAAGATAAATGAGTGACATATGTATACTTTATAATATTTTTGGTGGAGGGATTTGGTTCTCCACTGAAAGTTTTAGCATATTCAGCTGCCTGTGTACTATACTAGAAGCATTTAACACTTCCACTGAGACAAGGTAAGGGGTATAGAAACTCCTGGACTCCATTTTTTTTAATATGAGACTGAATAAAGCTATTTCTCTGGAAGTTTCTTAGGATGGATTTATGGTGGCCTCAGGCTAAATTCTCTGTTGATGCTTTGAACTTCTGTCCAGAACATCATATTCATTACAAAGGAACTGGCTTTCTCTGTGTCCTCATGAGAGAACTATATGTGCTTAGTTACTGGGTGGGCACCTCTTGAGTAACTTCTGGCAGTATCTGGATGGAACCTTTGTTTCTTACTGAACAGCCAAGTTTGATCTCTTTCTCTGCTGCCTGTATCATGCCTATATCATGCCTAACAGAAATGCCCAACTAAACCATGTACACAAACCAGTCCCATTAATAAGGGAAGCAATGGGCCATTTTCTTCTGTTATTAATTATGTAAAATACATACAATACCAATACCAAATATGGTAATGGTTACCATTTAACTGTTTGGTAGAATAGAGAAGGTAGGTGGTATATACTTCAGTTGGCTTTTTTTTTTAAGTAAAATAAGTAGAATAGTGGTTGCCATTATCAGTGAGAGGTAATCACACATTTGTTGCAAAGTAGTGAAGGTTTAACTGGTACATTTGTTCAGATTTGTCCTTCTTGGAGTTGGAAAGTTAAAATTCAGGCAGACTGTCACACAGAAACTATCTAACTACTTTACGCATGACTCACCTGGATAAGGCTGTCCCTCAATAGTGTAGGTAGGGCATGATTAATTGGCTTTGAGACAGTGCTAAAGGAGGGAGAGATACATTTTATATTTGGTCCTGAGACGAGCAATTGAAGCAGTATCAGCTGTTGAACTTATAAAGTTTAAAGCTAAGGATGTGAATTCCATAGCCACTCTGTGGGTTTAAAACCAGCTTTGCCACACTCTGGCAATGTTACTCTAGGAAAGGTATCATAACTCTGAAGTTTCCTCTCCTGTAAAATGAAGATTTAAAATAGTACCTCCTCCTTGAGGGAGTAGACTCCTGTAGGAGATGAATCTTTTCATTCTGCCCTGCCTCAGCTCTTGATTGTCTGTCAAACCTTTGTGTGTGTCCAAGTAGCCTAATATATTTTTAATAGTCCCTAATAGTTAAGGATGTCTAAGACCTGTCAATGTCTCAAAGGGGAGGGCCTCAGCACCTAGAATCAGGCAAGCCATATCCTCAGGCAACAACTTTTAAAAGTATGAAAATATATACAGTCCTGGGAGATCATAAGCATAAGCATAAGCACTGTTGGTCACCAGAGCCAGGCAATCTGGAAGTGTTTCATGGGTGGTCGTCCACAAAAATCAGGGCTCCAGATGAGTGTATAAGATCTTTTCTGGGTAATACTAGTGAGCTGGAGAAAGGCAGAAGAAGAGCACCAAGATTGTGTTCACAGCCTGTTCTTTGAGAGCAGCTCTGTAAGCCACAAAGGTATGCCAAACCCGAAGGCTATTTTTTAGGCCAAACCCCGGGTCAAGCAAAGAGGCTTCCTTCACAGAAAGGCTGAGGGATGTGCCTCAGTTTTCTGTCTGTGCAGTTCTCGGGGTGGTAAACTTCCAGGAGCCATCTCTCTGATCACCACAGTCCCATGGAATCCAGAAATGCAAGCCTCCCCAGCCACCAGAACCAGATGCTCCAGGATGTCCCCTAGGCAGCAGGCACAAAGAATAAGACACCAATCATAAAAACCAGGGCGCTAGGCACGTGTAAAGCTTCCCTCCAGGAGACATTGGCACTCTAGAGAGTGGGAGAAGATGAGCGTAAAGATGGTTTCCACCCTCCAGATTCTCTGGGAAGCAGTATCATCAGGCCCTTTTAGTGTGTTTTATTAGAAGCCTACTCCTTAAGCCATAGCCATGATGATGAGCTCATAGGCCTCCTTCACAAAAAGACCACGCTCCTGAATTTGTTACCTCTTGCTGTGCTCTGGGGGTGGTAGCTGTTTAGGAACTCTTTCTTTGTTGGTTGCAGTCCTGAAGGACACACAAATGTGAGCCCCACTGGCCACCAGAGGCACATAATGTAGAGGTGTCTCCTGGTGGCAGCTGCAAAAATGGGGCCACCAGATGCATGTAAAAGCTCCCGTTTGGGAAATACTGGTGCTCGGGAACACAGTAAAGAGAAAGTAGGAAGATGACATCTAACAAGTGTCCAACCTGCAGAGTGTTCCCATAGACTCCTCCATATGTGTATTTAATTACACGCGTGTCCCTCAGGTCAACACTTCATTGTAAGCAGGTAAAACTTCTGCACTTTAAGTCTAGGTGCAATCAGCTGCTTCTGAGCTGGGCCCTGGGGTAGATCAGTCTAAGCACAAGAAGCCTTTCTGTTTCTCAGATTCCTTCAGTATTGTGGGTCTCAGGATATAAGC
The DNA here is from genome assembly GCF_003009895.1 of Hyaena hyaena. Taxonomy (NCBI): domain Eukaryota; kingdom Metazoa; phylum Chordata; class Mammalia; order Carnivora; family Hyaenidae; genus Hyaena; species Hyaena hyaena. The sequence goes on from NW_024080804.1 coordinate 1,411,249, forward strand.
CATTGTTTTTCAATATTAGAAGTACTGGGGGTTTGTGTCTCAAGTATATGTCTTAAAAGTTGGGATGCTTGGTGTAGGGTTCAAATCATTTGCTATCTAGGGAGAAGCTCTGGGTTTTGAGTTCCCTTCTAGTTGTGGTTCATGGCACCAGGGCTGAGGTTTATAACAAGATTGTGTAAACTATATGTAGCTCCATGTTCACTGCAGCATTATTTACAACAGCCAAGATATGGAAACAATCTGTGTCCATCCATGTATGCATGGATAAAGAGGCTGTGGTGTATATATACACAATTAAATATTATTCAGCCATAAAAACTAAAATCTTGGTGTTTGTGACACCATGGGTGGACTTCGAGGGTATTATGTTAAGTGAAGTTAAATCAGAGAAAAACAAATACTGGATGATCTCTCCTGTATGTGGAATCTAAAAATAAGTACAGGTATTTCCAACTATGAAAAGTTTGCATTGTGCTTTTTTGAAAGACTTCTATTAGTAGTTTTCACTAAATGAAAGAAATTCGAAGAGGATTTACACTTTTGTGAAAAAGTCAAAAAGCAAAATTAGCATTCAGCATTTGTATTGCAGTGAGACCTTTTAGGGGCAGTGCACACCCCAACCATAGAAATGGCACCACCGAACTACTTCCCTGGGAACTGTACTTGGATTCTCAGCCTTAAGCTTTGAATTGTGTCCGTGAGCATCTCTGCTTTGTCTCGATTTATTTTGTACGTCTCTTAGCAAGATATGTTCTAAGGTATCAGAAAAGCCTATGTGAGTTTATTTTTTGGGTCTGCGAATGCCAAAAATATTTTCCATATAAATTAATGGTAATTGTTATTTTTGCTTTAAGCCATTTTGGTTTCGGACACTTTTCAAAAGGAGCAATATACTTTGGATAGTGGGAAAATCTACAAAATAACATACAAAAATACCAGGATCATAGATACAGAGAACATATTTGTGGTTGCCAGAGGTATGGGGTAGGGACTTGGTGAAATGGGTGACCTTATTCTTTTTTGTTTTTGTGAGTTTAAAGCAATTGAATTTAAAAAATAAGTAACAGTGTGATTTGGAGAACTTTTACCCTTCACTGTATGTTGGATTACATTTATAATACAATTAAATTATAAATAATGTAAATGAACAAATGATAATTTCTTTATGTAAACTATGAATAGATGTCTGCATACAATATGGCTTTAAAACTAAAATCATGTGTATATAGTTGTATTCATAAAAGTAAGTACACTAATCAAAAGCTATTCAACAACATTAACAGCAAATTCAAATACCAAAGAAGTATTCTTCTGAATTTTATGTTTCATTCAACATCAGAAACCACCATTGTATTAAAAGGACAAAAAAAGCATTTAAAAATTATATAAAGGATTTAATGTTTCCAACTCACTTTCTTTTTGCAGTAAGCTAGTTTGTTATTTAATCTAAAATGCACCTAAGAATGGAATTCACTATTTACTATGATAATTGGAAATGAACTAAAAAAACTATTTCAATTTTTATTATTTCCCTTTCTATGTTACAAGAGGCCAATTCACCAAAAAGCACTGAAGCAATGTTGAAGGTGATAACTTATAGATTTAAACAGTATTGTTAGGTACCACCTAAAAAATTATTCTCAGTCTTTCAGCTAATTTGTAAAAAATTAAAAATAGAACTCCCCTAGGACCCAACAATAGCACTGCTAGGAATTTACCCAAGGGATATAGGAGTGCTGATTAATAGGGGCACATGGACCCCAATGTTTATAGCAGCACCTTCAACAACAGCTAAATCATGAAAAGAGCCTAAATGTCCATCAACTGACGAATGGATCAAGAAGATGTGGTTTATATATACAGTTGAATACTACATGGCAGTGAGAAAGAATGAAATCTGGCCATGTGTAGTAATGTGGATGGAACTGGAGGGTATTATGCTAAGTGAAATAAGTCAGTCAAAGATAGACAGATACCATATGTTTTTACTCATATGTGGATATTAAGAAACTTAACAGAAGGCCATGGGAGAGGGGAAGGAGGAAAAAGTTACAGAGAAGAATGGAGGCAAACCATAAGAGACTCCTAAAGACTGAGAACAAACTGAGGGTTGTTGGGGTTGGGAGAGAGAGGAAAATGGGCATTGATGGGCATTGAGGAGGGCACTTGTTGGGATGAGCACTGGGTGTTGCATGGAAACCAGTTTGACAATAAATTATATTTTTTAAAAACCGCAAAGAATGAATACTTAGTAGATACAGAATAGGCCCAGGAATGGACTAGCTGCCTGATAAATGTTACCTACTTATCGTCTTCTTATACCAAATTTTGATTGTCCATATACTTTTCTTTTTAACCTACTAGGCTTTGGACATCTTGAGGGAAGAGATGATATCCTGTTTAATCTCATATTTCAAGAGTCTGCTGCAATACCTAGCAGATAGTAAGTGATCAATAGTGTAATTCTCAATCTGTATGAGGGTTCAGAACAAAACATCATAAAGACCTTCGGCCCACAACTCTTGTAAATGGTGCCACTCCACTGTCAATTAATAATAATTTATGTTACTGTTATTTAACCACATGATTCTGTAAATATATTCACTGCTTTGCTTACCCTGGATTTGAATCTTACTGTTTCTCTTGCTCTCTTGACTTGTCATTGGGAAACGCATTGCACCTCTTAGATCTTCATTTACCTTATCTGTAAAACTGAAGTAAAACATCTATGTTGTAATATAGTAGTAGGATTAGCAGTATTGTATGAGAGACATGGTGTATAGTGACTGTGATGGAAAAGGTACTCAGGGAGAGGCAGATAGGCTTCTTTGTTGCATGGAAGGGGTTCAACAGGAATGTTTTTTGATAAGATCTTAACCTCAGTTCAATGTTCTTCATTCACATGGCCAGAAATCTTTTGGGATCATATTTCTTTAAGTATTATGATCATTGAATTGTGTCCCTGAAAAAGATATGTTGAAATCCTAACTCCTAGAACTTCAGAATGTGACCTTTTTTGGAAATAAGGTAATTACAGGGACGTCTGGGTGGCTCAGTTGGTTAAGCGTCCGGCTTCAGCTCAGGTCATGATCTCACGGTTTGTGGGTTTGAGCCCCATGTCGCGCTCTGTGCTGACAGCTAGCTCAGAGCCTGGAGCCTGTTTCAGATTCTGTATCTCCCTCTCTCTCTACCCTCCCCTGCTCATGCTGTCTCTCTTACTCTGTCTCTCAGAAGTAAATTTTTAAAAAAACACTAAAAATTTTTTTAAAAGGAAATAAGGTAATTGCACATGGAATTAGATAAGATGAGATCATACTGGAGTAAGGTGAGTCCTAATTCAATATAACGGATGGCTTATAACAAGAGGAGAAAGAGACACTGGGAGAAGAATGCTAGGTCATGACAGGGGCTTTGGAGTCACACTGGTGCAAGCCAAAGAGCACCAATGATTGACAGCCTTCACCCAAAGCTGGGAAGAGGCAAGAGGTTCTACTCAGAGATTCAGAGGGATCATGGCCTTGCTGACACCTGACTTTGGACTTCTAGCTTCCAGAACCATGAGAGAATGTATTTTACACTGTTTTAAGCAACCCGTTTTGTAGTACTTTGTTAGGGCAGCCCTAGGAAATTAACACAAGTACTATGCTAAACTTAATGACCATGACTTTCCAAAGTTATTCCAGAAGAAGGGGGCATTTGTAATACTCCAAAAAATGATCAAATAGACATTTTCCACAGTCATCAGATATTTTCTATCCTAAAAAAAGATTATAACTGTAGCACAACTGGTAGAATTCTGGGGAAAGGGGAGAAAAACAAATCCTTGACCTACCACAGTCCTCAGAGGCTTTTGTTTATTTTATCCCTGAATTTCCAAAATTTTGGTAAAGAAATTTGAGTCCCTGGAGACCCAGGAAGCTTTCAGTTGTACTTGTATGAAAGGTAAGAAAACCCTGTTTTCATTGACTATGAGCTGTGGCTTCATATTATCAGGTGGCCACGTGATGCTTGCTTTTAAGAACCTGCAGATGAGACCAGGTTCATTATTTTTTAATGTAAAGAGGATGATGGCAAACTCTGCAGAGGAATATAGACCAGACTTTCACTCTTGCCCTAGAATTTGTGTCAACATTGTTCATTTAGAAACTGGTAAACTACATGTCATATTTAAAACATCATATTTGACTAAAGGCAATATTTGTTGGAAATAGCATTTAAGTGTTTGATTGCAGCACATGATTCATGGGAAAATATTCAATTATGAGCAATTTGGTGGTGCTGGAACTCAGCTGCACATTTTTCCATGTGAAGCACACATCTAATAAGGAAACCCACTGGGTTTGCTCCTGTATTTCTCTTTCATCAAGAGGGCACCTGCCATTTCTGCTGCTAAGTTTCTTTCAACTTCGAAGTACAGGGAGAATGAAATCAGGTTGTCAGAAGAGTTGGTGTAAAAACTAAAAGCTAAGTGTATGGTGATCCCAAGTGTTCTAGAAAAGAATTTCATTTTGTTTATTTCTAAAAAGTCTTTCTTGGGTAGAATAAAAGGTATTCTGTCGCAAGTCTGAAATAATGTAAGAATCCAGTCCTGTTCCTGAAAGATGCCATTCTCTGACCTTTGCATATGTTCACGTATCCCTCCTGACCTCAGCTTCAAGGAAGACACTTAACTTATGGAATGATAAAATTCCTCTCTTTTGAAGAAAGCAGTTCCACATTACCTGGGGTGAATTTGTTAACCAAGGTTCCTGCTGCATCGCTGTAAGATTTTGAGTGTTTTGTATACATTAATATTTTCCCCCAGAATGTTCCTAAAATAGCTGGGTCATCGTAGAATATGTTTTCCCCTTTTGAAGTCCAGCTTCCATTATTCCTGGTGTTATCTTTGTTCCCTAAAACACCTAATAAGTCATATTCCTTCCTTCCTTCCTTCCTTCCTTCCTTCCTTCCTTCCTTCCTTCCTTCCTTCCTTCCTTCCTTCAACTCTAGTCTGTCACTAGAGTTGCCAAACTGAAGCCCATGGTTATATCTCTACTATTTTCAAACTAAGAATATTTTTCACAAATGCTTGGGGAGGGGGACAATGAAAGAAGAATATTTTGTGATGTGTGAAAATCATACAAAATTCAAATTTTAGTTTCCATATAGGATTCTATTGGAACACAGCCATACCCATCTGTTTGCATATTACGTGTGGGAAGTCATGGCCTTTAAGAGGCCCATAGTCAGCGTAATACCTCAAGAATTTGGCCTCTTTCTTCAAGTCTGAATTCCACCAGCACCACTCTAAGACTTTTTGTTGCTGCCATGGCCTTGCATCTATTTTTCTCTGCTCTCCCTAGCCCCTCTTGTGTGGTACTCCAGTAGAGTTCTACATGGCTGGATCCCAAATTTGCTCTTTTCAAAGTAGCTTTGCAGACTCTGATCTAGCACCACCAACCTCTGATTCCAGCTTATCTGTTTAATGCAACATCTGTCTAGTCAGCTGGGCTGCTATAACAGAATATCAAAGATGGATTGGCTCAAATAACAAACATTTATTTCTCACAGTTCTAGAGGCTGTGAAGTGCAAGATCAAGGCACTGGCAGATTCCATCAATGGAATGGACTGGCTTCCTGGTTCACAGACAGCTGCCTTTTCAACGTCTCCTCACATGACAGAAGAATAAGAGAGAGTTCTCTGGGGTCTCTTTTATAAGGGTACTAATCCCATTCATAAAGCTCCATCTTCATAACCTGTTCACCTCCCAAAGTCTCCTCCTACAAATACTATCACTTTGGGAGTTAGGATTTCAACACATGAATTTGGGGGGTATACATTCAGTACATAGTAGTATCCCATGTACCCTCTTGCCCAAAAAGGGAGCTTAGACAGTAAAGAGATAAGAGCCACGATTTTTTTAAAAAGAAATAGCTTTCAAGCTGGGCTTCTCATCTTGCATTTGTTTAGTTGTGTCTTTTACATTTTTAAGCTTAAATATGAGAATTTTCTTTCATACTTGTTATATTTCTTCTGACTGATTTCAGCCCAGCATTGCTGCCTGCAGAGATGGTTTTGAAACTTCATTTTGTCAGCTACTGTATTGCTGTCTTTCCCAGAATCATCTTCGTCTAAACATTTTTTATAGACACATGTTCTACATTTTAATCGGATGTAATTTTAACCGATTACAATATTCAAGAGAATTTGACCCCAAACAGAGCTAGCTTTGTGGCACTATTCTAGGGACCTCTCTCCAATTCAATATTGATCTTTTAAGCAGCACTCATTGGGAATGGTTTGAATCATTGCTGATCCTTGTAACCACAGGTGATTATAGAAGACTGTGTGAAGTACTTTGCTAAAATGGACATGAGCTGTATCTAAGCCCTTTCCCCGATTCAATAGCTTAGAGGTTCCTATCAGAGCAAATTTATCATCCTATATATATATATATATTTGACTCCAATTGCTTGGCATCAAATTTTTTCATTAAAAAAATTTAATCTCCTATTTATTTAAGTTCTTAAATATTACTTTTCATTTTCAGAATCCCATTATGTAATTTACATAAATATGTGGATGTAAACATATGGAAGCAGCCATGTATTTCTATACTATCTCTCTTTTGCAAGGCTTCTCTTCAGCTGACAAACTTGATCTGGAGTTAAGAGCTCACAATCAGGAATAAAAACATCTATATGCTGGTACTTAATCTGCTCCTTAACTAGCTATGTAACCAATGATATGCCTTCTGACCTCTCTTAGCATTAGTTAATTCCTCTGTAAATAAAAGGTTCTACTAGATGATTTCCATGAGTTCCTTCTTGTTTTGGAAACCATAATCATAATCAATCTATTGAGCACAAACAAAAAACCTTCAGAGGAGTTTATAGGGAGCACAAATGGGTGACACCATTCAGTAACGACACAATTTCAAAAAATGACAGTGACAATAAGGGTAGCATATAAACTCTGCTGGAATTTGGAGAGGAAAAAGAGCTGTGGGTATCAGACTTTTGGGGGTGGATTTTCTGGATGCAGCCTAAGCAAAGGGAACAACAGAGGTAGGAAAAGGTTAATGTCTGAAATACTTTTTTATTCTACTTTCATTTTGTTGATGTTTTAATCCTCTCCAAGGTCACTGTCAGTGCAAGATACCTTCCCACCATTCTTTGGAACACTGCCTTAACAATCAGGAGTCCTAATTTGTACTTTGATTTCAGAAATGGATGAGATAGTACCATTTATATCCAAGCACACCATTTTGAAGTGATATGTTATTTTATTTGGAGTGAAATAAAATTCAACACATAAGAACTTGTAAAAGTAGGCGGAACAATTTAGAAATTGTCTTCTGGCCTTAGCAGCATTTAGAGGCAAACAACTCAGATAATTGCTACTAGTGTTTGCTTTTTAATGTTGAATAAAGGTTGAGAGAAAAAGAAGAAGAAAATAATAGATGGCATCAATTTAGCTTGGTCTTTGAGGGATGAAGTAAAATGTGGTGGTTAGGAATACGGGCTCTGGAGTCAGACTCTGGATCCATCATTTATGGTTGGATGTGGGTGCAGATGTTACTTAACCATTTGTATTTTAATCTCTTCCTTCATAAAATGGGCATAATAATAAAACCTATGAATATTTTGTTAGGGTGAAATCTATTATCATATAAAGAAATTAAACTAGTTGCTGGATTGGAGGAAATACTAAATGTCAATTATTATTACTATATTATTATCATCATTATTAGTGTTTTTATATTCTCCCATAAAAGCAGACACATTATTAAAAGGAATACAGGATGGAAACAGGACATGAAATGGAAAATTCTGAGTTATGAATTCTGAAGACACAAACTATAATAGATAAAGCCTTATATACTATAAATTCTCTTTATGGAACGGTCTCTCAAACAGTTGGTCCCTTCATGCGTCTTCACTCTTGAATCCAAAATTGTTACAAAATTAAAGAAAAAGATCTTAGAACTTTGTGTGATCACTCTGTACCTTAGAAATTATGTCATGTGACTCTAATCTGTGATTTTATCATTTAAAATTCATTTATTTATCATTAAAGTATAATTAAACATGGCAAGAATGCAACAATATCTGTGAATTCATTTTAATGATTAACGTGAGAGAATTTAGTTATACAATAAAAATAATTTAAAAATCTATAGAAAATAATTAAAATGAATAGCTCAAGATAAACATACCTTTTTAGGAATTTTTGGCAGAAAGAATGGTCAAATGGGTAAAATCAATACTCCTCTTTCAAACTGTATGTGATTCTTTTTTTTTAATTTTTTAATGTTTATTCACTTTTGAGAGACAGAGACAGAGTGGGGGTGGGGGGTGGTTGGGAGAGAAGAAGACACAGAATCTGAAGCAGGTTCCAGGCTCTGAGCTGTCTGTTAACTGACTGAGTCACCCAAGAGCTCCAGTGATTCTTTTATCTTGAGTCAACTCAGTGGTGGGAATCAACACCTGGTAAATGTAGTGGCTTGAGATATTACTTGTGGATGTGAAGAAAGCATAAAAAAACATTAAAAATTAACTGTTGATTTTAAAGCACTTTATGCATTCTTAATTTGGTAGCAGAGCTAAAACCTATTTTTTCAACTATGTGTATCTTTTCTTTTCAAAGCCTTCTGACAATTCTCTCTCTCTTTTTCTCCCTCTCTCCATCCCTACTTTTGTCCGGGACAATATGGGTGTTGGTGGGAAGCAGCAAATAGAAACAGTTGGATGAACATAGTCCAAGGTATACTTAAAGCTAAAAATAACAGTTGAACAATGAGAGGTCTTAGGCAATAAAAGACTCTTTGCTTGATGTATTTAAAATGAGACTAAGCAAAGCAGTAGAAAATACCTGCCAGTCAAGGCTGCTGCTTTGTTAGGAAGATGGGTTAGATGCCTACAGACTTTCTTCACCTTAAAGTTCTCTGTTTTGGTAGAATAGATATTTGATCATCATTCTGAGTACTGAGAAATTTGTTTGCTTCTATAAAATCTCTAGATTTAGGAATGTGAAAACAAAGCCAATAAAGAGCTGCAAGACAAGCCTAGTGCATAAAACCAAATGATACAGGTTTCACAATGAGCCCCTTGCTGAATGCAGGGCTTGGTTTTCTTCCAGATAGGTCACCTATGAATCTATTGAAATGCGGACAGACTCAACTTTCCTCAAAGAGTTGGATTAGACTGTAGAGAAGACACAAGCAGTGTTTGTCACCTAAGCATTTTTTTGTCATTCATTCTACTATCCCCATTTTCTTTATTCATGAAATACAAGTTGATCCTTCTCTGCAAAACCTATTTTTTCTACTTTATAAAAGGTATCATATTTGAAATGACAAAATGTGTGCTTTGTGTACCGTCTCCCACAAAAGGATTGAAAACCATTGAGTATCATGGAAAACAAAATTTTTTAACCTTTTCAAATGTTTTGACTTGTAACATTATGTTTTCACCTCCCAACTGATTATCCATCATCACCTTGACAGAGCAAGTGTGTTCTCTTCTGTGATCTTCTCTCCTAAAATGAGTATGAAAAACAAAGGCCACCTGTTGCCATTTAAGAATACAGTTTTTCTCTAAATCCACTTGACATTTCAAGGCTTCACATCTGCTACTTTGTGATAACATTTTCCTTGATAGACCATGTGGTTTCTAAAAAGGTGTCATGTGAGTCAAAATCTAGTCAAGAATGGTGTTTACAATTTCTAAGCTTAAGGTTGTTTTAGGATTTCATCCCCTTTAGGCAACAGGATGCATGGGGATTATTTGGGGATCTTATCTAAAATATATGAGCACATTTCTTCTCATGTACCCATTCTGATTAGTTGAAAGTGACTGCTCATACTATTGGGTTGAGATTTACTACTTATGGAAGCCCAGGTAAAAGAGTCCTCACCAATTTGGGACATCTGTCATAGGAGGGGGATTGGGCAGTGTTCTATACTGGCCATTCTTTCTTCAGAGGCTTCTTACAAGCAAGAGAAGGCTGTCATCTCTGTTCCAAACACATTTACATTTCTGGCTAAGACAATGTAGGTAGGCTACTATCTACCTCTACTAGTGTTTCCCCTTCTCTCTTAGTTTGACTGATATTCAATCTCTGTGAGTTTTCTGAACAAAGAGGAACTATTGCTGGCCTCGATTAAAAAGTCTAGGTCATCAAAATAAACATTTACTGCAACCCTCCTCCCTGGGCCTCAGGGGGTTCTTAATCACCAAAGAGGTTCAGGTTGCAGCAATATTTGCTCTTGGTGCATTTTCAGAGGACAGGGTAATTCCATGGCCTGCAAATGAAGATAAGAGGCGGGTTGCAGACGAGGCAGCGGTTGCTGGTAGATAAGAGCGTGTTATTCCATGCCAAAGGTTAATGGGAATTGTCAGTGTGGTGGTGATTTTTCCAATCCTTTGTCTCCATTTTGATAGAGGACAGGGCCTGAGCCAAATGCAGGATCCTATTTCCAAGAACACCTGTCGCTTCATGGATCAAATGTAAGAGATACTTTTTGGGAACTCCTTCTATCCCAATACATCATGTCTCTTAGTCATATTCTGTCTACATTCCTGGCATAAGCTTTCCTCTGGCTATGCCTCTTGTTGAAAAATGGCTAATCTCTTCGCTGCATGTTGTTTGCTTGCAACGCTTTAAAAATTCTTCTCTATTTCTTTCTTTCTTCTTTGTTTCTGAGCAAGGTATAGAAATGACAAAAATATATTTCATATCAACACTGAAATATTTCTGTCACCTTTAGTAGAGAGCTCTGGTAATAATCCTCAAAGGACTCAAAGTTAAAATTTATTTTTATATTAATATTTGGGATATAGTCAGTCAGACAAATATAAACACCCAGTCAGTACCCAGGGTTCCCTCTCTCCATGGCTAGTGTCTGCATGTGAGTCCAAATCTAGAGAAATCCAGCTCCTGAAATTGTAAAAGATTCAGACCTAGTAACTGAATGACTAGAATTAGTTTTAAGTGGATTTTTTCCCTTATCCTTATCTGAATAGCTGCAAGTGGGTTCTGTTATTTTAAAAATGCAAATATTTAGTAGACTAATCTATAACATGATAGATACCATTCACTAGCCTAAAGAAAGCAACTTACCATAACCAAGTTATTTTGTGTAGTAAAAAGAAGGGACTTCTTGCCAAAATAAGAAAGGCTTGTGGGCTCTGTTTTTATTTAATTAATTAATTTATTTTGAGAAAGACAGAGATAGTATGAGTGGAAGAGGAGCAGAGAAAGAATCCCAGGCAGAGCCTGATGTGGGGCTCCAACTCCACGAACCTTGAGATCATGACCTGAGCAGAAACCAAGGGTCGGATGCTTAACCGACCTAGCCACCCAGATGCCTCTTGCTGGTTCTGTTTTGAAGGCATTAGTCATTGTGTTGTTATCTACTATAATAATACCATATCCCATTTATTGAGTGCTTACCATGAACCAACCATTGAGCTTCTGCTGCATGTGTGAAACTTCCTGAGGTAGGCATATCTCACTCTGATGGATGAAGATACTGACCTCAAATGATGCGGCACCCTGCCTGAGGTCACACAACTAAGAAGAGATTGAACTAGGTCTTTCTGTTTCCACTGCCCATATTCATTCTTTTCTGCCTACCAATAAAGCAACAGACTTGGCCTTCAAACAAACAGTGCCAAAGGACCTCTTTCCAGTTTCTGAATTTCTGAAGCCTTCTCATTTTCCCAGACATCCTGAGATCTTGAATATAAGTGTCCCCAACAAAAATGAACCCTTGCCGAGAAGGCTGTGCCTAGTGCCTATGTCTCCTGCCTCCTCACCCAGAGCTCTTCCTCAGTTCTATCACTCTCTGGGAGCTAATGGCAGGAGGTGAGACAATAGCAAACCATTTTCATAAGCCTTCCTTCATTTACCTCCTCCACCTTCTACTCCACCGCTGTTCTATTTTTCTCATTTGCAGACTGTATCCCACAACGTTTCATTGCATATTTATTTGCTTTTTGTTTTTCATGTTTCCTTCTAATAGAATACCTGCTCTAGAAGAAGAGAGACTTTGTTTCATTCACTGCTATATCCTCAGAACCTGGAAGAGTAATAGGCCCTCAATAAATATTTATGGAATGAATGAATGAAAACACAGATCTTCACAAGGCTTCGTTAGATGATCCCATTCCCTTGAGCTCATCAGTGTTTGAAATTTAATGAGAACTCCTCTCTCCTTCACCTAGTGTATATGAAGAGCTGTGGATATTTGGTTATGTGCTCTAGAAGCAGTGGGCTTTTTTTATATAAAAATGATTTAATACATCATTAATATAGCAATGTTTCATATTCAGGACACATCTGTCTACAAGCTCTGTCCTTTTGAAAGCTCAGGCCAATTTGTAATTAAATATACTTCAGAAATATTGCTCTAATTTATCATGCAACATCATAGCGCTAAATGATTTGACATTTCTTTTTCCTCTACAATATGCCAAACAGAACAAACCAAACAACCCTCCTCACCTCAAAAACAATAACAACAACAACAAATCTTGTTTTATTACATTGTTTCAGCTTTTTGTAAAACTTAGGCAGAGTGTGCACATGCTATTTCATGTTGAAAGGTCCAGAAATTCCAACTCTGAAAGATGTAGGGAAACTTAAGCTTTAGTGAGGTTTCCTTGTTTGGGAAGGTAAAAGGAAAAAAGAGCTCCAGGATTTCCTGGGGCATTTTTGGCCTTCGCTGTTCCCCATGCATTGCAAGATTTTAAGGATTGAGATTCAGGCTGCAACAGAAACTTTCCGAGGAATTCATATTTATAAAGCTGTGAATGTCAAAGGGTTAAGAAAGGCAAGGGTTGCTTGATGCTGGAGGAAAAACTGGAAAGAAAATATTTTTATGCTTCTAATGTTAATCTAGGGAATGATCTTCCTTGCTTGAATAAGGGGGGAAATCTTTCTTCTTATTTCATAATGCAACTGCATAAAATGTGATCTTTCTTGCATATGGAAATGACTCATTCTGAAAGGGTTTTCTCAGCCAAGGTTATCAGCTTTTCATTTTGTTTTTCATTCAGCACTACCAAAGGCTCCTTTGCTTTCTCTTTTCTCACCTCCCCATAGTGAGCTTTTGCCATGTAATTTCTTCTGAAAGATCCCAATTCCCATGGACTCCTTTTACTTTAGAATGTTTACTTAACAGCAAATGATCAATGTTGAGCTAAATAGGGAAGAAATCATCTGTATAGTTACATTTCTTTATATCTCTCAGCACATGCTCGCCTATTTTAAATGCTAACATGGCAAACTATGTTGGATAAGCATTCTGGGGTATCCATGTGTTCATTATTTTGCAACATAAAGTGGAGATACTCAATCCTTGAAAATTGTTTTCTGAGATTGGTTGCTACACGGTGCCTCCTAACTCACATTTATTCTTAATAAAAAAGTATTATAGGAGGAATATGCTTGGACTTGCTGGATCAACTCTTTACTATAAAAGGGCTAAGACACATTGACATTTATTGTTTTAGGAAAAGCTGCTCTGGAGAGAGAGAGAGACAGAGACAGAGAGACCAAGAGACAGAGGGATTAATATGTAGCTATTCACCAGCTAGACTGACTTCTTCAGGAAAGGAAGGACTCCTTTATCAGAATGGGAAGGGTTAAGAGAGTGGCAACTCTAGAAGGGCAGATTTGAATCTGAGCTCTGACTTCAGTTTTCTACCTTCTGGACAAATACTTAATACCTCTGTGCCTTTCCTTGCTTCCTCATCTATACAGTGGGGATAGTAAGAGCATCTGTCTTAGAATAGAATTAGTATGAGGGTTCAATGGTTGATGTCTGTAAAGCACTCACCACAATGCTGAGTACATGGTAATCCTTAGCTTCCATTAACTACTGTTATTATTAATTCAGTGGACCAGTGAACGTACAGTAAACAGACCCAGGTTTGGAAAAGGATACTCACTGGCCTATGGATCCTAATCAGTTAAGGTCTTGTCCTCAGAGGAGCCTGCTTTAAATCCCTAAATTAGGGTAGGAGACTCCTGGTATGTACTTTCATAGCATCCCTTACTTTTTTTCTTTATTACATTTACAACAGCTTTAATTAATTGTAAGATTATCAGTTTAGGGTATGATAGATGATGGAAAGGATCCTACATATTTTGTTTGCTACTTTCTACATAGTGCATAGTCCACAGTGCCTGGAATAAAGGGGGTTCTTAAAATCACTGGGTGAATAGATGACAAGTTCAGGAAAGATTTTTGAGGTACTTACATGCCTGGCAGAGCACCTTTGTAAATGGATGGATGGATGGATGGATGGTTGAATGGACTCTTTTGGTTTCATTTGACTTCTTTGGCTGCTCTTTTTCAGGGTCTTTTGCTGGCTCTTTCTCCTTTGTTCAATTTTTAATTCTATTTAGAGTTATCTATCTATCTATCTATCTATCTATCTATCTATCTATCTATCTATCACCATTCTAGAGTCTGCAGTTTAGAGCTGGGGAAACTTCGTCTTTGAAGCCTTGAAATAGGTTCTATCTCTTTGTCGTGCCTGATTCTATTAAAATTCCCCTTTGACAATGGCTTCTATAAGCATGCATGATTTGAAGGTCTTTGTGCAGTTGGTTTTAATGGCAACAGCACACTTACATGGATGTGAGGGCCAGGCAGGTAATGTAAACTAGTCAAGCTGGCTAGATAGGGACAGTGGCAAATGACATGTGTGCCCCATTCCTGGGCCAGCCATAACTCAATTTCTGTTGATTTTTGACACATGAGACCCCAATTTTGCGAGATTTACCAATTTTTCAAGAGAAGTTTGACATCTGTATTTCTATGTGGGAAGTCTTTCTTTTTAAAAACATTATCAATGAATTCATTTATTTTTTTATTAAAAAATTAGGTGATCCAAACTGATAGTTCTTATGGTTGAATCCAGCACATGGGTAAACTGTCTGGATAAGTGTGTCTATGTAACCCCAAATCATTCACTGTCAAGTGGAAAAAATAGTGGCCTAAATGTGAGGAAAATATCTGCAAAGAGTTGGATGCATAGATATAAACATAGGCTTTGGATTCATACAGATCTAGGTTTGCAGTGTGATCTTGGACAAATTACTTGATCTTTCTGAGATTACTTCTACTAATAAGATTCTTTGATTCTCTAGAGGCTTATTTAACAGAGAAGATAAACTTCTATCTATATTTTGTAATATGCTTAATTTATTAAATGTACATACCTAATAGACAAAACTTTGAAATATAAAATTGAATATTTAAAATTTATTACAAATGCAATTACTTAAACTCTCATAGAAAGTGCAAATGACAATGAAAATTTTAATGTGACTAAAACTTTTGAACAATATAAATACCTTGAAGAACAGACAAAATAACTATCATTACAATGTTTACTAAATTTGTTACTTTATTATTATTTTTTTGAGACAAAGAAAGAGGGAGAGAGAGCTTGAGTGGGTGAGGGGCAGAGAAGGAGGGGCAGAGGATTCGAGTGGGTTCTATGCTGGTAGCAGCTGGGCTCAAACTCATGAACCACGAGATCATGGACTGAGCTAATGTCAGACACTCAATGGACTGAGCCACCAAGGTGCCCCTAAATTTGTTACTTTATACCCAAGCTATTCAAATTTATTGTGCTCTGATATCTTTATTATTTTGATATATAATCTTAAATACTCTTGTAAGTTTACAATAATACTTTTTTTAATTTAACTTAAAATTATAGTAGAGTTTATATTGTCATTTTACAAGGATCACAAGCTCTTTGCTGGTTCCAAAAAAATACAAAAAAAAACCCAAAACAGCTTCAATATCTTCTCACACTACCTTGTTTCTAGGACCTGGATTGTCAACAAGCTAATTTCTGATGTGTAAATGAGACTGACTGCTTGTCCAAAATTGATGTGAACCAGAGCTACTGATCATTTGGCGAGATCTCTTATGAAACTGTACTTTATTGTTATATTAGTGGCATGATTTGAATTCTGCATCTTTCCCATGGGTTTAGATATTTACAATTTTTGTTTTTTCTCCAGAATAAGGCATTCTTTAAATTTTGCATGGCCAGCACTATATCATCAATTATCCTATCAATGATTATACATTACCCTGTCCTGTAAGTATTATTAACAACTAATCTATGCCTCATTAGTGCTTAACATAATTAGTAGGGCCATCTAGCTTTCCAGGGACATCTGGCCAACTGATCATCTCAAAATTCTCTGTTGAACTCTCATTGAATGTGACTACTCATTAAACCTTGTTCCACTCGTTATTATTTGTGCCATAATCATTTTTTTTTCTGTTTAAGGGCTTAGTTCTAAAGATCCTTGTAACTACTTTGCTTACTTCTCTACTTAGACAGCAAGTGCATATCTGTACCCTATGAACAGATGTAGAGAATAATATATAGAAGCAACACACCTACATATACTCTCTCTTTTAATTATTATAATCAATCAAAAAGCAAATATATATAGTTACAGTCACTCTTCTTTTGCACTAGAACTACCTTTTAGTTTACTTTGTAATAACATTCCCTGTTTGTTACCAGGACGGAATCATGGCTTTTCACAAACTCAAACTTTATCTATTCAACTGTAATTATTTTTTCCTTTTGTTAAGGCTCAAACTGCCTTAACTTGGTCAGTATGAGTCTGTTTAAGCTGGCCCTTTGTCCTCATGTCCTCAAGAGCATCAGTGTTTTTTAACAACTGTTCCAGCTCTCCTGATAGCACTCGGTTCCAAGCAGGGGATCAGTTATCCTTGAGAATCCCAGGTTTCCTTTTAGAGGAAACATATTACAAACTGTCTGGAACCTAGAGACCCACATAAAGAAATAATAGGGTCAAAGTGCTGCTGATGCTGTTGGGTCATTTTTAGAGATAAAAAAAAAAAACTGAGAAAAATATATTTCCTTTTAGGAAACTGAGTTTATCTTAATTTTTTCAATTCAGCTATTCGATCCCTTGGTCTTTCCTTAATATGATTTTCTAAGTAGTTTTCCTCCATATTAAAAAAATTTTACCCCCTAACCATACAGAAATTGTATAATCTTGGTTACAGTTCTTATGTAGTCTTATACTTCACCAGTCTGTAGTCAATTTGGGGGATTCTTCTCCCTTTGAAATAATAAAAAATGTGTGTGTGCATGTGTGTCTGCCCCCCCTCCCCCCCCTTCACAGAGAGCTCCTAAATCCCTTGGAATTTCCTGGTTATTGATAGGATCGTCTTTTGTTCTAATATTTTGATTCTTGGCAGGCTCCTAGATGGGGGCTGGGTTACCAGAAAGACTAAGCTGTGGTTAGAAGCTTGGACTTTTCAGCCCCCACCCCCACCCCCATTCTATGGAGAGATGACAGAGTGGTGACTGGAAATGGAGTTAACAGTTGATCATGCCTGCATGATAAAGCCTTTGTAATAATCCCCAAAGTATGAGGCTCAGGGTGTTGAAGGTGGGGAACACTGGGAGGTGGCCTACTCCCACCTCCACAGGGTCTGAAACTCCTTTGCTCAGACCCTTCCAAACCTCACCCTTACACCTCTTCATGGGCTATTCATTTGTATCCTTTATAATATCCTTTGTAGTAAACCAGCAGTAGTATGTAAGCTATTTTCCTGGGTTCTGTGAGCCACTCCAACAAATAACTGAAACTGAGGGAGGGGGTTATGGGACCTCCCATTCGTAGCCAAGTTGGAAGAAGTGTGAGTTACCTGGAGGTATACTTCTTATGATTGGCATCCAAAGTGGGACTGAGCCCCTGACTTGTGGGGTACGTATGAACTCCAGGCAATTAGTGCCAAAATTGCTCTGTATGGAAAACCTACATACTTTATCAGTGGAATGACTGATAGCATGTAGCTTGCAAGGTTGTTGTGAGGAGTAAAGAAGTTCCCTCACAGTGCATAGCATGGAGGACATATTTGGAATATGGAAGCTAATATGATTAAGCATTCAAAACCCAGAAGCACACTTACTTATTATGTAAGCTACCTCTTCCTTAGAAAGTAGAATTCATGTGTAAGCCGTAGAAACTCTATTTAAAAAGTACAAGGGATACACAGAAAAGAAATACTTTTTCAAAAATAAATGTCTTCTATCTCTTTTGTATTACTAATCCTCTATGTGACATTTTGTAGCTCTTTTAAATATTTTTGTACTAACATTGAAATTATCCATCTGGGTGGTTTCTGCATCGCTTGGGTATTAATAATTTGTTCTGATCTGTCTTCATTTATGGAGGAGCTATTATACCATAAAGGATTGGGTGGTTTGGCCTGAAACCATTAGGGAAAAGGAGAGCCAAAGGTTAGGTGACTCAGATGTATTTGGAGCAACCATGGCCTTAATCATGGGCAATTCTTTTTGTAGCTGTTTTTTTAAATCCAAAAATTGCCATGGATGGCACTCTAAAAAATGAATCCCCACCACTGCTTCTTTTGCATTGCTAGTGAAGCTGATTTTGAAGGAGGCTTCATTTTATTCATTAATCAGAAATCCATCAGTCTTTTCATACATACCCACTAAATACCTACTGTGTGCTCAAAGCTGTCTGGCACACATAGTCATATTTAACAAGGGTCCTGGATTAAATAAAAACACCCTTTACTGCTATGGAGAAAGAGCACTAGTTTTGGACTCACAAGTTCTTATATCTTTTAAAACCAGCTCTATCTTACTACTGTGCAAACTTGGGTGAATTAGCTCCCTTTTCTGGGCCTCTGTTTTCACCTCTGTACACAGGTGAAGAAAAAACTTACCTAATTAGACTGTAGGGAGGATTAAATTTATGCTTTATGCACTAAATGTATACACAAATGTTTGACTAGTGAAAAGCAGGATATAAAGTACATTGATCTAATGATTTAGACATTCCTAATGAATTTGTTAACTGCAAAGTGATAAATTGTCATTGCCTAGAAATGATCATATTCATGAGGTGCCTTACTAGTTCTGAGGAGAAAGAGAGCATACTTTCTAATTGGGGTAGTCAGGCAGTGCTTCATGTAGGAGATAAGACACAGTGAGGAATTACTAAGAATTTGTGAATAAAGCAAAAGAACAGAAGTCAGGAACCTGCAAATATTTCATGACAGAGTGCGTAGACCTATCTGGCTGTAACAGAGGCTTCCTGAGAGGAGCAGAGAGATGCAAATTTGGAGAAGTAAAATGGAGCTACATTTTGGAAGCTCTTGCATGCCTCGCTAAGGATTTCAGACTAGTTAGCAGTAGGGAAACTTAAATGGCCCACAAATAGATTTTAAACTATAAGTGATTTTGTCTGTTTTTTTAATAGATAGCTATTTTATTTAATGATGGGATAAGATTGCCTTGACGCTGTTTTCAATAATTTTTAAATTTTTTTCTGTAGCCCTTGAAGATGATTCTGAGAAACATTTTTCTTTTTTTTTTAAAGCAAAATTTCTGGATGAAATTCAAGACCAGTGTGTTGGTCCTCTAAGCCCATGTCTTCACTTCCTCTTTCTTCTTGCAGACAAATATTTTGATTTATTCCCCAAACCTCCATTTATAGACCTTGCATGTTGTCAGCATGCTGTCCTGCATCTGGTAGCATCCCATTGCTCTGTAAGTGTGGAGACCCTTTCTGTCTTAACTGCTCTATATCCAGCCCCTGCCATAGTACCAGGCTCATAGTAAGCTTTTAGAAATTTGCTGAACAGATGAAGAAAGGAAGCAGGGAAGGATAAAAATGAAGGAATGAAGAAGCAAAGCAAGCCTACCTATAAAATGACAGGCAGCATCATTTAAACAAGTTGCAACCCCATGTGTTGGACCATTTACAAACCCAACTCTTCATGGTGGGAGTGTAAAGAGTAAGATCAATAAGAAAGATTTATCTTGCAAAATAATAGAATGTTTTGAGAAACGCCTTGTCATAGAAGGCCAGTAGGGAATTTTTAATGGACCATATATTCCTGGTCATTTTTCCCATCCATTGACTTGGTATGATGTAATTTAAAAGTGTTTGGGAGCTTAAAGGAGATTTAAAGGAACTCTGAGTGCTGACATGAAAAATAGGAGTGTTGGGTAATAGTTGCTGTGTCGGTTGGTTGCAGCTACATATCGACAAAACAAAGTCAGAAGACTATTTTGTTCTCTATTGCCTTCCAACTTTTTTTTTTTTTTCCCATCAAAGAGAAGCCTTTATGTCTAAAATGTGGTGATATTTTTAGGAGAAAATGAGTATGTGAGCACAGTAATAAATAACTCTAATCTCTTATTTAGAGACATTAACAAGTTCTCCTGTGTATATATGGCTTTGAATAGGGGGGGAAAGGCAAAAAATAGCAATGGAAGACTAAATTACAGAGTGACCTTTGAAATGCCTTTAGTGTATTACTGCTCTCCTAGGGGACTAAGTTTATTTGGAAGCAGGGGTTTCATTTAGCTATAAAGAGAGGGAAATCACCACTTTTTATTTTACCATTAACACCTTCTAGAACTACGGCATCCATTATGGTAGCCAAAGCCATATGTGGCTATTTCATTTTGATTTAAATGAATTGAAACTACATAAAATTTAAAACTCAGGGTTCAATCATATTACCACATCTCAAATGCTTGATAGGCACATGTGGGTAAGATGATGATACTGGACAGTACAAAAACAGAACTTTCCATCACTGCAGAACGGTCTTTTGGACAGTGCTGCTTTAGAACCAACTTTATCTATTTTCTTAAAAACAACCAGGCTTTGGGCACAACCAGCAGCAGCCTATGTTATCTGACCTGGATCTCACAGTGTCTCTAGGTCTCGCACTTCAGATTTTTTTAAAAAGCTGTTTTCATTTTTATCACATGTATGAATAGTGGATACTTTCCTAAGCCTGTTGGAAAAAGCTTGGATGGTTTGGTAGGGTGCATCAAAAGAGAAGCTTCTGTTAATTACGCTGAACTATTTGTTTCCTGCTGCATGAGAGGTTGAAAAATAATGTTAGCTCATTACATGCTTCTTTAAAACTTCTAATACAATATTTTTAAAAATGTGCTGTGAGGGTCATTCCAGGGAAGGATCCTTAGATGAAGCAGGGCTCCATGTCAAGTAAGTGTGGGAAATGTTCTGGGCCATTCAAAAGTGGCCTTGTAAGAATATTCCACTTCCTTCTAAAAACAAAACAAAATATAATCTTCAGATGCTTCCTTCTGCCTTTTAAAATCCACACTCCCAAGTCAGAGGTCCACGGCCATGCATATAGGTCCCGCTTACCTTTGCAAATTCATTTCTTGCCATTTTCCCCTACTCACTCTGTCCAGACACAGTGGTCTTTTTAGTTCTTTAAAATGACCATATTCTTTGCAGGGTTATGCTTTTGCACATACTCTTTCCCTCACCTGAAATGGTTTTTTCCTCTCTCGTCTCCTCTGACAGGCTAACTTCCCATAAGAACATCTCTTTTTTGGGGAGGACTCATGACCATCACCCTAGACCTCACTGGTTCTCTATCACAGGGTTCTGTTTTCTCCCCACCTTGGTCATCCTTTTTACAATTCAACCTTACATATTGGCTTATTAAGTTGTTTATTTTCTTTTGTTATTAACTAACTAGACTGTTTTTTCTAGAAGTGTAGACACCATGGCTATTTTATTCATCTTGCTTAACACATAGTGTGCTGAAGCCAACTTGAACTTGCTGGAAAGGGCTGATTTTGTTGCTACTCCATTTCTGTGATGTTACCTCAATGCCTTGAAATCATGATGTGGGAGTGTATACATTATAGAAATTAGCAAACACTACAAGCTGGGGTGTTTGGTGTATTTTTTTTTTTTTTGAGAGAGAGCTGGTTTTTAAACATTTGCCAGCACACCTCTCTTATCATGTTACCTGGTATATGATAAATTCTTAATATTTGTTAAATGAATGAATCAATGTCTCATGGGCAATCAAAATGCCCACTAATAGGTTACTGCTCTGAGAAGTTTTACTAATTGAATTCATACATAATCTGATATTTCCAGACATATATGGCCAAGGAACACCTTTTCAACTTTTTTTGATGTCACTCAATGGTGTGGAGCACATTTTGGAAAATGCTGCCCTCAAACATGAAGGGGGAAGAAGTATACATTCCCTAATTTGCTTCTCCATTGTATAAAGACTCCTAATACAGAGGATTCCACAGCATGTATTATAAGGAAACTGAATCTCATAACCATGAGGCATTACTGTTGTGCCTAGTACACACAACACAGTGCTAGGTAACCTTATTCATTAGGGAGCTCTTAGGGGAGGTTACATGTATAATTTATAAACATGAATTAGCTATTTATTGTGTATAGAATTGCATAAAAGCTTTATAGCATTCAAAAGAAGTAACAAAAATATTTCTTATGCACTGGGAAGTTACAGTCTCACTGAGAAGACAGAGACATTGTCTGAGGAAATGCTAACTGGTTGTGCATTTCATCATGTGTCATCTTATGTATATAATTGAGGTTGAAGCAAAGAGGTAGCATGTTTCAGGTGAAGGCTGAGGGGTGGGAAAATCCGCTGCTTGATTGGTTGTTTCTTCAGGGGCACAGAACTCACATCAAGAACCCATCAGAGACACATTTGAAAAAGAAAAATCCAATTTTGAGGACCTTGTATGGGAAGCTGAAGGGTGTGTACTTGACTAATGGGGGAGGGCTCTGAAAATTTGAGGAAATGAAGCTAAAATTCACAGAAGGGGAGTCTGCTCCAGAGAGACTCTTGGTAGGCTATTAGAGTAGAGCCAGATCATTAATCTATCCTGCAAAGACCTTCCATGATCTGACCCTGCCTACATCTGTAGCATCACCTGACATGATTCTCCCAAGACTATTTTTACTATTTACTCTAGACATGCTGGCCTCTGTTCAGATCTTGAACCACAATATGCTTCCTTCTTTTCCAGGACCTTTCCTCTGGCTAGAACCATCTTCCCTACCTTTACCCCCTTATCTAGTTAACTTCTACTTGTCCCTAAGGCCCCAACTTGATTGTCACTTCCCTAGGGAAGCCTTTCTTACCACTTTCCTGCCTATATTCACATTAGATTACTAGGTTATTATCACGAATAAAATTATACTTTTAAAATTTCAGAGCGGTTATTTTTGTTGGTAATTACACTTTCACTAGTCTGATCAGTTATAATCTGTTGTTCCCATTACACCATATATTTCCTAAGAATAAGCATCAATCAGTGTTTGCTTTGTATACCCAGAGCCTAGCCCGAACATGTTGTCATAATTGACAATTAAAACATATTGGCTGAATGAATGAATGAGTGAATGAATTAAAAGCTATTGATCAAAATCTCAAACACCATAAAACAGAGTGCAAGCTAATACTTTAGATAGTAGATACAGTTTCTAAAATTATCTTGACAAGTTAATACAGTGAGCCAAATGTAACAGGCTGAAATTTAAGAGGGAAAATATGATGAAGAAGTGAGGAGGCAGAGAGTGGAGCAGATGGGGAAGGAGAGAGTTTTAATTAACTGTAGGTTTAATATGGTCTCAGAGTAGTGTGGCAGAAAAGCTGAGGCAGCCTCCAACTGCAATAATTGGAATGTATACACTCCACATGAGAGATAATTGTTTCCCTCCCCTCTGCATTCATCTGATTACTCATGGAATACCATGCCCAATTCTGAAGAAAAAATACAGATAAAAAGAAGCATGTCCGAAGGAGAATAGCCAGAATGATGTGGTAGACTCAAAATGGTGTTTTGAGAGTGAACTTCAAGGAACTAGCAATGCTGGTCCTGGAGAAAAAAGAGAGTCTGAAAGGTCATATCTATTGTTTGAAAGTCTCTGATTGTTGTAAATGTGATGAGACTAAATTGCAACAGTAAAATAAATAAATAAATAAATAAATAAATAAATAAATAGCAAAAGCAGATGAAAAAATAGCAGAACGAACAATTCTGTTACTTTTTTTCTTTTAAACAATAGAAAAAATACTGAGATTTTAATTTAAAAAGATGTATTTGGAAATGCACATGGAAAGGCCGATTTTGAGATGTATAGAAAAAGTCCACCATTAGGAAGAATTGTCTGATAATAATTACAGATATCCTTTAATGAAATGGCCTGTCTTATGAAAATGGTGAATTACTTGTTGGAGGAGAATGCAGGTGAAGTCAGTCTCAAGCCTGTTGGGATTCCTGTAGAGGGAAATTCATGCATCAGTTAAGAGTTTGGCTCAATTACTCTGAAATTCAACGAGAAAATAAAGGCAGTAATTGATCTCAGATGGCTACTTTTTAAAAATGGGGTTTTGGGGCGCCTGGGTGGCTCAGTCAGTTAAGTGTCCAACTTCAGCTCAGGTCATGATCTCGTGGTTCGAGGTTCAAGCCCCACGTCAGGCTCTGTGCTGGCAGCTAGCTCAGAGCCTGGAGCCTGCTTCGGATTCTGTGTCTCCCTCTGTCTCTGCCCCTCCCCTGCTTACCCTGTCTCTCTCTCCCTCAGAAATAAATAAAACATTAAAAAATTTTAATAAGAAATAAAAGTGGGGTTTAAAAATGAATTATTGCATTTGGAGACAACAAAGATATCCTTCCTTAGGTAAATGGATAAACTGTGATACATCCAGGTGGTGGAATATTATTCTGCACTAAAAAGAAATAAGCTACCAAATGATGACAAACATGGAGGAAACTTAGATGCATATTACTAAGTGATAGAAGACCAATCTGAAAAGACTACAAACTGTACGGTTCCAACTATATGACATTCTGGGAAAGGCAACATGATGAGATAGATAGTAAAAGGTTCAGTGGTTGTCCAGGGTGTGAGGGGGAGAAAGGGGTGAAGATTTTGAGTGCAGTGAAATGACTCTGTATGATACTATATTGGTGGATACATTTGTCAAAACCCATAGAATACATAACACCAAGAGGGAATTCTAATGTAAACTTTGGGTGATAATGATGTGTCGATGTAGATTCATTACTGTAACAAATATAGCACTCTGGTGAAGGGTCATCAGATTTGGAAAGCTATGCTTGTAGAGAGAGACAGGGAGTATTTTAGAACTCTGTACTTCCTGTTCAATTTTTCTGTGATACTAAAACTTCTAAAAAGTAAGGGCCTTGGGAACCTGGGTGACTCAGAGGGTTAAGCATCCAACTCTTGATTTTTGGCTCAGGTCGTGGTCTCACAATTTGGGAGATTGAGTCCTGTGTGGGGCTCTGTACAGACACTGTGGAGCCTGCTTGGAATTTTCTCTCTCCCTCTCCCTCTGCCCCTTCCCAATACTCTCTCTCTCTCTCTCTGTCTCTCTCCCTCTCTGTCTCTCAAAATAAATAGATAAAAACTTAAAGAAGTAAGTTCTTTTTTTAAAAAATGAGTTGTTTCTCCAATTCACAGAATTGTGGATTTGTCATCCTTTGCTTTTCAATCTAGGACTTAGAAATTTTATATTCAAAATTTGACCATATCTCTCTATTCTTATCCAGCAAGTTTTTTGCCATTTTACAGAAAATATAGAAGTATCATTCTTGAGGCTTGGTACCAAAATTAAGTTAAGCCTTTCCCCTTAAGTATAGTTATACAAAAATCTGAATTTAGTCACAAAAATATTTTAGAAGTATCTGATAATATATGCAAAATCTTGTCCTGAATAATATAGTGCTTTACTATTCAGGGCAATGAAAAAAGGGGGAAAAAACAGGAGACTATAAAGTTTCAATATGATTTTCTTCCTTTAATAAATGTAAATTGAGAATCCAGTCCCATAAAGTTAGTACTTTGGG
The DNA here is from genome assembly GCF_003009895.1 of Hyaena hyaena. NCBI lineage: Eukaryota > Metazoa > Chordata > Mammalia > Carnivora > Hyaenidae > Hyaena > Hyaena hyaena. The sequence continues at coordinate 1,436,986 of NW_024080804.1, forward strand.
CAATGAAGAAGAATGCTTGGTTCTCCCTGGTTGCTGATATAATTCAGATTCTAGAACACTGATTTGGAAACTCCAAAAGGATAGTTGTTTTCGATTTTCATTGTCTCTGAAATTCATCCTCTCCTAGTAACCTGTGGTCTGCATCTAGCAACTGGGACTCCTGGGTTTCTGAGGTGTGCGTTGACATAAGAACAAGGCATGAAGTCTCGAACACAGGGAATAAGGCACTGCTTTGATTTTGATCAACTGAAAGGTTTTAAAATGGAAAATATTCTTAGAAACAGTAGTGAGAATTCTGAGGCCTTTGCTATCAGATTTTAATTCAAGCCTGCCCTAGGTCAGCATTTTCATTTTCTGTGCTTGTCTGATGTTTATCTAGCGGCTGCTCCTATAGGAAAGAAAAGTGATATCAGGAAGTCCCTTTCTTATAGTCAGCATTCTGACTCAGACTCTACAGAGCCCACCCCCCATAGGAGAACTATTCAAGCGTTCATGCTGGCCTGCAGAGAAATGATGCCTGAGTCTTCTAATATTTGGTAAGAAAATAAGATCAGAAGAGAATGTTTTCATTAAATAGAGCCAGGAAGTGAAATGTCCCAAGAAGGAAAAGTTTACAGATGAGAGTGGGCTTGTGAGTCAGGCCTGTCTGGTGCTGAGTACATCAACCCAGGACCCCCAGCCTGTGTGTATTGCTTGGTCCTGAGGCACTGGAGGAATAGGGGTCTGTACTGAGCCCTTTCTGGTTAGTCAAATGTTTGTGCCTCTCAGAAGGCTATTGAAGATTCTTTTATTTTCTCAACAAGCAACTTCATTCTTTTCTTCTATGGATAAAGGTCATATTGTGATAAAAAAATTTTTTTAATGTTTATTCATTTTTGAGAGAGAGAAAGAGAGTGTATGAGCACTAACAGGGGAGAGGCCGAGAGAGAAGGGGACACAGACTCCAAAGCAGGCTCCAGGCTCTGAGCTGTCTACATGGAGCCCAATGTGGGGCTTGAACTCACAAATGCAAGATCATGACCTGAGTTGAAATCGGTCGCCAAACTGACTGAGCCACCCAGGCGCCTATGTTGTGATTTTTTTATGGTGGCTTCCTTTGAGGAGGTAAATGTCTCTTGTTTTTTCTTCTTAGCCCTCTTCTTTCCTCTTTCTCCTTGCTTTCTCCATGGAGTACAAGAAACCAGTGATTATAGAATTCTAAGGTTCCATAGAAATGTCATTTGGGGGTTCTCGAGGATGTGACAAAAGGAGATAGGCAAAGCAGGGGCTGGAAAATATGGGCTGACCCTAACCATGCACATAACTTTCCACAACCCTGACCTTGAGCCTTGTCTCCCCCATACCCCCTGTTTACATCCTGCCCTTGTCAGTACACCAAGCTATTTCTCACATGTGCTCAGGCTTTTGGCTTGCCTGCTATGACTTCTCCCATCATTGGCGTGCTAACTCTCTTTACCTCTGCGAGAAACCTTTCCTGGCTCCCTTGCTGGTTTGGTGCTTCCGTATATTCTGGGCTTAATTCTCCTTGCATTTTCTGCAGTTCCTTACAATGACCTGTTGAAACACACCTGTTGTACCAGACAGTATGCTTCCTGAGTATAGACTCTTGTGTCTGATTCATTTTTTTTTTAATATTTTTATTTATTTCTAGGAGAGAGAGAGAGAGACAGCGTGAGCAGGGGAGAGTCAGAGAGAGGGAGTCACAGACTGAAACAGGCTCCAGGCTCTGAGCTGGCAGTCAGCACAGAGCCCGACGCGGGGCTCGAACCCACGAACCACGAGATCATGACCTAAGCGAAAGTTGGACGCTTAACCGACTAAGCCACCCAGGCGCCCCTGATTCATATTTTTTTATCATCAGGACTTAACAATTGCCTGGAATATAGTTGATGATAAGGAAATGTTAATGAATGAATGAAATATTTCTTTTCCTGCTCTGCCTTTCCTGGAGGCTGGGTCCCTTCAAGAATGCCATCATTTATGCCTATATTTACTGAACATGTGCTAAACTCTGGGTTCAGTGGAAGACATCAGGAAGTGATGTTTTCTTTCCTCCTCTATTATATCCATAAACTCTCTTCCTGAAAATAGATAGAAATACCTTCTCTAAAGTCCACTTAAACATCACTTATGATAGATGGTTACATGGATTGTAAGGCTTAGACTAGTAAAGCTCTACCTTTATTGATTAATACCCAAATTGAATGCACTGAGAGGGTATTTACATTTCTTTATAGAGTACATAGCATTGATTTTCAAACTCACCTACTATAGAACCAGGAGTCCTCAGAGGACTCAGGGGCTAGGCCGTGGAACAAGGGGGAGACTTTTAGTACCCCTCCTCCAGTAGCCTATTTTCAACTCCATTTTTTAACAGTCATTGTCGCATAAAACTTCTTTGATGGATGAATTTGCTGTCCGAAAAAGCTGCAAACCATTGACATTGTTTCCCAGAAGTGAAGAAAAGAGTGGGAGAGAGAGAGAATCTATGTGTTTATTTATTTATTATGGTAAGAAACACATACCAAAAATTGACCATCTTAGCCATTTTTAAGTGCACAGCACAGTAGGCTCCATGCTCGGTGCAGAGCCTATCATGACCTGAGCCAAAACCAAGAGTTGGATACTCAACCGAATGAGCCACCCAGGCACCTCCAAAACTATATGTTTTAAATACAGTAATATTTGAGCAGGTTGACATTTTGCTGTTAATTGCTGACTTTAAATCTATTTGCCTCCCTTTAGCCATTTACCATCCTAGCATGATAGATAATATTTATTTCCTTATTACTTATTTCCTATTTATTCTCTTTGCAATATTTTGGGTGAAGAGGACATATTGGCATGCTAAGCTATGACCTTCCATTCTTAAATACCATACATTGGCTTTATTTTTGTAATGAAAGATTCTAATGGCTAGGAATTATTATGGATTGTCTAATTCAACTCCGTTATTTGACACATGAGAAAATACATCCAAAGAAGTTAAATGACTTGCTCACAGTCACAGAACTGGACAATAGCAACGTATGGATTAGTTTTCTTATCTCCTGATCTAATATCATTCACCTACTTTATTAGGTTTATTTCAAAATCAAGGGTTGGTGGATTATCTGAGATCATTTACATTGAATTCTTTGCTATGTACATTTTCCAAATCTTTTTGTAAGTATTGGTGATGGGTAGGGAGGAGAATATTAATGATGGTGTATGTCTAATTATTACCTGTTATAGGTTAGACACTAATTAGGAGCTTTACTCAGGCTATCTCACTTTTTTTAACTCTAAAAACTTACAGTCAAATACACACAGCTTAAAAATCACCATCTTAACCATTTTTTAGTGTACAGTTAAGTGCACTAAACATATTCACATTGTTGTATAATAGTCACCACCATTCATCTCCAAAACACTTTTTATGTTTTAAAACTGAAACTCTATAGCCATTAAACACTCTTCCTTCCTCTTCCCCTCCCCCACTCCCTGGCAACCAGCATTCTACTTTCTGTCTTACCACTTTGATTACTCTAGGTAACTCATTAAAGTTGAATCATACAATATCTGTCTTTTTGTGACTGCCTTTATTTGTTTTATCTCTAAGTTTCACCATGTTGTAGCATGGATGTGTCTGAACGGCCTTCTTTTTAAGGCTGGATAATATTCTATTATGTATATATACCATATTTTGTTTATCCATTCATCTGTCAGTGGTTAGGCTACCTCACTTCTGAGGGAGCATTATTATCCTCATTTCATGGACAATGAAACGAAGAATGAAAGATGTTCAATAACTTCCCACTGGTCGCAGAACCATAAGCAGTGGAGTTATAAGCTGAGCCCACACATGTATGAAACTAAAAGTCATGTTCTTATCAGTGTATGAAGCTCTTTCCCAATATCTGCAACATGTTTTACCAAATTAGCGTAGTTAAGGGGATGGAAGTCCTTAATATTACATTTCAGATGCTTTATTTATTTTATTTTAGAGGTAATCTAGACGGAACATTCACTAACCTTTTAAAAACTGATCAGGTTTTTAACCTTTAAGATTTATTTACTTGCTGGGAATAAAGTATTTATTCAAAGTGTTTTTATCATAGTTTGAATAGACGGCAATTTTCAAATAAAAAGTGGATTTTTTTCCCAAACACATAGTTCCTTGGTAAAATACAACATGTGAAAATCAACATACACTGTTAAGAAAAATCATTATGCCCTTTAGAATTGGAGGAAAATATTACCATCATGGGCTTCTCTTCTGTGAAGCCAAGCAAAATAAACTGAGCTTTAAGGATCTATATCCCCACTCTCATGATAATAACAGCTAACATTTACTGCCTTCCAGCTATGTGGCAGGCATTATGCTAAACACTGTACATACATTACCTCATTACTACCTCTCAGCAGCCCTGAGAGGTCAGTACTCTTAGTATTCTCATTCTATAAAGGGGAGGTGACATGAGGAGAGAGGTTAGGTAAGTGTTAACGGGTAAAATGTGTCCTCCCTGCCCATGAAGATATGTTAAAGTCTTTAATATTCATATCGCAAAAGGGGATCTTATCAGGAAATGGGGTCTTTACAAAGTTAATCGAGTTAAAATGAGGTCCTTAGGGTGGGCTTTAATCCAATATAACTGTGTCCTTACAAAAAGGGGAAATTTAGACACAGAGATGGGGATACGCAGGAAAAAAATGACCACGTGACTGGAGTGATGCATCTGCAAGGCACAGAATGCCAAGGGTTGGCAGCATATAATCAAAGACAGAGGCCAGGAAGGATTCTGCCCTCAGGCCAGCAGAGAGAGCTTGGCCCTGCCAGTACCTAGATTTCAGACGTGTAGCCTCCAGAACCACCAGACAATGCATTTCTGTTGTTTAAGCCGCCTGGGTTTTGGAACTTTGTTAGGCAGCTCTGGGGAACTAATACGATAAATTTCAAGGGTCAATGTGACAACAAGGGATGGAGCTGATAATTCAACAAAAGTACCCAGTAAGAGTTCAGTAATTGTTATCGGGTATTATCATTTATAATACAATCAGCAATGATATTTAATACTGCTATTTCAATGATAACATTTAGGGCTATTGTTTCCTTTCTCCTAAGCCTGTGCTACTACCCATCCACTATGCTACAATTGGAGCTGGTTTGTCATAGTCAAAAACCTATCAATCTCACTCAAAATGGAATATGAAATCAGTTATCTATACTTGAGTGGCTTGCCAAGTTCAGACACCAGATAGTCCCCACTTAAAGTCCCCACTGAAATACGCCCTCAATAGTCTGTGTGAGGCCTCCATGAAACTGTGGTAGAGAATATCTATGAATGATCACTAAATATAGGCCTTGTATAAGATACTCTCGAAACCTGAAGCCCTACATCCTGAGCAAGTAAAGAGAGCAAGATTTTTAAGTCCTGTGTTTGGATGAGGATTTATCTGGAGAGGATTATTATAGCTCCCAACTCTGCTCTAATGTCTAACATCTGATCATGCATCCACGGAAACATAATTCAACTTCTTAATTTTCCAGACCTGCAGATAATTGGTTCCATAGAGACAAAAAGACTTAACACTCTCAACACATATGCCAGAGACACTGCTTACCAGTCAGTAATCAGAGGATCAGTTCCCTTTGAAGTTATAAAAATGTGTGTGTGTGTGTGTGTGTGTGTGTGTGTGTGTGTGTGTGTGTGTAGGGGCTTGTGGGGGTGAACAGAGAATAATTTCTGGGTTCTTTATAATAACAGTGGATTATGATTTTTTTAAGGGTAAAGCAAATTTAGCAGAGCCAGATGCAAATTTTTCATCATCTCCTTGCTCTGTACCTTGCTCTGTACCTTAGCTGAAGTCTCATGTGGTTTGCTATGCTTGAAGAGTACACTGGAATTTAGAGGAAAACAAAGCAAGCAGTTTTTCCTAGTTTCTCAAATTATCCCTATACTCATCTTTGTGGGAGGGGGGAGCAGATTACGAATAGTTAAGCAAGGTCAGAGCTGGCCTTGGGGACAAAGCCACAGGCAGGACATTTGGAGATGTGCTTTCTAATTTAGGTGTTCTTGCTAGCATGCTTTGACCCTCTGGAAAGTCATATGATTCCCATGACCTTGATTGGGTTACTTGTGAAATACCAGAAACACATAGCCTAGAGCAGCATTATGAAGTGGTCGGGAGAGTTACTATGGAGTTACTGTGGTAGATTTGTAAATATGGTGGTCTTCAAAGCAAAGGCCCTGTTATAGAACCCTGGCTTTATGCCGATATTGTTTGCATGGCATAATGCATCCAATTCTCAGAAAAGCCGGAAAGAAGAATATCATGGCTAATAGGAGGCAAAAGTTTATGCCACCATTCTCACTTAGCCTTTTATCATAACCTTGGAGTCAAAATAATTCCACATATCTAAATTACATTCCCATTACAGTATGTGACTCTGGCTGTCTCCAAGGGTAAAAGAGTTGGGACCAACTAGTTATAAGCAAACAGCAACAATCAACTCTGACATGGACTGTGACACTTAGAGTTGTGAGAGTCATTCCTTTATTTTGATCTGAGCTCCAGCTCTGAACTGTTTTCCTGTATAGTTCAGCTGCTATGAATTTTAGATTATTCTGTTTTGATCCCTCTTGTTTTGGCCTTTCAAAATAGTTCAGTTGTTCTATTACCTTGGAATCCCACCTCTGGTATTTGATCCTTACTTGAGGAATTTAGATATGAAAGAGCAGATCTCACAGTAGCTGTGACCAGTAGCTCTAGATGGCAAATTTTTAATATAGTCTAGGGTTCCAGCGTGTGGCCCATCTTGGACTCCGTGCTAGAGAAGTTCAGAGAAGGGAGAACAAAGGATTGATTTACCTATTCCTGTTAGAGAACAGCTAGAGCTATTAGTTTCTAAATCCTGCACACTATTTCCAGATTGATCTCACAGCCTTAGTTATGTCTCCTTCAGAAGACTTCCAAAAACCTTCAATAATCCCAGCGCTATCAGTTAGCTTGCATTGCAAGCCCATTCCAAAACTTGATGGACTGAAACATTAAATAGTTATTACTTCTTATAGTTATGCAGGTTGTTTTTCTGGTTGGCTAGGTTGACTCCATTGGTCTATAATGTCGAGGATAGCTTCATTTGTATGTCTGAAGGTGAATAGACTGCTTGGTTGGCGAGGCTTGTCTGGGATGGCTTGCCTGAGTGGACCTGTCTCTCTCCCTCCAGTAGGCTAGTTATGGCTTCCTCATTGGGGCTCTCAGGGTTCCTAAGAACAGCAAGAGAGGGCAAGCACACTGCACAAATGCTTCTCAAGGCTAGATTTGCATCACACACTTGCTAAGGTATCATTGGCCAAACCCAGAATCTAAACAGTGGGCAGGAATTTGTGATTGTTGCAGGGGGTCATCACTGTGCCATTTAATAAGATACAAACTCATTAACTTTTATTCATTGTGAATACAATCTACCATCTCAACACTAATATCACACTGTATCGCCAGTGCTTATGCTCCAGCCACACTGAACCTGCTTTTCCTTGTAGCAGGTTTTCTGGTCTCCATGCCATTACTCATGTACTTGTGTTGCTGGAATGCCTTTCCTCCATGTGCCACTTGGCCAAATTCATCATGGAATAAAATTTTTTTTTAAGTTCACACAATGTGCTAAACAATTCACTAGGTGCTAGAGATAGAAATTTGCTTGGAGTTACCTACTTCATGTTAGCTCGCTAGGGTGACTGAAACAACGTGCCATGGACTGGATGGCATGGATGAGGGAAATCTATTTTCTCACAGTTCTAGAAGTTAGAAGCCTGAGATCAAAGTGTCAGCAGTATTGCTTCCTTCCGAAGACCAGGATGTAAGGATCTGTCTCAAGCATCTCTCCTTGGCTTATGGATGACAGCTTTCCCCCTGTGTCTTCACATATTCTTCCTTTTGTAAATACCCATGTCCAAGTTTCTCTTTCTTCTAGGGACATCAGTGATAATAGGTTGGCGCCCATTCTTATGGCCTCATTTTAACTTAATCACTATTTAAAGACCATGTCACCAAAATAGTCACATTCTCTGGTTCTGGGTATTAGGATTTCACCATACAAATTTCTTGGGGGACACAATTCACTTCATAACATATCCTTGAACTCCCACTCAATTACCACCTCTTCTTTAAAACCTTTATAATACTTTCTAGATGAAAGTAAATTTTATCTCCTTTTAACCTCCCTTGCTAATTTAAATTTCTCTTTTATGATTCTGAGCATTTAGTATCCTATGTTATAGTTATCAATATCTGTGTTGTCTCATTTGTTCAGCATGTACCGGCACTAGCCATGCATCAGGCATTGTGCTAAAAGCCAGGTAATAGAGGAGCAGCAGATACTGCTGGGGCCCTGCCCATTTTCCTGTGAGCACTCACTTTTGCAGGATGCTGATGTTAACCAGTGTGAGCTCCACAAATTTCTGCTCTAGAGCTTTCTACCAGGTACACAGGGCAGACAGGAGTCCCAGAGAATTAATGCCCCCCAGAAGCAGCCCTCAGCCAGTGGTAGATGGGAATTAGTGGATAAATAGCCCAACTTCCTACCCCCTCAGCTCTTACCTTCATCCAAAGGTGGATGAGAGTTAGTGAATAAGCACCACAGTTACCTCGCCTCTTAGTGTAACAACGCAGGGGCATGATGTTCCAGAAGTTCCTAATGGGATGGAGGCTCAGCTGCCCACAACACTAACTGGCTGCATAAGTCATACTCCCATTATGGGCTCCCTTGCTCATTCTTGCCTAATTTTTCTGTTCCCCTACCCATGCCTCCTGGGATCAACTCCAAATGAGCTACTTGCTCTCTAATCCTTGTCTAGGGGACTACTTCTGGGGCAACTCAGGCTAAATCAAGAGGTGAACCTAGAATTCACAGTTTCTATTTTTATATAACCTATTCATTAGTGGGGGATACAGACATGAGAATGAGGAATTACAATACAGTATGGTAGTACCTAACATTTATTGTATAGCCTGAAAGCAATTCTAATAAAAATAAGAAATATTATTTCCATTTTACATATAGGGAAACCAAGGCTTAGAGAGGTTGGGAAGTGGTCCAGGAGCAACACAAACTAAAAGCTACTTGGGATTTAAACCCAGGTTGACGAGATTTCAGAGCCAGAACTCTGCCATTTAGTTACCGGCCTCACACCCAGTTCTTCATCCACCATTGACAGATGGTTTGGGAAGAGTTTGATTTACAAAAAATAAAAACTAAACCTTAACGGGGGTTGAAGTCATGGGCCATAAACATCACCCAGGTGTCTAATTAATGGTTACAATCTATCACGTGGAACCCTGGCATGGAGGAGTGAGGCACTAGGGCCCAAAGCTGTCCCAGGCCCTGAGATGCATTCATCCCTCCAAGCCAGCTGGTTACTTACAGCAAATCCCCTCCCTGCAAAAGCCAGCCAAACCTGGGAACACATGGGTTGCTTCTTGTAGGAAAGCCAGTGGACCTGGCATCTTGGGTAACAGCAGCTGCTAGGCTGTCAGCTTCAAAGTGGTGAAGACCTCTTTCCTTCTCAGCCCCCCCGCCTGAGTGCTGCAGTATCAGAATGAGAGCAGGGCTCTTTGGCCTTCCTTTACCAGGTCGCAGATGACAGCAACTAATTGCTCCATTCCCCAAATGACCCTTTTGTCTGTTCCAGGTCACCAGGGCACTTTTTCCCATGGCAAGCCAGAGAGGCTGCTCTTTACTAAGGGCTGGCCTGGTGGGAGAGCAGGCTGGGTCATGAGGAGAGCCATGGAGGCAGTCTCAGTGCCACTGGGCTATGGAGCTGTCCCGTTTAGCAGAGTGTCAGAATTCAGCACCTAGAAGGCCAGCAACCTGTTTGACTTTTCTTTTCCTTCTCCTTGGATTAAGAACAAACTAGAATAAAACCCCAAAAAACAACAACAATGATAACATAACCATGGTTATTTGTTCCATTATTTTACCATTTGCCATGATGGAAAACCTAGGTTTGAACTTCTATTCTACTAGACCCTGGCTGTGTGGTTTTGAGCAAGTGGCCTCCCTTCCCCCAACCCCTACCTTTCCTGCAGTTAAACAGGGTAAACACTTTATCTAAGGCCATATGGCTAATGTGGCACAGCTAGGGCTCTACCCCGTGTCATTTTTGGTATCAAAACCCATGTTGCTGCCTCTTAGAAAGGCACCAGTGCCCAGGAAAGGCTCTGAAGTTCAGCTCTAGAACACTGCACTGCCACCAAAACGAAGCTGTAAAGGAGAAATAGTATGTACTTACTTTTCTGACTGTCACTGTCTCTGTCATCCTAAATTCCAGATACCTAGAATCCTCGACCTTTCTGCCTTTCACCCCATTATACCTGCCTCTTAGAGAGAGCCTAGGATTTAGATTCTCCTGAAATCCTCCGGCATTGGTACCAGCTCTGCCACTTACTGGCTGCATACTAGTTGATAAGTTACTTCTACTTTCTGCTTCTCCATTTCTCATTTTTAAAAAGTCCCATCTGAATGATCTGTAAATTTTTCTCGGTTTCAAATAATAGGTTCAGAGTCAACTGGTTCAGAAGCCATTGTCTTACCCAAGTCTGAAGTTACTCATGTGCAAAATGGAAATAATGAACCACCCCCCTTAGAGGTAGGGGAGAGGAGGTGTCAATTGGAGTGAAGCATTTCTTAGGACAATGCCTCACAGGTAATCCTCGGAATTGAAATTCTCTGATCTAAGATCAAGTCGTTCATTTCCACCTCAGCTTAAATTTCATTCACGGTGTTTCCTTTCTCTGGGGGCAGTTTCTTTATAAAGACATGGTTAGTTGTTAAGGGAATTTCAGTCAGAAGGAGGTATTTGAGGGGCTTTCCATGTTTCCAGGAAAGCATGCCACTTAGACAGGTATTCTGACAACCTATAAAAGGTACTTTGTGTGGAGCCACTGAATATTTAGATCAGCAGGTCAGTTTTTATCTTTGTTTGTTTGTTTCTGCAGAAGCTTTCTGTGGAATCCTAGAAACTGCATACCAAAGTCTTTGGTTTGAGAGTGTGTTGTTTTGGAGGATGAAGGTGGAGGAATGTGGCTGAAGATGACAACCCAGTCCTGGTCTGATGTTTTTAGAATTTAGAAAGGCTTCCGTATGCTTTTGCTTTCTCTAGGCTCTGCCGACTTGGCATTCTTATTCAAATCAGACACCAGTCAGAAGGGAGTACACATCAGTCAGTCAGACACGCTTGCAGCTTGCACGTATGAGCTTTAATTACCCTGTGCCTTCCGACTGTTCACACCCAAAGGAAATCACTGCGGCAGCAGAGGATCTGGACTTCATTCTCAAAGGAAACATTCAGTGAATAGGAAGAGCAAAATCTGTGAAATGTGATGGGAACTGGCATCCAGACAGAGATGGGGGTAAGCTGTGGAAACGTGGTCAGGTGACTCTCAGAAACCAGCAGAGAACCTTCAAGCCCTCTACTACTGAATGCACTACCTTTTCCCAGAAATCATTTATGAAATATTTTTGCTTGTGGTCTGTAAACTTCCACAATGGCAGTCTTTCTAATCATAGGAACATCACTTCATGTGATTCAAAGGGGTCTTAATGGATACGTGGTCTAATCATCCGTTTGATGTCTGAATCCCCACTCTACCATTTCTGCACACAGGTGTGCTAATACCTGCTGGAATGTCTCCAGGAGCAGAATACGTACTTAGTCCAGTCCACTCCATCTTTGTTCAGCTATCTTATAATGTTCTTCCAGGGTGAAGTATTCTTCCAGAAGTTTTCATCTTTTGCTTCTAGAATCTTTTGGGGCCATTCAGCACCTGTATCTCAATGTTTCCTAAAATTCAATGATTCACGCACCACCTTTACATTTGTTCTATATCTGTGCATTACCTGTAATGTTATCAACATAACATTAAATATCAACATAACAATTAAAATCCTTCTATTTGATTTGGTTTTTTGGCTTAAATAAGTTTGTCCTAAGCAAAATGATCTGTGATCTCTAGTTTGGAGGGTGAATATTGTCTTTTACAGTATATATAGGAATAAATACATGTACCAGGTAAAACCATCTGTGGGCCGTCAAGGGTAGCACACCATACTTCTGTACTCTAAATAACAATGTTTTATCATATTTAATTAAATGAAATGAATTGGGAGAGAATTAATGTTTATTACATACTTACTATATGCCAGGCATACAGTAGGTGCTTTGTATATGTTATCTCAATGAATAATTTAGTGCTCACAATAATCTCTGAGCTCAGTGTTATTTTTGTACTTGTTTTACGGATTAAAAAAAAAAATCTCAGAGAAGGGAAATATTACCTAAAGTTAGACAGTTAGTGAATGAAGAGGTTAGGACTTGAATTCATATCTTCTGGTTTGAAATGGCAAGTTTTGCTCACTGGGCCACAAAATGACCAGGGGTTCTGTTGATTCCAGAGAGCCTTTGCTTTATTGTCTTAGCCAGCATGGAAGAAGATATCTTTGTCTCCAGACAGCTTACTGCTGATTCGAACAGTTGTTCATTCTTCAATAAGTGCTCCTGAAGGCTCCAAATAGACAGCTAAGTTGACAGACATAAATGTGGCAGCTGTATCTTAGCCACAGTTCCTTTCTTTTAAGAAATGTCTCAGTCTGTAATCCATTCCAAGGCATGCTGGACACAAATAAAGCAGGTCGATATAAAAGTTTGAGATGGAGTGAAGGAAGGGACAAGAATAGTTTCTCTAGCTTCCTGGGTCTAATCCTTTCAAATTCCCTTGTGCTACTTTGAAAGGGTGTTGTATATTATGAAGTATGTTCGGAAGGTAGGGATGTGAGAAAAGGTAAGGACAAATTATAGCAAACCTGTAAGAGATATTTCCTTACTCAGCAGTGAGGAAATACCCATACAGCCACCCAATATCCTCAGGCAAAGAGAGTGATGTCCTTGTACCCTTTCCTTCTGTTATCTCTAGCAGGTTAGCGTGCTTATACGCAGAGTTCCCCAATAGCTCTATAGAATACTGATATTTAATGATATCTTAAAAAGAATTCCATGGAAAAAGGTCCCATAAGCCAATAAACTGGGAAAGTGGTCCACAGTATATTCTTTTCCTGTTGATTCTAAATGGATGTTACCCACTGAAGTCTGTGAGAAAAGGTTAACTGATAACTTTGTTTAACCCAGTGTGTCCCCAAATTATTTGACCACTATCAGAACAAGCTGAAAGACTGAAATGGCCAAACAAGATTTCTGGGTGTGGTTTCAATTGAATATGGAGCATTAGCTGCCTCATTCTTTCGGATGATTGATTTTATAGAGATCTTGGACATTTATTGTCTTTGACCAAGTTGTAGACAACTAATAGAAGTACAAACGATTCTTGTTCTTGGAAGTGCAAATGCGTTTTTTCTCAGTGGAATTGCAAAGATGCATCTGCCCGCAAATTTATTTAAGCGTTTCTGATTGCCTGTATGTGTCTGTTCTCAGGATTCTCCTTTGACTTTTTAAAAAAAATCTTGTTCCCTCATTATTTAATGCGCTAAATAAAATCTTCAACACATTTTAATTTTATACTTAAAGAAGCACCATTTTTTTTCTTTTCTAAAAATAATGTTTCCATACCCGGAAACTCATTTTGTTTCTAGTCTGTTGTGAATTCTGACTCTTAACATACCTGTGCATCTAGCCACTGTGGCCTACAATTCGGGCCTCTGGCTTCTCCTTGTCTTCCAGCGCAGCTCAGCTTTCAGTCTGAATCTTGCTCTCTCCAAAGTAACCAACTACTTCCTGGTCTTAGGACTCTCTCTTCTGCAATGCCTGCAGGCCACTTCGTCTCAGGGTGCACAGCATCCAAAATGGTTTCTCCACCCTTTCAAGAACACATTTTTTATTTTCCCATCATTACTTCTGACATCATTTTCTATTCTTCTTGAGCTGCCATCTTCCAATCTTCACTTATCCAAATCCTTCCTATCCTTCTAGGTCCAACTCACTTCTCTATGCAGCTGTCCTGGGCTATTTCAGCCTGAACTACTTTCTTCCTCCGCTGAAGTGCCTTAACATTTTGTATCACTCCTATGGCCTTCGTCACATACTTCCTGATGCTATTTGTGTACATTGGAAAAAAACTCCACAAATTCCAGAAGGGAGAGATAATCCATTATATTTTATTGATGGAAGAATCCTATGGTCAGTCTTATATATGGAGTGGTTCTCACCAACTCAGTCCAAATGGGAATAGTCATGGTGTGTGTGCACGTGGGCTTCCATGTAACCAAATGATTTATTAAGGAAGAGGTCCCAGAGAATTCTGGTGAGCATAACAGGAACAGAGAATGAGAGGAAGCCAGACAAAGGTGAGAATTCCTCCAAAATCTTTAGAAGCTACCTTCAAACTGATCCCACAGGGAACTATGGAACAGGTCAGAGTTGTCCTGACCAGGGAGCACCCATGAGTTGTTAGGTGAGGGCCAGCCAAACATGTCCCAGGCACTTGCAAGTACAGAGTGGCTCAAGTAGCTTGAGGGGAACTCTCCAAAGATATGAGACAGATGTGGGTACTGGTTGTTAGAAGCAAAATTAGGAATGTCTGGTGGCTCAGTTGGTTAAGCATCCAACTTTGGCTCAGGTCATGGTCTTAGAGTTTGTGAATATGAGCCCTGTGGCGGGCTCTGTGCTGACGGCTCTGAGCTGACAGCTCTGAGCCTGGAGCCTACTTCTGATTCTGTGTTTCCCTCTCTCTCTGCCCTTCCGCTGCTTGCACTCTATCTCTTTCTCAAAATTAAATAAATATTTAAAATATTTTTTAAAAAGAAGCAAAACCAGACAGGAAAAGGGTGCACAAAAGTGTTAAGCAGAAATCTTATGGGATCTAAGCAGAGCACCAACTTTGCCCATGAAAATGTTGCTGCTTCATAAAAATTTTCAAATTTGTGGTAAAATCTATGCAACATAACTGACCATCTTAACCACTTATAAGTGTAATTCAGTGGCATTATGTATGTTGACACTGTGCTACCATCACCACCATCTTTCCACAGAACTCCTCCCTTCCTGCAAAATTGAAATGTTTGACCTAAGGAAAAATAGCTCCCCATTCCTCCTTTTCTTCAGCTCTTGGCAAACGTCATTCTTTCTAGCTGTATGAATTTGGACCACTCTAGGTACCACATAGAAGTGGAATCATACAATATTTTTCCTTGGGGGAACTGTAATGCTTTTCAACAAATGCCAATAATTCTTTAAAAATACTACCTGGAACTGTTTACATCACAGAAAATGGCCTCTCCAGGCCTCTAATATTCTTAACGGGCACTAGAGAGGCCCCTTGCTCCTGCCAGCAATTTCAAATAATAGATCAAGAAATGGCTCGGAAGGATCTTGATTTTACCTGGACCTATAAGACACCTGATCCTGGCCATGAGCTCCAGTCACCTTGATACCTCTTAAAATACAGATTCCAAGGCTCCTTTCCAGGCTTGGAATGACTTCTAATGACTTCTAATGACTCAGAATCTCCTATGCTAGGAGTATATGTTCTGTTTAAGAAAATCCTTATGGGGCACCTGGGTGGCTCAGTTGGTTAAGCGGCCAGCTTCGGCTCAGGTCATGATCTCGCAGTTCGTGCATTCGAGCCCTGCGTCTGGCTCTGTGCTCACAGCTAGCTCAGAGCCTGGAGCCTATTTCATATTCTGTATCTCCCTCTCTCTGACCCTCCCCTTCTCACGCTGTCTCTCTCTCAGAAATAAATTAAAAAAAAAAAAAACATTAAAAAAAGAAAATCCTTTTTCCACACGAATTTTGTGTAGCCATAAAAACATTTCCACAATCATCAATCTTGAACAGTACTTTTCAGCCTTGTTTTGAAGGCACTGAAATCTTCCTAGAAATGACATCTCTTACAGGACCCTGTTGTCCAAAACAGAAAAAAGGAGAGCTGTTTGTGATAATGGGGAGAGAGGAGCCTCAGGATTTGGTCACATCTCACCTTCCCCTGCAATTCCTGCTATTCCGCCTCAGAGCTACAAGGCTTTTTAGAAACAGCTTGAAAACGAATGATCTCAAAATACATATTGGAAGCTT
The DNA here is from genome assembly GCF_003009895.1 of Hyaena hyaena. Lineage (NCBI taxonomy): Eukaryota > Metazoa > Chordata > Mammalia > Carnivora > Hyaenidae > Hyaena > Hyaena hyaena. The sequence goes on from NW_024080804.1 coordinate 1,453,050, forward strand.
CTTTTTTCCTACCCATGTGTGATAGTTGAAAAATACCTCCCATCCCACCAGAGATATCCATACAAAGTCCCTGGAACCTGTGAATGTCACCTTATGTGGAAAAAGAATCTTTGCAGATATGATTAAGAAGTTTGAGAGGAGGCCATTACCCTGACTTACTCCTGTTGGCCTTGAATGCAATCACAAGTGTCCTCACAAGAGAACGAAGAGGGAGACTGCAGGCAGAAGGGAAGGGAAGACACAGTAACACAGAGGATGAGGCAGCGTGAAGAGAGAGCCCAGTATTGGAGTGACACCACCACAAACCCAGGAACACTAAGACAGCCACCAGGAGCTGAAAGAAGTAAGAACTGGATTCTTCCCTAGAGACTCTGGAGACAGCGCGGTGCGGCCAGATTTTGGACATGTAGCCTCTAGAACTGTGAGAGAATAAATTTCTGTTGTTTTAAGCCATCAAGCTAGTAGTAAGTTGTTATAGCAGCCACAGGAAACTAATATGCCATGTAATTGAAAAATAATTTTCAAAGGTGTTAAAAAATGTCTGTAGCTACTTTCTGTGCAAACAGTTGTTGATTATTGTCACCCCCTCCCCTGGCAAAAGATGGGCCCGATACTAACATCTTGGATAAGCTCTGAAATGGAATCAGAAAATTTTCTCTCTCTTTCTTCCGTAGGGGAAATAATGAATCTCTGTCATTTCAGTCAGTTTGATTTTCAAGTGTTTCTCTATCAACCTAGCCTTTGGAGAAAGTCTTCTGAGCGAAAAGATTCAGATAGTTTCAGAATAGAAGTCCTTTTCCCAGTCAAATTTTTCCCTTCAGGGAATATATTTTGTTTCCGTGGTACTAATCCGTTCACATAAGTTCTGTCTTGGGGACATGGAAATGTAAATGGCTCGGAAAAAAAGGACTCTGTCTGCAATAAGAGATAATGCACGTTTTTATTTTGTGGAAATTAAACTATTACCGAGTTCACATAATATAAATATTTAAGCCATTAAGTGGCATTTTATGCACATCAATAAATGAGAAGGAAACAAGCACCTGCAGAAAAATAAATTCAGTTTTATAGAAGCAGCAAGGCTACTTTTAGACTGTACTCACATTCAGGATAATCATTAGGATGGCCATGTTCTGTAAGTCTCAAAAAACCAATCCCAACAGGTATTTTAGGTCCTAATAATTCCTTGTGCTTGTGTAGTACTTTACAGTTTGCAAAATGCTTTTGTATTCTTCTCTGACATCAACTTGGCAAGTAGTTAAAGCAAGGATCAGCAGCTGCTGTGGGATGCATTAGGTTCTGCCCCCCAGCCACATTCACATACAGAAATCCTAACCCCCAGTACCTCAGAATGTGATCTTATTTAGAAGTAGCATTGTTACAGATGTAACTAGTTCAGAAGAAGTCATACTGGAGTAGGGTGGGTCTCCAATCCGATATGACTATTTTCCTTATTAAAAAGAAAGATTGAACAAGGACATACATAGAAGGAAGGAGACACAAGGAGATGATCATCTATAAGCTAAGGAATACTCGAGGCTCCTCGAAGGAGGAGAGACTGGAACACATCCTTCTTTCAAAACCCTCAGAAAGAGTCAACCGGGCTGACACCTTGATCAGCCCACAGAATTGTGAGACAAAACATTTGCATTCTTTAAGCCATCTAGGTGGTGGCACTTTGTTATGGTGGCCTTAGCAAACTAATACATCAAGATGCTCTTGCCCACTTGTGGGGATGAGCTCTGGGTGTTATATAGAAACCAACTTGACAATAAACTATTTAAAATAAAAAAATCTTTTTAATAAAAAATTTTAAAAATTAAAAAAAAAAAAAAAGATGCTCTTGCCAAGATCATGTAAGAATGGGTCCAGGACTAAAACCTGAATTTTCTGATTCCTTTATAGTAATGTGAAAATTTCAGATTCTTTTGCTTACAGGTGCAAGAGCTGGGTCAGAGGATATGAGCCATTGTGTACAGCTGAGGAGTATCAAGAGTAGAGGTTAACTGGAATATCATCCTCTTCTAGAGTTGGGATGAGAAGAAGCACAGAGAGACCCGAGTAGGTAGCAAATACCCAAACACAGTTATGAACTGTGAATCATAGTAAGCAGCTAGGTTGGAGAGTTTGCATGCATATGATAAGGCCAGCACATCAGCAGTTGGTTTAGGGGTCAGAAAGCTATGGTTAGTGGCTGAAGAAGTCAAAGAGTTGATGAGTTAAATCTAAGTTCACCCTTTCAGGTGCCCAAGAATCCACTCAAAATAGGGCAGGGGAGCCCTGCCCTCAAGTTACAAGGATCTCTGTAGTCTGAGGCATCTCAGGATGTTCCTTGGTGATTCTATCTGGTGATTCTATGGGGGCTGTTTCTTGGAACTAAGAGGTAGCACATTCCCAGAAGCAGGAGATTTCCCCAAGGATCATGTCAGTTCTCTTTGCTTATGACCTTTTCCCATGTAGTTCTTATTTTCATATGGACACGTGATAGGGAAATAATGGGTTTTAAGGAAGGATGGATGCCAGTTAGCATTCTCTGCTGGTCCTCCGCTAGGAGCCCAGGTGTGTGCTCACAATTGAAGATAACTGTGTGGTTCCCTGTCTGCTACCTTTTAGGGAATAAGTGCAAATATACTGTACTGCTTCTCCCTGAAAGTCCATCGTGTATATGATGAGGACAAAATGCCTGGTCCAATGGAAAGCATGTGAGGTAGGTTCTTTTGGTTTCAGGGAAGAGAGACTCAATTAGGCTACCTTAAGTATCCAGGAGGCTATCAGATGAATTCATGGATGAATAAAGAAAACAAAAATATTGGCTATGTTGTTGATCCTTTCAGAGGCTTGTATGCTGTCTGAATTCTGGAGAGTCCCAGCACCTCTTTGATGTCATGTTGTCCATCAACAGAGCAAATTCCTAGATCCCTACTCCTATCCTGTGCTCCTCTGTCTTTCTGTTTCTGTGATCCCTGCCACTAGAAGGTGCAGGAAATAGAAAATCCATCATACGACAGAGATACCATGTCCGGTAAAAGTTCTGAGGCGTAGCGAAGAGCAGCTCCCTACAGAAAGTCGGGAAGTAGTAGACAGCTGGACAAGTGACTTCTTGAATAATGGCAAAAAGATTTTGTACCAAGAATGTGAGGAAACAAAAAGTGGGCCCAGCTGCAGCCTCTGATTCAGTTCACATTTGCTAAGAACTTAACACAGGTTATGCAGTATACTTGATGCTTTTACTTATTCCACTTTAAAGCTGAAAGTGGAATTCCTCTTGAGGAGGGAATCATTTCCATTTAGGGAAATGCTCGGACTGATGGCTTTGGACTTTACTTTTTATGGGCAGAAGCCAGATATGAAAAAGATCTAAAGCTCAGTGTAATAAAGTTGGAAAATGTCCATATCCAATTTCCAAAGACAGTCCAAGAAGGAGCGGGTTACAGCATTATATAACTTAACCCTCACAATGAATGTGTGAAAGATACTATTGTTACCTTAACATCACAAAGTAGAAGACAGTACACAGCAAGGCCTAGTAACCTGCCCAAGGCCACACAGCCAACTAGTGATGTTCAGACACATTTGGTTTGATGAGAAAATCTGCACTTCTAACCATTAGACTATACCATAACTTAGAAATATTTGCCTATTAGTATCTACCACCACAAGACAAAATAAGTCTTAAAATCTTTTTTAACATTTATTTATTTTTGAGAGAGAGAGAGAGAGCGAGTGGAAGCAGGGGAGGACATAGAGAGGGAGACAGAGAATCTGGAGTAGGCTCCAGGCTCTGAGCTGTTAGCCCAGAGCCTGAAGCAGGGCTCGAACCATGAAATTACGACGTGAGCCAAAGTCAGACACTTAACTGACTCAGCCACCGAGGCCCCTCCCAAGAAAATAAGTCTTTAATGTCTCCAGGTAATTTTCCACTTGGCTTAAAGAATCCAACTCCCATTTCATATTTCTAAGTGGCTAGTATGGTTTGTAGCAATATGACTTGCACAGTGATCTTGCAGATAGTCATCATGAGGGAGACTAGAAAATCATCTGCTTCCTCCTCCAAGAGACGGTATAACAACAACAACAAATGGCATTTCAACAGAGGTGCTTATAGGCAGGCTGAGGCTTTTTGGCTTACACTTAACTTTGTAATATTTGATGACTGAGAGGGAGAAAGAGAGAGAGAGAGAGAGAGAGACTGGAAAGTCAATGCTGTTTTGAGATAATGCAGTAAACTTGAATGCTTAAGTGATTTGCAAGGAAACTACTTACCAACAGAAAATAGAGAACAGATTTTGTTTGGGAAGCATTAGCTGTTTAGAAATCTTAAATTTGGACGGGACAGCCCATTGCTCATGTGCACTTGTTAGCTAAGTTTAAGCTTCTTGACAGTCTTACATTCCTCAGGTCAGTGGTAGGGATGGATTGAGTGTCAAATTTCATTTGCGGAGGATACTATGCGTTGGGCTCAAAAAATGACAAAAATAGCTTTTAATTTGCTTTCCCTGTAAGCGGATTATATAGAATTTGATTTTCACGTTCTGAGGATCTTACTTCTAACCCCGGCACTATTACTAGAGCTGTCAGAGGAAGGGAGACGCTCATGGTCTGCGAAACCAAATCACTGTGTTTCCTTTGAATTTAACAGCAACAGAAGACAGGAACACTTTCTGCAGATATACTTCGCTTTAAATCCTGAGAAACCTAGAGATATTACACACCTACCTGACTCTGAAAACAGAGGGTTCCTGTGGGATGTTTATTTCTTTCATAACCAGAAGATGAATCGATAGTACGTGTGCTAGGGTAGAGGAAACAAATAGGTGAATTCCAAATGCTTTTGCAATGAATATAACTAAACTGTCTTTAAAAAGCCACACTAGTCAAAATAATGGCAATTATTTTAAAAAGATAATTCATCTTTATAGGAGAAGCAGTCTGGAAATTTTAGCTGAAGACAGCAGAGAAAGAGAGAGGGAGAGGGATGAAGTTATTGGGTGTCCATCTTCAAAGTCTGCAATTATCTGACATTGCTTGCTTAAATTCTTCAGAAGGCTTTTTAGCTCTGGTGTATATCAGATGGAGGAGGAGGAGGATAAAGTGTAGCCAACCATTGTGCAATTCAGGAGGCAGTCCGTACACTGTGGCCAGTGTTCTTATAATGAAAAACATTACTTTATCTTAGTTCCTAAAAAGGTTTTGGAACCTAAGTGTCTATTTCCAGCTCCGTGGAAATGCATTTTTATTTACTTATTATATTCCTAAAAAACACTTGGTCCCGTTTAGCCTCAAGTTGCGCAGATAGTATCATTTTAAAGCATCTAGAATTAATAGCCGTTAAAAAAAATCCCTCAGAAACCCCAAGTTTTCCACTGTTCTTGTAGTTTTAAAAAGGTAATGCAGGCTGGCAGGATAGAAGAAAAGAGAGAAAATGGAAAGCAGATCAAACTAATTGGCCACTGTAGTAGCTAGAGTGCTGAGTCACTCTTTCCTCATTTCATAAAAGACTTGTGTTGTAAGGTAATGTCTTTGGAACACAGTGGCTGGTCATTAAATATTTGTCTTTCTTTGAAACTGTTAGAAGAAGATACCTACAAATTGAGTAATAATGACCACAACATTAACTATTATTTATACATTGTGCCTTAGAAATTACAAGGCAATGGGGTGCCTGGGTGGCTTAGTCGGTTAGGCGTCCGACTTTCGCTTAGGTCATGATCTCGCGGTTCGTGGGTTCGAGCCCCGCGTCGGGCTCTGTGCTGACTGCCAGCTCAGTCTGTGACTCCCTCTCTCTCTGACCTTCCCCTGCTCACGCTGTCTCTCTCTCTCTCTCTCCTGGAAATTAAAAAAAAAAAAAATCTCTTAGAAATTACAAGGCAAATATCACACCATTACACTCTATTGGCTATTGGGATTTGTCAAAATGTGACCAGAAATTAGGGTGGAATGGAGAGCCATGAAGGGGAGGAGTGTGGCCCTTCACTGATAATAATAACTCCTTATTTATTACTTGATTTCAATCATGCTTCTTTTACTATTGGTTGTTAACATTTAAAATTGAGAACTAGAGACATGAATAAAGCTATGACCCCATTTCTTAGAAAAATACATGTGCAAATAATCAAAACTCTGAATTTTCAGGTGGTTAATGAGTGCTTTGTTGGCTAACCCTAGACCTGCCTTAGAGAATTTGACCTCGTAGTACAAGTACTATCCAGCTTGTTAGTACTATCCAGCAGTTAGCTAAGAGATTGCAGATAGGAATCTTACACTTTTGTTTACCACATTATGTCGGCCTAATGTCTAGCATTTTAGGTGGTACATAGTAGCGTTTAATAGACATGTACATAATGAATGGATGATAACGAGGCTGACTTTCTATAATATGGCTTTCATACAAGCATTTCAAAATATTAACATGATCATCTATTGATTACTCAGGTCAAGTTTTGGTTTTGAGGAATATTAGCAGGAAATACTCAATTTGGGTCCTGCTATGCCCTCTTATTTCCAACCAAGTGGGTTCTTATGGAAAACAACTGGTTCTAATATTTTGGAATTTTGTCTTTGCTGATGACAACATTGAGATGCTAATTTAATACCTCCTCTCTTAATATCCCACTGGGATGTTGGAGAAAGGAAATGATACATGTATGAATTTTCTTTAAATAGAACCGAAGCATCTTCCAAAGCATTCTAACTTAACCATTGCTGTGGGCCAGGGATAAGTGTTCACCCTATTGATCATAGTGGGAGAGATGTACTATATGCAATTAAATACTTAGCAGCTAAGGTTTGCCCTGCAACATAAGTGGTATCTTAGGGCAATATTTTATAATGGGGTTATCTCAGGCAGAGCTAGAAAAATAAACAATAAATTAGAAGAGCTAATTGACTTCCTAATACTGAACAATGACTCCTCCATTTCTTTCTCCTCTTAGAAAGAATCTTCATCTCCCATTATGTCATCATCCTTCCAAACAGATTAGCCCACATTTCCTCACCAGAAAACTGTTGTTGACCACTGTCTGCCCAAGATACTCTAAAGCCTTTTTGTATCATCTGTATTCGTGGTGATTTGGAAGTTTAAGCTTTTCTCTCTACCTTCAGGGATTCCATTTAAATATTCATGACTGTTGTTCTTAAAATCACAACATGCTCCTGTAAATCAGCATACCCATGAAGAGTCCCTTCTCCGTTCTTTGTTTTGTCATGTGATTAAAGACATTTGCTCTGTTGTAAGATAGGCTTGGTTTAAATCCAAGCTCTTCCATTTACCAGCTGTATGTTCTTAAGTTTTTAGCCTCCTGATACTCACTGTTCTTGTTTGTGACATGGGGCTAATAGGATATTTTCATACAGATATTGTGAAGCATAGATAAGCAATTGTCTATACAGTACTTAGTGTCATACCTGATCATGGGAAAGAACTTCATAGCTGTTAGTTGGCACTGCTCTTGTCATTGATTATGGTGATGTTTGTTTGTTGAAGAAGCCGTCCTGAGAGTCCTAGTCAGCTCTGAGTTAGAGTGAGCACAGTGACCTAAAGCAAGGGGGTTTCCTCAAGGGGACTCCAGCTTGGTCTTCAATCAAGGAAGAGAGAGGCTTAGCTGTCTGCGTGCTCATAGTCTAAGACTCTTGAGACATTTTTTAAGGATGCTTACGGGCTTTCTTTCCCCCCGGATCAAGATGTATAGAAGCTTCATCAGAGGCTGAGTTTCTTAATATTCAAGGAGCTGATGAAATGGCTCTTTCTTAAAGTGGAATTTACAAAGAGCCCTAGAACTCTCCACCTACCCTATGAGAGCAGTCCCCAGACCCGCAGCTCTGCAACAAGACTGCTTTTGGTTCATACTAAATCTGCTGGCTTCAGAGTCTCTGTTCTGCTAGTAGTTTAGAGCTTCTCTATTAGACAGATTGCAGCATCAGAAAGTTAACCAATCTCCTCCTACCCATTTGATCAATCAGTGCTTTCTATAACTTATGTAAAACATGTTGCCTAAATGCCTAGAGAATGTGGATTGTTCCCAACTAGTGGGCTGCTCTCTGTTTCATCCTGGTTCCTCTGTTCCCCTCAGTGCAGTTGCCTACTTGCCAAAAGTCAGTTGTGTTGCTGCCCATATCTGTTGATGCCAGTTTCATTCGTTATATAATCACGTTTCAATTAAATGTTTCACGACTGATTTAATATAAGTACAAAAAGAGAGTTGTTAGTTCCATAAATGTTTTGGAAAGAGTTAGTAAGTTTGAGTCGCCAAAAGTACAGTTGAATCACATGTGGGTGAGACAACTCTGAAAGTCTTGGGGGTGAAGGCGATTATAAAACTAGAAAGAGTCTGCACTCAGATGGTTTCACAAAAGTATGTGCATTCTCACTGTGCTTTATAGGAAAGAAACCTGGAAATCCTAGTAGATGAGACATTATTTGAGTTGTTTACACAAGCCAGATGGAATGAACTTTGATCCCTGGACCAATTTAAAGTTAATCGCACCAACAAAACTTGACCTACATCAAAAGCTTAGGAATGGATCCAATTTATACATTTGAAGTTAAAATAAAGGTATGTATGCATCATTTTTTATATGCATCATTTTTAAGAATTTTCCAGTTTAATCAATATTTTTAATAAACTGACAAACTACCCACTTTGTCACAATGTATGATTGCAGAGGGTTTCTATTGTCCAACATACCCACCATGATACATGGTGCATCTGCTAGCCACAGTGCCACAGCATAGGCTCTTGTGGGAACAATCATGGTAGTGAGTTGTCCAAGTAGGTTCACAGTCTTTTACCTGGTCTTCTGTGAATTCATACTGCGAAGCAGACAGTTAGAGCTGAAGATGCAGCCTAGAGCCAAAGAAAATGTGTGTGGCTATCTATCTGTATTAACTAATACTTTATGGATAGTTTTTCATACACTGTTTTATTCAATCTCCAAATATTTCTTGGGAGATAGCAATTGTTATCACTATTTTGTAGATGGAGTTGTTCAGAGAGATTAAATAACTTGGACCTATTCCCACACCAAGAAGACACAGCTAAGGTGGGACTCCAAATCATGTGATTTATTTATCAAGACTAATTTACCGGTTGATTCAGGTGGTAACATTAACTGATCCAATCAGTCCCGAGATCCAGGTTCCAAGAGCATTGGCACTGAGCTTTAACCAGCTTACCCTAAAAATGGTTCTCATATTCGTAAGGTTGTGATCAGTTGGACTAGTTTCAGGCAGGGAACTTAATGGAGGCCAAGTCCTAAGCTTGGACTTCCAAGTCATGGATTGAGCTTCTTCTAAGTCAGGAATTGGTTAAAGCAGCCCAGCTGATGAGCCTCGAGAGTCCCCCACTCTCCTGTGAGCTATGCTGTGGATATTCTGCAAGCAAGGGAACATACTCAAACTTTCAAAAAGAGCCGCCTTAACGAGAGGGGAAATGCTTTCGGTAGCACATATCATATGCATTGTTGCAACACCTGCTTCTTTTGGTGCAAGATAAGAAGCTGTCAGAATTTCCATTATTCGCCCTATATGATCTGTATAATGGGAGTTATTTGGCTCTTTTCCCTCTGGTCTACAATTTGGGACATGGTATGTCAACTCAGCTAGCATTGCTTTATCATTAGAATTACCATTGACCATTTTGAGTTAATATTGAATCAAACTCACATATTTGCTCTTTGCTCTCTAGAATGCTTGTGAAAAAGTATAGGAGAAAGTACGTGGATGCTGATAAAAGCCAGAGGAGCAGGGGAAACACCTTTGCACTTCAAATGAGAGTTTTATAAAAAATTTTGTGTGATCCATCATTATTGGAATTACCAGAGCCAGTTAGAAACCACAAACATTTCTGGACTTTACCTCAGATCCACAAAACTAAATGCTGGAGAAGTGGAATCTGGGATCCATCTGAAATGAATGACGTGGAGCAATACACATCTGCATCAGTTTCCTAGGCTGCTGTAACAAAGTACCTCAAACTTGGTGCTTTAAAACACTAAAAGTTTATTCTCTCATGCTTCTGGAGACCAGAAATTTTAAATTAAAATGTCAGCAGGGCCGTGCTCTCTCTGTACATTCCAGAGGAGAGACTATGTTACATGCCCTTCTCTTAGCTTCTGTTGCTGCAGTAACCCTTGAGCTTCCTGGAGTTCCAGGTGAATCATACCAATCTCTGCCTCCGTGTTCACACGGCATTCTTCCTGTGTGTCTGTGTCATCCATCCTCTGCTTATAAGTACACAAGTCATATTGGATTAGAGCCTCCCCTACCAAATACGACCTCATTTTTATTTGATTATATCTGTAAAGACCCTATTTCCAAATAAGGTCACATTCATAGTTATTAGGGTTAGGACTTTAATGTTTCTTTTTAGGAGCAATAATTCAATCCACAACAGCATCCTACATATTTTCTGACAGAACCTTTATATCAGTGGGAACAATATATATTTTATACACTAATTGGGAAAATTTAGTAGTACTTATGATTATGAGAAATAAGCATTCAGCTCAAACTAGAGATATTAATTTTATTTCATGATAGCCACTTGAAATTCTGAAGCCTCTTCTAAAGTGTGTTTTCAGTCATGAAACTTCCTTCACATAAAGAACTTTTGAATTTCTTATTTCTTTAAATAATAATTTTTCTATTAGCTGGAAAATAGTAGGGGAATTCTGCTTTTTTGTAACTTATTCTAAAGAAAGACATTATATATTATCAATTGTATCCATTTATTCATCCAAAAATATTTATAAGAAAATGATGCATAAGATTTGGTATTATGATATAAAAATATTTTTCTTATTAGAAATTCTACTTTTTTTCCTTTGCTAGAATGCATTTCCTAATATCAAATTTTCTGTTCCTATTTTTCCCAGCTTTATGGAGATATAATTGACATATAACATAGTATAAGTTGAAAGTATACAATATGCTGATTTAATACACTTATATATTGCAAAATAATTACCACCATAGGTTTAGCTAATACCTCCATACATCATATAATTACCATTTCTTTTTGAATTGAGAAGATTTAAGATTTACCCTCCTAGTAATTTCAACTATACATGGTATTACTAACTATAATCATCATGCTATACATTAGATCCCCACTATACATTTTTCATTATGTAACTTGAAGTTTCCACCTTTTGATCAACCTTTCATCATTTCTACCATTCTACTGCCAGAGGTAATCACCACCATTCTCCTCTCTTCCTCTGAGTTTGGAAAAGTCCTCATAGTCGAGGGATTGCATTCTAATGGTAGAGACTGATAAGTGAATTAGATATTACACGTAAGGAGCAAGTATTCTGGTGGGGTACAGAAAACTATGGAGAAATGTGACAGGTGGGAGAGGTAAGAAGATAAGCAAGGAAGGCTTCCTCGACCAGCTACATTTTGAGTAGGGATTTGAAGGAAAAGTAGAAATTTGTCAAGTGTTAAGCGTGGGAAGCGTGGAAAAAATTAATGTATCTGGAAAACTTCCATGGGTTTGTGAAGGTGGACCAAAAGGAATGGTGAGCCGTGCTGGGACATAGAAAGGTTGACAGGGTTGAAACACTAAGAGCTTGTGTGTTTGGGAGCGATTTACGCTTTCTTTTTTTTTTTTTTTTTTTTTTTGGTCTGGAACAAAGTTTGCTGAAAGTTGAACACTATTTGATGTGGTAACCTATTAGATACAGAAGGGGTTCCTTCTGGTAAGGTGTCTGCTAAACACTGCATGTTATTGAATATTCCTGTCTTGTAGATTGACAACACTCTTTCACTATTAAAGGCTCTAAAATATCCCGTAGAAAGGAAATCTATTTTACTTTAACTTAGCATTTCCTAAACCTCCTTGATATTGAAATTCCATTATGGAACTGTGAATCTAAGTGTTTCCTGGGCCTGCATTGAAATAGCCAAAGGGGACAGGCAGTCTAAGGGAAGAGTCAGTGATAAACTCAGGAGTAACTCCTGTAGAGTGTTTAAAAAGCAATCTCTTTATAGTCTCAAGTGGGGAGCTTTATAAGGCTGCTCTTCTGAATTAAGAAATAAAACAGAAGCAAGAGGAATAACAAAGGAAATTATATTAATGGGTGTAAATGATCCTAAGGTTAAGAATATTTTTTTGATAAAGAAAATTTTAATTTAAAAACAAATGATTGTAAAGGTAATACATATTCATTGGTAACACTTAAAACAATACAGAAGCATATAAAGTAACACAAAACACAATCTATTTTTATTTATATATATTTATTTAAAAACTTGACCGTGCTCTACTCTGTTTCCCAAGCTGCTTTTCACTTAACTATATACTTCAACCATGTCTGTACACTGCGCATGCCGTGCTATATTGGTATGCCATAATACTTTTATCCAAATCTTTAAAGATTTTAGAATTACTTCTTATGTTTGATTGTCTCAAATAGTGTTGTACTAACTATTCTTATGCATATGCCTTTGACCTTTGATACTTGTGTAACTAGTTTTAGAAGTAGAAATTCTGTATTAGATACAGGGCAGAGATTGCTGATTGCCTCTAAATATCCATTATTCCTTACTACTTTAATGATATAACTTTACATTTATTCTTGACAGGAGTGCAGTCAACTAAAACACTCCATTTCCCAGCCTCCTTTACAGCTATGTATGGCTGTGTGACTTACTTTTAATCATTTAAATAGAGCTCAAGTGCTTTGTAATTCTTTTAAGAAGTCTCTTTTTTAAGAAATGAGCAAACATTTCTGTCACCCTTCCTCTTTTATGCTAGATGGATTTGAACATCCTCTTGGATCATGAGGTGGCCTCCTAAGGACACAGGAAATATCAAGACTGAAGAAGCCTGGATGTCTGATAACTTAAGGCCACCATAGTAGCCCTGGAGAGCTTTCCTTGAGGTTTCTTTTACATAAGGAGAATTAAATTACTGTCTTGCTTTAGCCACTACATCTTTTCCCTATTACACACTCTCAAATGAGATCCTAACTTAATTACATGAGAAGCACATTGAAAAATTTGAAAGTAGTATCTAAATGCTCTGAAAGGGGATGATACCAGTATGAACTCTGGCCAACAGTGAATGAAATTGCCTAGAAAAAAATCAAATTTGTTGCAAAAGATGTGGTCTTTATAATTTTTTAAAGAGAATTTTTGGGGCTTTCAAAACTTTTGTTTTAAGCCTCCAAACATACCTAAGTCAACAGCATTCAGTCAAAAGGAAGCAGAGTCATACAAACTTCTAATCATACCTTGACCTGGTCACTTAAAAACCATGTGACTATGACCCTGAGCTAGTTAGAACCTTTTAGAACCTCAGGTTCCTAATTTGTAAAGTAGAGTTAATAATAGGACCTCTTTGGGTTAGAATGAAGAGTAAATAAGATAATGCGTGTAATATACTTGCATAGAATCTTGTATAAGACACTCAACAAATGTTAGCTATTATTATTCAGTAAACAAAACGAATACCTTCTTTTGTAAGCTATGAGGTGGGATACAGCAATGGAAACCCAGTGCCTATAACCAACTAGCTCAATAGGCAAAGTACCAGGGGGTGGAAGGGGAAGACATGGTCATATGTACCATAAACACCACAATGAAGATAGCAGGGATCTCAAAAAGAGAAAGTACATAATCATAGGAATTAGCAGAGAGGGAGACTACTTCTGTTTAGGAACATGGTGTCAAGAAAGGCATCTCCAAGCTTTGAAGGATGGGAAAAATTCCAATTGGCAGAAATATCAGAGGACTTCATTCTAAACCAGCCAACATGGCAGCAAAAAATGTTGGGATGGGAAGATGAGGGTTAACTAGTAAGCCAAGTGGCTTAGATACAGGAAACAGGCAGGATCGGCACAGAGTGACAGCAGAAATAGAAGGCCAGATCCAAAAGGATATGTTCTCATTGAACAGCTTGAATTGATACTTACTGCACTGGGAGTCACTGAAAGACTTTAGTGTGAGTGTGAGGACAGACAGATGAGAGGTGTGCCATGTGAAAGTTAACCTGGCATTGGTGTGAACCATGGATTAGACAGAGGTAAGACAGGGGGGTGGGGCTTGGAAGCTACTAGCCAGTGTTGCATTGTCATAATGAGAACAAATAGGAACATATCCCTGCACAAAACATCCATTGTTACAATTTTTTCTAATTACCATTTGGAGAAACCAAGATATAGAGCAGCCCTATGCCTTCCAATGCTGATAAATGAGTCAGTAATGAAACCATTAGCAGGTGCCTTTGATTCCTGCTCCTTACCCCAGGGCAAGTTTGTCTCTTAGCAACACATTTTGAACTTGGCAACATTCAGAGCTCTCCGTGAATGAATAAAGCAAAATGAGGGAAATGTTAGGGTTACTTTGATGTGAGGAAGGATATGTGCGGGGTATGTGTATACTGGGGATGTGCTGGATCCCCAAATCACGGAGAGTCAGTGAAATGTACAGATTCAGTGTCCGGTGAATACAAAGTTCCTTTTTCCCTGTAATTGGAAATAGGATGTGATTTTAAATTATATAAATTAGGCACTTAGGAAAATTGCCTATTTTTGTTATTAGAGAAAAGGACAGCTAGGTATGAGAGAGGACTTTGCTAAGCATTCTTTCTAGGCCTTCAAGTGTTTAGACATGGATTTCTCATGGTAAGGCTTGTTTTTCATTTATTCTGCTTATCAGAGCTTGATGAAAAGGGGAGAGAGACTGGGCAGAAAGGCAAGGAGGAAGATCTTCCTGTACAGCTCAGGCATTACAGAGCAGGTGGAGTTTTCTATCATGCAGAATAAATTATCACAATTTAGTGGCTTACAACAACACCCATTTAGTATCGCACAGTTTCTGTGTGTTATCCCATCTTCCCAACCCCATGAATGGCTTCACTGGACTCTCTCTTAGTTGGGTTCAGGGTCTCTCCAATGCTACAGTCAGGATGTTGACTGGATTGCATTCTCTTCTGAAGGTTTGAGTGGAGAAGAATCTGCTTTAAGCTCTCTCACGTTATTGGCAAAATATTTATATATGTTTGCAACTGGAATTCTGCAACAAAGAAACCACATTTTTGTTGGCTGTC
The DNA here is from genome assembly GCF_003009895.1 of Hyaena hyaena. Classification (NCBI taxonomy): domain Eukaryota; kingdom Metazoa; phylum Chordata; class Mammalia; order Carnivora; family Hyaenidae; genus Hyaena; species Hyaena hyaena. The sequence goes on from NW_024080804.1 coordinate 1,468,100, forward strand.
AGTCAGAGGCCGCTCTCAGCTTCTAGGGGCTTCCCTCAGTTCCTTGCCATGTGGTCTTCTTCACCTGCAGTTTACAACTTCTCAGCTCAGTTCTCCACAACCACTCATACAGGGATAGACTCCAGAGCAAGTCGGCTAGGAATCTTATACAATGTAATTATGGGAGTGACCTATTTTGCTGTATTGTATTGTTTAGAAGCAAGTTACAGATGCACTCCCCCTCACACGCCCACCAGGGGAGGAGCTTACAGAAGGTGTGAAGACCAGAAGGCAGGGACCAGTGGGTTATGTTAGAGGCTGTCCACCAGAGAAGGCACTGGAAGACAAATGTTTGAGACAGGCCAGAATAAATCGTATTTAACTTTCTAACCTCTTTGCCTGGTTCACAGTGATTAATGAAGAAAGTAAGCATGATTAGGCATCTTTACTGATTGGATGTGAAGAGTAATGGAATAAGTATGTAAGGAGGAAGCTTCAGAGATGATGCTGAAGTTTCTAGCCAGGATTAACTGAAAGCTGATGTGAATTTCTGGGATGGAAAACAAATGGAAGAAATGTGGAAGGTTAAGAGAATAACAGGTTAACTTTGAGACATGATCCAGGTGAAGAAATCTGGTACAACAGTTCTTAACCTTTTGTAGGATACGGGTCACTCAGAAATTTTGTGAAATGGCTCTGATTCAGCAGATGGGGCCTGAAATCTGTATTTCTAACAAGGCCTCGGGCAATCTTGATGGAGTCCAAGGACCATACTTTGAGTAGTATACTTCAAGAGCAAAGGACTTTAAATGTTTTTGTTTCTTCAAATGTTTTATTTTGAAAATCTACCTTCTTGCACATTGTGAGTTGATATGTAACATTTTTCATTTTGTTTAAAACAAATGATATGATTTCTAGTATGCTGTCACTATTTGTGGGAGCCCGACAGTGACCACAAGAAAGCGTGGTTAGGGACGCGGGGATGTGCCTGCACACGGGGCTCCCTGCCTGGGCAAAGCATGCCTGCAAACAGGATGCTCTGCCAGGAGGCCTGCACACAATATCCAAGTTTAATGGTCCGCTCACAAACGAGGGAACATGCCCTCCTTAGAAATAAGGAGGAGGCTGGAATTGTGAGCAGGCCTCTTAGTAAACATGTTGTGGTCGCTTACTCCCTTTGCTCCCCCCGTCCTTGAAATGTGTTTGGCTACTTGCCCTTAATTGGTAAAGGAATGCATCTTGTAGATTTCAGTTTGTATCCAGTTACCTGGGTATAAAATAAACCGCAAGAGGGGCTTGCGTAGAATTGTTCCTCCGGCCGGAGTTGTGTCTGTGTCTGTCTTTTGTGTGTGTCTTGTCTTCTGTGTCATTTCGTCCGCAACAACTATTCATATTTTAAAAGAAAATACCATATCTTTCTTCTAAATCTATCATATCCCAGAATTATATACCATAGTAATTTGATCATCAGTATCTTACATAGTAAAAAAATTATACATTATTGCTTTTTCTCTTGAATTTACATTTTCATTCTATTTTCCCGGAGTTTTATCCTAAAGTGATATATTTTTCTATTGAAAGCTTTTATCGGTCTATCTACTTACCTACTGTATATATGTGCATATAAATTCACATTTTAAAAGTTTAATTTTTGTGTGTCTGTAAAGTCTAAGTGTTAAAAATTTCTTCTGTATTAAATTATTTCTAACAATTAGTAGACAATTGATCGCATAATACACATAATACAAATTTCAATAAACACTAAATATAATTGGAAATGCATCTTTTAATGAGTTAGTTGGGGCTGATTTTCTTTTCTAATTAGCCCCAGTATCAAGGGTAAGAATTATTTACTGTTAGAATGAAACATGATACAACATCAGTTCATTGTCACTTCTGTTTTTTTTTTTTTTTTAATAGCAATGGTATTCAATGCTGTGAACACCTTTAGAGATATGTGCCAAAAATCATGTAACTTATCATCAAACTTACTTACAATGATAGAATATGTTCATTAAATTCTCCTTCAAATTTATTGAAAGCAAAGAATTGGAAACCACCTGATTAATTTTATGATAGTAAGAATCAGGGTAGCTGCGGCTATGCCTTCCTTTTGCAAAAAAGAGAGAAGATTGGGTGGAGGTAGATGGAAAATTGGCATAATGCTGACTAGTTACACTTTCTTAGGAGCTGAGTTTTAGGGAAAAGTATTCTCTTGAAACTATCCATGCCCACATGGCCTTTGGAAGATCTATGCATAGGCGGGCACAAGTACTCCAGTTTCAAGACTATTGCAGTGAACACTTGGAAATGTGTGGAGGTTGCTCCGTAGAGAGGTTGGGCTGAAAGCAAAGTGAGAAGAACATACAGACAGATATTCATGCAGATTAAAACTGGCATTGCACAGACATCATTAATTCAGAATTTTAGAAGCAGAGTCTGGTTCAAGAGAGATTTTGCACTATGTATGGAAAGAAAGAAAAGTTGGTTAGCAAACCCAGGGACCAAATAGGCTTTTAAGAAGATTGAAAAACACAAGGTACCCTCAAATCCCTTAGGACATCCTAAATCCATGTGTAAAGAAGTAATGATAAGTGATTGGTATGTGATTATAAACTACTCTCACCTATTTGCTAGAGTTGACTCTGCTCAGTACCACTTTGTCAGTTTAATTCTAGTTACTCTGTGTACAAAGTGTGGGTGAGTTAATGAAACCTCATTACTAGAAAGAAAGGAAAAAATGAAGAAGGATGGGAAGGAAGGGGGGAAGAAAAAGAGAAAGAGAAAGAATGGGAAGGAATGAAGAAAGGAAAGAAAGAAGGAAGAAAAAAAAGCAATTTAACCTAGTCTTTTTATTCATTTTGCCTATCATTATTCTTCTATCTCAAGTGGCTAAATCTAGGTGACTTTATAACACCACGGTATTTTGATTCTATGAATCAGTCACATTTTAAAGATGTATAAAATAGACTGAGTCATACTTTTCCTATTTACCTTTATTTTGAACAGACCTTGAGAAAGCCTAGTCAGATATCCTTAATTTATTTTCATAGAGAAGCCAGGTATGAGGGAGAAGGTGAGAACTTGTATTACCAGAGAGGTGCTGGAATTCTCTTATTTGCAACATTATGAAGTGACTGGTAAGGAAATGTTATAATCCAAGGCCTGAAATAGCTGCCTTAGCTGAACAAGTGAAAAGAAGACAACCAGAGGGTTACAAGCCACATCCTAAAGCTAAAAACCATTCTCAGAAAGAATTATCTATCTGTGGTGTCCCCAGATCTGTGTTGTGCCTACCTCTGTCATTTCTTTGTGCCCTTTCCTTTCCAGGCTGTAGGCCTCTGCCTGCCCTGTTGGTGTCTATCTATGATCAAATACCTTGTGACATTTAAGCTCAAGCAGCAAGATATTTCTGAGAACAACTGTGGTTCAATATTTTCCATAGGACTAATAATAATCTGCTGCCTTAACAACTATAAAGAGCAACTGATACCTCATGGAAAATGTGGATGAGATTGGATTTTCTCAGTACAGATCACAAGGCTAGAAGAGACCTTTCTTTGTTCCTATAAATTCACCCAGCTTTGTTCCCCCGCCCCCAACTTGTCATGTGAGAAAGTTGAAGGAGGCATAATAAAAGGTTCTAGGTTCTTGCCTACACATTTGCTACATCTCCTCCCCCCACTTCTGTCCTATTTCTCCGTTTCTGACCTAATATTCATATGCACACTTACCAGTTAAATAGGTTAGAGGAGTTGCTGACACTCCAAAGCAGCAAGTCAGCAGGGAGAATAATCTAGGATCAAAACTCCACTTTGCAGCAGATCTTATGTGTAGAAAGGCAAAGCTGTTTCTGCCTACATCTTTTATCTTTTCTTCATCTGCCAAAGTGTGCTTGGCATTTCATAGGGGCTTGATTCTTAAAACTGGATGCAAGATTTTGCATGTTTGTGAATTTTTTCCATAGCTTTCATCAGTGGCTTGAAGAGATGAATTTCTCCCTAAAGGTAAAGAACTACTAATATGATGGGCTGATTCTTCTCCATGGCATTAAATGACTTGCAGTGAAGTGTAGAATGCATGGCACCTCTCACTCCCCAATCTTTGGACACCTGGGAACTTCAGCTAAATAAATACCAAAGTTGGCCCTCTGGTGTCTGTTTTCTTAGAGCAACTTTCCTCCCTAGCTCCCGAAAATCTCAGTTGCTTTTTTCATCAAAAATGTAGTAGTGGAGATCATGAAAATACTTTTTCAAGACCTGCTGTGCAACTGAAAAATCCTGTCCATATAATCTGATAGTAATTCACTAGTACCCAACTCACCACCACGTCACCCAACAATTATTGGATCTTCATTTTGTTTCGGGCACCATGCTAATCAACTCACGAGCATTATTTTGTTTAATCTTTCCAGTAGCCTTTTTAGGTATGCATTATTGTTATTTCCATTTTGGATATTGTCATTATGGATAAGGAAACTGTGGCACAGAGAGGTTAGGACCTTGTTTATAGTCCTACAGCTAACGCATGATGAAACCCAAACTCATACCCATATAACCTTTTTATGGAAGCTGAGCTCTAATCTATCAAGCTGTTCCTATCAATTAGGTGACATTCATAACAGTGTGATCAATCTACCAAACAAATGGGAAAATGCAGAGAATTAATCAGAAGCTTTGTATAGAAGATGGAGCATTGGGTTGGGGTTCTGGGAATCTGTTTCTTAATACCCCTTGGTTATCTACTTCTGGAGTATAGTGGCAGAGTTATTTAATATTTCTGTGCTGTTTTTCCTACAAAATATAAAGTTATTATTTAAAATTTTCATTTATTTATCCTCAAAGTTAAAAAACAGATATATACAACTTTAATAAAGGAAATCATAATGATAATGCATCTATAGAATCACGTTAAAGGCTTGAATGCATAAAGACCTCAGATTTCCTTTATTTTTAATTTGTTAAAAATATTTATTCAGCTTTGAGAGACACAGAGAGACAGAGCACAGTGGGGGAGGGGCAGAGAGAGAGGGAGACACAGACTCAAGCAGGCTCCAGGCTCTGAGCTGTCAGCACACACCCTGAAGCAGAGCTTGAACTCAGGAACCCTGAGATCTTGACCTGAGCCAAAGGCGTCCATCCTTTATTTAAAATATCCCCTTGAGCGTGTTTCTTATTGTCAAGAAGTAAATTCTAATCTTTTCTCCAGGTCCCTCCCTTTTTTCCCCTCAAATTCTTCCTCACTTTTTCCTTTTCTCTTCATCCCACTCTCTCCCTCTCTGCATCTCCTCATCCATTTTCCTTTTCCCCTCTTTTCTTTCTCTCTCCTGCTCCCCTGTCCTGGATTACAAAGACAGCACTGTGCCTGGGAGAGTGCCGAAAGAGTGCAGTGAGAGATGAAAATGAGGCCAAATAAGTTTTAACAAACTCGGTCTCTTTTTGCAGCTGCTGTTTGGAAAGCAGGCTTCCTGCCATTCTCGGGCTGAACCTGCCAAATGCCTTAGCCTGGGCTGAGCCCCAGGACCTCAGCTACAGACTACTGTCTATGGCATTTCCAAATGCAGCCCCTCAGCTGTGCTGCAGGCAATAAATATCTCTTTCTGAAATAGGGAGATGGGCCCGTGAAATCTACCCGTTCATCCTTCAGAGCTTCCACTCAGCCACATCTTTATTTTCACCCAAATTGCATTATTGCTCTTTAAGATAGAATCTGGAGACATTTATCAAGTGCTTGTGTGCCAAAGTTCTGAGTATTAGAATATTCTCAAATTCTCCAAGGGAGAAATCAATAAAAAATTGTAGCCAGAGGACTGATTAGCAAGATAATATGGAAGATATTTTTCTTTCCTAGGGACTAGCCAGCTCAAATCACATCATTTAAAATTTCTTAGCCCTTTGCTATTAAAATATAAGTCAGGTCTTAAGTTTTGAAATGTTAGATTTATTTTATTAACATTAAAGAATAGATCTGAGAGCAGTACATAGTGTTAACTTAATAAAAAACAAATGACAATAGTATCAATTATTATTATTTATTCATACACATTTTATGTGCCACAAAAATGCATGGAATTTCTCTGTGTATCATCTCATTTAACATCCAAAACAGATTTGCAAAAAAGATATTGTTAGTTGGCTTTTAAAAATAAGGAAAATGAAACTGAGTTTGGCTATAGGTTTTTCTTCTTAATACTCAACATGTTAAATTTACATACTGAAAGTAGACATTCTCATACACTGTTGGTAGGAGTGTAAATGTAGCAGGTAATTTTGCAATATGAATCAAAATTAACTACGAGCATAACATAACCTTTTTCCAAAAAAGTGTATATATCCATACTCATGCATGTGTTGTGGGTACATATGTATACACACAATCACAGTTTGTATCCATTTTTTATTTAGGCAAAAGTTATAAAAGGGGTGCCTGGGTGGCTCAGTCTGTTAAGTATCCGACTTCAGCTTAGGTCATGATCTCGCAGCTTGTGAGTTGGAGCCCCACATCAGGCTCTGTGCTGACAGCTCAGAGCCTGGAGCCTGCTTTGGATTCTGTGTCTCTCTCTCTCTCTCTGCCCCTTCCCCACTCATGCTCTGTCTCTCTCTCAAAAATAAATAAACATTAAAAAAATTTTGTAAATTTATAAAAGAACATACGTGGTTATCTCCAAGGAAAGATACTAAAGGAGTGTGGAGAGAAAGAGGTCTTCTCTTTATAACTTCATGATCATCTGAACTTTTTTTTAATACTAGCCATTCTAATATATGTGAGACGATAACTCCTATGGCTTTTTTTATTAACTTTTGTTTTATTATGTTTTGCCAAGATCATGTATCACCTTTATATTATAAACAGTAGTTTAAAATGAAATGAAAATGAGCATAGTATTTAACTCAACAATAAAATTTTTAGTAATTTTCCCCAAGGGAATTACTAGGCAATTGCATAAAAATATGTAAAGAAAGGTATTTATTGCAGTGTCATTAGAAACACTTAAATAGTATCAGTAGATGTTCAATTAAACAAAATACAGTGCATTCATGCAATAGAATACCAGCATGATTTTTAAAAAATTAATGAATAGATATGTGAATATTGCCACCAAATTCCCTCTAGCTAATGCCCACCAGGCACGCACCTGCAGTTGAACAAGTTGGGATTGTTCCTCATTTCAGGGAGGGAGAACCTCACCTGTGAACATGGTGGGACATCAAGATGGTATTAGAAAGGACTTACAGGGGATTTGGCCTTGTGTCAGGTGGTTTTGGTGAGGGCTTAGGGAAGCAGGACTCTGCTGTGTTGGGATGCTGTGAAGCAGTGGAGTAGTTCCAAGAAGGTATATCTTAATCAATCTTTTCTAGAAGGAAGACAGAGTAGAGAAAGGCTAAGTCTGTAATTGATAAAGAAATAGCAGTCAGGAAAGAGAAACGTCTGGTTATTTCTGTGGTGTCTTGGACAATGTTCATGTTTTTGTTTGTGTTCAGGCATGAGTATAGGTTGTCTTCTTTCTGTCTTGATCCATCATGGTCACAGAATGGTTTTGTCTGATGTTGATGTTCTATGAAATTGTTTATATTTAATAGAGAACATCCCAGCCAGCTGTCAAATGTCAGAGGCATCTTTTCTCTTTCTCAAAAGACACTCATGGTATATTCAGCAAAAAATAATTAATAAATAAAAGCGCATCACAGGACTATAATCCTCTTTTAAAAATATCAACACAAAAGTATGTTCAGACATAGAAAAAAGATTGGAGGAATATGCCCTTTGTTATTAACAATTACTTAGTTAAAGAGGGATAGATTATGGGAGGTTTTTTTACTTTCTACTTTCTGCTTCTCTGTTTTGTTTAAAAAATTTAAGAATAATGAGCACATATTATTTTTACAATCACAAAAGGCAGTTAAGATATGTCTAAATTGAAAATAAAACTGGGATGTCTATCCAGGTAGCCTGTAGTTTATTCCTCTCCACCCAGAACTTACATGGTGAGTGTATTCTCCTTTCCATACTGACTCTCTCTCATGAGAGAATTTAGAGATAAAACCACATCTTTGATGTTTTAAACATATGGTGGCCACAATTTGAGTTGTAATTTGTCATTAGACAAGTAAAGATGGGGGAGGTGATTTGAATTTCAATAATCAAGGCAGTAACCTTCTTCTCCATCCCTACTTTCTCTTCCTTCAGGATAAAAAGCTATATTATATACCTGTATAAGCTACTGTCAGCACATATAATGGGAGACTACCAGCCTGTGGTCCGAACTTAATTTTTGACAGCCCTCTAGTTCTGAAAATTATCCTCATTTGGATGGCAGGTTACATAGTCACTGCAGGAAAGGCTTTTCAGAAAAAAGATGATTGGGCTGAGTGATTCGACAAATGCTGAGGTTAGCTTAGGAGGAAGAGAATGCTGGACAGATAGAGCTGTATGTGCTGGACAGATAGAGCTGTATGTGCAGAGGACTGCGGTGAGTGGGAATAGGGCGTATTTGAGGAGCTGAAAGGCCATTATGACTAGAACTCAGGAGGAGTAAGTGAAAATGTGGTGAAAGATAAAGCTGGAAAGAAGATTTGAGAGTTCAGTACATGGGATTTGTCACACTGGTTAAGGAATCTGGAGTCTATCTTGAGAGACATGGGAAGCCACTGACTTGTTTTAAGCGAGTTATGACATGATCAGGTTAGTATTTTTAAATGAATTATTTATCAGTAGTAGAAAGAGGAACAGTAGGGCTAAGAGTTTGTACATGGTGGTTACTTAGAAAGATATTGCTAATGGCCAAGTAAGTAATGAGGGTACTCTGCACTATGGTCGTGGCAGTGGAGATGGTGATAAAGGGACTGAATGGGGAGATATACAGGAGTTAACATAGCATTCTTTTAAAAATTATAAACTGCATTGATTACTCCAAGTCCTAGGAAAAAAGTATACATACAAGAGCACCTAGGGGCAAATACAGAGAATGGCTTATGGAAAACTCGATCTGAGTATCAGCAAAAGTTGCCCAAGGTTGATTGCATCATCATTTTGTCCAGCATGTTACGTCAAACTAAAACTGCATCCCACTGCCCCTTCTTTCTGCACCCGTGCAAGACATCACTAATTGACCACAGCACTTTCTCCTACTGAGCCCTGGCAGGGTAAAGAATCATTTCTGAATCAGCATTCCCAAATCAACATCACAAGCAGCCTCTAAGAATTATTCAGGATTATGATGCATGAAAATGTCTATCTGCCGTCTTGCTTATTTAGTGCCGGGAGCTGCACCGGCCTCTCTGGATGGCAGTCACAGCAAGGAAATGGCAGTGTTTGCAGCTCCTGCCATGAGAAACGAAAACTGGTATCTCCTTCTGCTACTACTGGCTCATGTTGGAAATAAGCCTGCTAGTATTGACCAGGCCTCACAATATAACATATCAGACCCATATTCTGAATACAGATACCTCATAAGGAAAAGCATATTCCTGCCTTTGCAAGAGAGATTTTAGATGAAAGCTCTGTGGATGATTGTCAAAAGGCTCTTCCTATGGGCCTTGCAGATCCAAGACTTAGACAATAAAGTGGGTTAAGAACACAAGAGTTACAATTGAGCCTGGCCCCGAGACAAAGAGCCTAATTTAAAGTTAAGGTACAGGTAAGGGCAGAACATAAGTTACTACATATATCTTTGCTAATTGGTGAAGCAAAGCAGTCCCTTCCTCAAGGCCTACATTCCACAAACACCCTCACTAACACTGGCAACTGGGAAGAGGATAGATAAGAGTAGCTAAAACATAAACCCAGGTGCAAAGACTGACATATTTGTGGCCCCCATGGTGCCTGCACATTCAGCATCAAGGAAAAGGCTTGCTCAAGCAATTTAGGAACAAGCCTAATATACATTCTTCCTCTTGTGATTACAAATTGTCTAGAGGCCTACCCATGCAAAATAAGATAAGTTTGTTAGTACCTTAATCTGGGGGACTGACGTCAAGAATATGGGGAGGTTCTGCAAGAATACTTTTGTAAAGCCTGTTTTACACCTGTCTGTGCACCTTCCGCTGATCGAAGCATCTTATTACAAATAATTAGCCCCTGTAAAAATTCTGTCTTCTGATGTCATGTTATTGTTGAACCTTAAAATAAAGACACCAAAACCGACAGGACAGAGATGCCTGCCTGGTGATCAGAAAGGATCTCGGGGCTCTCTCATTCTCTTTCGCCGACACCGTCCATCCTTCAGGGACCCCTGGACCTGTCGGAGCCTGCGCGGCCTCTGACAATTTAGAGAAATGACTGCATGGGTGCTCTTGCTGATTAAGCAAGTTCCCTACTGCTTTATCTTTGTCCGCTACAGTAGGCCACATGAGCATCTAGATGGCAGAGTTGGAAGAGCTCTATAGACACTGTGTTATTTGGATCCACATGGGACTACACTTACCTTATGAAATTAAGATGAGATAAGCCAAGGGGGATATGAAGTACACTCATTTTAGACTGAGGACATGCTTACCAGTATAATGCACCTTCAGATTTGGCATTTGCCTTGCAGGAGAATTTGGTGTTTTTTAAAAATCTTTTTCTCTGCTTAAAAAGATATACTGACTAGGAAAAGAATGGAGTAGGTGAAGCACCCTACATTTATAGTGTGCTTGTGACTGTCTTAAATGCTAATAGGCAAAGTGGGTGGAATGGAATTACTCTTAAATAAGTAAAAAACTTAGCGTTCAATTACCTTTAAAAAATGGGCTTAATTTGGAGAGTTTCATATAACATATTGTGGGTAAAATCTCATTAAAAAACTTTCTTTTGCTAATGCAAGGCAGAAGAGTTTTGTACACTAAATAAATAGACCAAGGTCTTATTAGAGAGGGTCAGAGATCTAGGATTCTCATCTTTTGGAGAAAGTGATTTAATTTTTCCAGGATTTCTTTTTTTTTAGTGGAGAATACTGGTAATAGAGTCAGTCACTCACAGCCATAAGGATGACCCAGCAAGGGTGCACAGAATTTTGCAAATGTTCAACTCTATCCCAAGAGGAAAGAAATCTCCTTCCTATCCTCTGCACCCACTGAAACAGACAACTATCCTGAGACTCTTGCTTCTTACAGAAATTGTTTCAGACAGCTCCCTTTTTTTCAAACTTTCTGTCTTTCCTTTGTTGTTTTATTTCCTCTGATTGTACCACTGCAGGGGAAATACTTTGTGTAGCAGTGGGGGTAGGAGCAAGGACTCTGAAGTCACATAGGCCTCCCAGCAAATTCACACGCTACTATTTATGAACAGTGTGATCTTGACTATTTCACTTGAACCCCTTTGAGTCTTTTTTTTTTCATGTCAAAATGGGGATAGTAAGAGTTTCTACTGATTAGAGTTGTTTGAGCATTAAGTGAAATTGTGCATGCGAAGTGGTAAGCACTAAATGGATATTAGCAGTTGTCATTGCTATTATCATTAATAGTAATAATAGCAGTTGCTATTTTTATTTTCATCTGTAGGGGTCTGATCCAGGCTGAGGGCCTCATGCATGTCCCAGCTTTCAAAGCTGTGCCAGCAGTCCCACTGGGCACCATGGCATTGGAGGTGATGGTGGAGGAGATGGTGGTGGTCAGGAGGAGGAGAGGTGAGACTAGGGGAAGAAAGATGTCATACAGAGGCATGGGCAATGAGAACACCTGGGATCTGGAAGCATCCGATAGTTAATACTGGGATTACTGCATCCACCCATCCGAAGGGCTTCTTACACATTTGCACTAAGATAAGAACTACTAATATGAAATTTTCTGGTAATGCCTAATCATGCTTGAAACATCGTCCAACAAAGACCTTTTGCCCTTGGCATTTAGAATAGTCAAAGTGTTTAATATTAAGAGCGACTATTTTGAACAATAGCGCTTAGACCTCTTGAAAAGGAATGTTGCAAATAGCCCGTCTAGTCAGAATGCGAGATGTGATTTCGCCTTACTGTTGGGAATGTTAACTCACTGACCTGCCCATTTGGCAGCTGGCATAGCACTTATCTCCACATGCCTGATTAGACAATTGTAGTTATTTTGTTTCTGTCAAATACACCTAGATTCTTAGTAAACACCCTGACTTACATCGACAGGAACTCACAATAGAACAAACTTAAAATCAGGATAGAGCTATTTAGGATTCCAGGTGTATATAGAAAAATTAATCATGTTTTAGGGCTGGAATCATCACAGAATAATCACTTACTTTAAGGTCCTATTTGCCATGGAGTTGTATGGAGCTATATTTAATTAGCATAACCTCTGATTTAAAAGAAGTTATCACCTCCTTGCCAGGCCAGTTGAAATAGTTTTAGGAACCAGAGAGCCAGCCTTTAAGTCCCGGCTCTGCCGTTTACTAGCTTTCTTATCTTGACAAAATCACTTATCTTTCTGTGTCTCCCTGACAATTATAAAGGCACTACCTCACAGGGATGTTTTGAAGATTAAATGAGTTAATAAGTGTATAACGGTTTGCCCTCAATGTAGACAGGAAGGGGAGGGATGCATTGTTTGTGTTTGCGGAGAGTTTGGAAAGAATAATGAAACCAACTAAAAATCTGGATGCTTTTTATTATCATATGCCTGTAGCTCTAAATATCAGTCCTGGAACTGACTACTCCTTCTACCCTCACCCTGATGACACCCCTGGGGGACAGTATTAAAAGCAATGCTTGGCACAGAGAACTCTCAAAGTATTGTCCCTTGCTGTTATTTTTCCTTGAAGTTCCAGCTCTCATTACCCACTTAAAATCCTTCAATGGGTCCCTACTGCTTAGAGAAATGTGGTTGAGATTCAGCCTGGCATTCAAGGCCCTTCTTGTCTCATTTGGGCATATTGTTTTCCCAATTGTATACCCATTAGACTCTTTTAACTCACAGGAAAGCCAACAGCATTGTTATTCCCTGAAAGCCTTGAAGCCTATGCATATAGCATATTCTCTCTCCTACCTCTTCATGAGTAAGAAGTTGTGTTCTTTAAACAGCACTTTACTTCTAATGAATATTAATAAAGACATGTTGAATAAACTAATTCTAGGAACCACTGTTGACTGAAATCTGAAGCCAGTTTTTCTAAGAAGAGACTCAGACCTTACCACCACGGTCATCACTTAACCAAAACACTGTACTCGGCAAATAGCCACACTGTGTATTTTACTGGGCTTTTTTCTGGAGATTTATAAATCTACTAACATGAGAGAACTGTATACTTTGATATGTGAAAACTTGGTTAAAGATTGCCATTCAAGTTATAAATATTGAGTGCTTGATATAACCATAGCAAGCTTGGACTAGTGATGGCTCCAGAGGTAGAAGTCATCATCCTTGCCCCTGGGCAACTTACAACTTATAGTTTTGTTGGTGATGAAAAAAAAAAAAAGTTATAGTAGAAACTAGGCAACACTTACTAAGCAACGTGTAAATATGTGTATATGGGTGTATTTGCTGTATGTAGGTATAGTTGGTGAAGAAATGTCCACATATTTGTGGAGTAAAGAAGTTACCTGAAAGGTTCATGCCATTCAGGATCTTTCTGAAATGAGGAGGCAGTGATGCAGGGAGATAGTGTGCTGCACGTTCTCTGTTTACCCCACTGAATCTGCTCTTCACCCTTGCTTACTCTGCTCTGTGCGCTGGACGCTGACCTTGATGGATGGCACAGACACTCTGCCTTCCTCTCATCTTCTCCCTGTGTGTTTATCCAATGAAGTCAAGGTCAGGAGACTGGAGGGCTTGAAGGGCAAGAGAGGGTGAGGTTGGGATGGAGTATGTGTACCCCAATTCCTGCCCTTCTACAGAAAGTCCATACCGTGCCCTCTCTCATTACCTAGGCTTTAGCTACTTTGTCAGGGTGCCAGTAACAGCTCTGTCCCTCACCCCTTTTGGGGCTGGAAGGGGGTAGTAATTCTTTGCTATTGTAGCCCCAGGATGCTTCCAGATCCCATGGTGAATTTATCCTAATTCTGCCTAGACCTCGTAAATAGTGCCTCTAGTTGACTCTTCTATTACCCAGTGTGAATGGGCCATCTGTTTCTAGCCAAGATCCCGACTAATGCGAGTTAGGAGGTTAATGCAACAGTTCAGTTCCAAAAATACCTATGGAACATCCTTACATGTCTGGCATGGTTCTAAGTACTGGAAATAAAATGAGATTAAAACAAAGTCTCTGCCATTAAGGCACTTCTAATCTAGGAAGACAAAGGTACAGAACGATTTTAAATTGAGAATGGGCATTAGAAGAATGTATTATAACAGGGTAACAATGAGAGAGGCACAGATAAAAGAGATGCATAATGATAAAACCAGCTGTCTGACATTTTATGATAAAAATGGGTCTAGGATATTTAGAACTAGAAGGATTAATAGCTGTTTACCTGGACCAATGCCTTTATTTTACAGAGGAAGGATTTCAGAGTCCTTTGATTGAAATTACCCCATTACTGGGTAGTGAAAAACTGGAGTGAGACCCAAGTCTTCTCCCTGCTAGTCCCCTGTCTTCTCTCCCTTTTCCTCTAGACTGCAGACAGTGCCAGTTCTGACTTCCACCTGTGTCCCCCCCTGCCTCTGCTTGGCTTCTTCCTCCTGAACCATTTTTCATTTCAAAGCACTGGAGTACTTGGAGCAAGGAGAGTGAACTTATTGATTTCAATATTCTCATTGTCACAGTCAGAGGGAAAGGTGAAGAGGGCTGAGACATATGGAGGTGAAGTGTGTGGTTAAGGACAGACCACCAATACGAATCCACCCACCACCAGAAGCAATCTGAGTGTCAGCAGGCTTTGAAGTGTTTCCAAGCCTCCTCCTTGTGCTTGTAAGCTTGCTGGATGTTCGAGCAGACTGGGCACTAATAAATATCCTGTGTGGGGCTGATTCATCCTGCCTCCCATCAACACCAAAGACAGGCTGAAGTACAGTGGTAAAATTTTCCACTAGGTATGGTAGTGATAGGAAAAGAAGCTTCTTTGTATAAAATGACTTTGAATGTTATAACTTAATTTGCTTGGGAGCTGAAAGTTAAGTTATTCATTCAAGTAACTGAATGACTTGGAGTTAAATATTGGGATTTTAATAATCATAATAACTTCCATTTATGAAATGATTACTGTGTGGCACACTTGTCCTGAGGGCGTCACATGCATTGACAATTTTTTTTTGTTTATTTATTTATTTTTGAGAGAGAAAGACAAAGAGAGGGAGAGCATCGCAAGTAGGCTCCTCACTATCAGTGCAGAGACCAATGCAGGACTCAATCCTACAAACCATGACATTATTACCTGAGCTGAAACTAAGAGTCAACCACTTAACTGACTGAGCCACCCAGGTGCCCCATGTGTTGACTAATTTAATGCTGTGAAATAGACACCATTAAGATTCTTATCATTAATATGATTATTATATCCACTTTACAGATGAAACAAAGGCGCATGGAGCAGAAATAACTGAACCAAGTTTATATACCTTATAAGTGATGGACCAGCCGTATAACCCAGGTACCTGACCCTAGAGCCAGTTTTGCCTATGATGTTAAGATGTTTATATAAATAGTCCAAAAGTTAATGTGCTTTGTGTTTGTTTGTCTTTGGTATCCTTTTATTTTCTAGAGTTCCTCTGTTTCTGGGCAAGAGAATAAGGAAATTGGGGTAGATATATAACTTCTGGGAACAGGTCCTTCACCCTAGCACTTCATGAACTTTTAAGTATCAGATCTTACCTACGTGAGTATCACAAATTTGACTCAGGAAAGGAGTAACATAGCCACCTAAGTGGCTTGGTCGGTTGAGTGTCTGATTCATGATTTTGGCTCAGGTCATATTCCCAAGGTTGTGGAATTGAGCCCTGCATGGGGTTCTACACTGAGCATGGAGTCTGCTTGGGATTTTCTCTCTCCCTCTCTCTCAGTCATGCACACACACACACACACACACACACACACTCTCTCTCTCTCTCTCTCTCTCTCTCTCTCTCTCTCTCTGTAAAAAGAAAGAAAAGAATGTAGGAAGGAAGGAAGGAAGGAAGGAAGGAAGGAAGGAAGGAAGGAAGGAAGGAAGGAAGGAAGGAAGGAGGGAAGGAAGGAAGGAAGGAAGGAAGGGGTAATAAGAACAGTGTGTGAGGAATAAAAATGTTGGCACAATATGGAGTCTACAGAGATACAGAGAATTGAGATAACAATGCCTAAGGTCTTCAGTGAGCACAGTGGAACTTCCCTTTACGTTAGGGTGACCAATTGTCCCAGAACTGGGACAGAATGGTTTCCTGGGACAGGGGACTCTTTATGCCAAAACTGTGAAGGTTCTTGATATCAAGATGGTCTCTGACTTATAATGGTTCAACTTATGATTTTAAGACTTTATGGTGGTATAAAAGCAATACGGAGTCAGTAGACGCCATACTTTGAATTGTGTATTTTGATCTTTTCCCTGGATAGTGATATGTAGTGGGATACTCTTCTGTGATGCTGAGCCGCTTCAGTGTGAGCCACAGCTTCCAGACAGCCACATGATCATGAAGGTTTATGACTGATACCCACATTACCATTCTGTACCCATGTAACTAGTCTAGTTTTCATTTTTGGTACAATATTCAATAAATTACATGAAATATCAAATACCTCATTATAACATATGCTTTGTGTTAGGTGATTTTGCACAACTGTAGGCTCACAGAAATGTTCTGACCATGTTTCGGGTAGCCTAAAGCTAAACTGATGCTTGGTAGTTAGGGATTTAAATGCATTTTCAATTTAGGACAGGTTTATCAGGACATAACCTCACGACAAGTTGAGGATGATTTGTATAGGGATGAATTGATCACCCTACTTTACACATTGTTGGGGCCAGATGAAGATTACTTCTTTCCCAGACCCTGAAATTTACCTTACCTAGATCAGTGTTTCTTATCACACAGTGCACAGACAACGTGCATTTAAGTCATGTGTGACCCTTGTTAAAAATGCTGATTCCTGGATGTCATTCCAAATTTATGAAAGTGTGATATGTGAGCAGAGTTAATGGTAGTAAGGTTAGAGCTCAGGGAAATTGCACATTTAAAAACAAGCCTGACAAATGATTTTTATAATCAAAAATGTTCTCAAAGTACTGACTTAGTTGATTAGGAAATGCAAATAGTAATTTTATAGTTTAGGGGCTCTGGATCCATCACTCTTGCTACTACTCTTTTTTTTTTTCTAAGTTTTGATTTAAATTCCAGCTAGTTAACATACAGTGTAATATTAGTTTCAGGTGTACACTTTACTGATTCAACACTTACAAAAAACATCTGCTGGTTATCAAAACAAGTGCTCTCCATCACCAGTTTAACCCATCTCACCACCCATCTCCTCTTGCTGCTACTTTTGTTCTAATTTGGTGCTTCAGTTCTAGTCAGTAGAATCCTGCTCTGTTTTTCCATCCCTATTTGGACCACAATTTTTAGAACTGTGTTTGTGGTCTCTTCTTCCTACTCTGCTTCCTATGGGCTACCTGGAAACCTGATTCAGCTCCCATTTTCTAAAAGACCAATGCCTCACTCTACCCTCCTGTTCTGGAACTTAGTTTGTCTCCTGAAGACCTGTTACTTGGAGAACTGCAGGCAATCAACCTCTAGTTTGTCTGCTTCCAGCTTCCCAGTGCCACGTCACATCTTTCAGTCAAAGCCAAGATTGTGTTTCCTTAGTTCTCACAAGAAACTGTCTGTTGGATGGTTAATAGCTTGAAACATTTACATTGACTTCAAAAACTGGCCCCATTGGAACCTGTATCTACCTAAGCCAAAGCACATATATATTTATCTTAGTAGTGACTTTGATCATAACTAATGCATAGGCCAGACTCCATATTCACTGACCTCCCTGTATTCTGGTATTTTGCTATTTGCAACTAAGTATCAGCTCTATACATCATTTCCTTATATTCGCCCACAGAACGCTTACTCAAATATCTGTTGTCCTCTGAAGTTTTCCCTGACTTACCAGGCACAACTGATTTTTTTTCCTCTTCTGTAGAAGACAGACTTCTACAACATCAACTGTAACAGAAGCTGTCGGTAGTGCATCCCAGACTCTCTTGGCTACTTCAGAGTCTACCTGCAGCTGTGTTGGGAAGCTACTCCTGCATGCCAATGGCTTCTTGCCTTA
Organism: Hyaena hyaena; assembly: GCF_003009895.1. Classification (NCBI taxonomy): domain Eukaryota; kingdom Metazoa; phylum Chordata; class Mammalia; order Carnivora; family Hyaenidae; genus Hyaena; species Hyaena hyaena. The sequence goes on from NW_024080804.1 coordinate 1,486,208, forward strand.
GGAGGCTGCATCTCTCTGCTTCTCTTCCTAAGGGTGTTTTCTAGCTGATAGCTCAGAGGTTCCAGAGATAACCTCCAACCAGTGAGGAAGAATACCAGAAAACTCAGCTTACCCTTCCCTTACTAGATCAGTTCTGAGGTATGCTGTACATGGTTCCTCCCAAGGCCCTGTGGAATTGAGCCCCAGTTGCCCACAAAATTACCTGCTCGTTTGTGATTCTAGGATCACCTTTCAAATAAATTGCATGTACCCATGTCTTTGTAATGAGTCTGGCTTTTGGGAAATCCAAATTAAGCCACCATATTTTACATGTTACTAGATGTAAATATTTATATGTCTGTCTCCTCTCAGACTAAAAGCTTCTTTACAGAAGGGATTATGTTTTACATGTCCTTGTATCCTAAGATGTAGCCTGACACCCAGCAAGCACTCAGTCAATATTTGTGTGTGAAAGAATGACTTTATCTACATTTTGGTGATGTAATAATGTTTCTGAGGTACATAAAATCCTAAAGTATGTCTAAAGCAGCCATTCTTCCTATAGAAATTTTAATGTAGCAAAATTCTTTTAAAAATTAAAAAATCTACTAGGATTCTCCAGGCATCTTACTATTACCTCTCTTTGTGGATTGACCAGAATACCCCATTCCTTTTCTTGAAGTAGATAAGAGAGAATGCATTGTACATTTATAATTGTTTTATTACCTTTTCCTTAAACCAGGATAAAAGCTGGGTCTCCATGGCGTTCAATAAATATTAAGCCTATATTGAAAGCAAGTCTTTTATCTGCAAATGATGGTAGTAATGATGAGTGATGTGGGACAACTGTTAATAAATTGAAGACTCTCTTTTTAATGTCATACTTAAATGTCTTTTCTTAAAATGTATTAGACTCAGAAAAATTCAAATTAGTTTATCCTCAAGGGACTACAGTCTTTAAATACCTTCCAGTGCAGGAAGCACTCACTCTGGCTATTATACATTAATTTGTTAATATTTTCAGAAAGCTGGCAGTTCTTGAGCAACATTATTAAACCAATAATTTATTCCAATTTTCATTTGGAATCAGTAAGACATTTATCATAAGTGCACTCTTTCTCCATCATTTAATCTTTTCTCTTCAAAGTTAGGCACATTCAGTTGCTTCAGCAGTCAGAAAACACAAAGCCTGCAGAATTATGACTATGTCACTTTGCTTCTACCAAAAGTACTAGGAAGGACTGAAAGGAAACACTATCGACTATAATAAAGAAAGATGTACTGACTGTCCAGGAATGAGTTCTAATGAATATTTATGGCTAAAAAATGTAATAATTTCCTATTTATCAGACTTGCTTTACACCAAAATATGTGATATTATATTCATAAGAACAATGAAAAGCCTGAGCTAAGAAGAGGGTTCTTAAATCATTTATATCAGAAATACTGCTGTTATGAGAAATTTTTTTAATAAATCACTCTAATAATCACATATTATTGAGCTTTTGGGTGCCCCATTTTTCATTAAAATATATGATGAGTCAAATATGGAAAAACCTGGTACTCTTACTATAGCTAAGGATCTAATCATAAAAGACTTTTCAGGAAGAACATAAATGTTGATATAGGACTTTTCAATCAACAGGAAAAAATGGTGAGAAATTCATTTTTATATAAGATACAAAAAGAAAAGGCTAGCATTACCATAATATAATCAGATTTTTAAGAATTAGCTATTAGAGAATGTTATGATAGATGTTTATTGTATCAATTAAAAATTTTTAAATTATTTATTTATTTTTGAGACAGAGAAAGACAAAGCATGAGCAGGGGAGGGGCAGAGAGAGAGGGAAACATAGAATCTAAAGCAGGCTCCAGACTCTGAGCTGTCAGCACAGAGCCCGATGTGGGGCCTGAACTCACGAACCCATAATATCAGGACCTGAACCGAAGTCAGACACTTAACCGACTGAGCCACCCAGACATCTCTTATTGCATCAATTTTGATTTACTTTTGACACTGTAAGCTCAAGAGTAGGACCTTTACATTTCCCTTGGTGAATGCACATAGTAGAATTTCAGTTATCTGTTGAACAGATAATTTCCCTGTAAATATTAAAGATGGATATCTTAAAAGGTACTCTGGAAATCCTTTGAAGGGACAAAAATAAAAATAGGACATTATGGTTTATTTCAACCACTCAAACAAACCGTCTTCTAAAATAAACAGATGTCATAGATGTTTCGTCCCCTCCCCCATAAAAAAGTTGTTCTATACTAACAGATGGTAAAGCCTCAACAGCTAAGGACAACATATTCCCAAAATTTAGATTTCTCAATGTTTCTAAGAGCAAAATAATACTTATTATTTTCAAAAAATTCATTGTTACTTTCATTGTAAAGGGCTCTAATCTTCTTTCTTACAAGGTAAGTTCCTGAAAAGTTTAAGTCATGTAAGTCTTAATCTCCATCTCCATCTTTAGCTGGTGGGCAATACCAAGAAATGCCTCTCCTGTGATAATTCAATGAGTCTACCACATAGTTGGATAGAAAGTCTTAGTGTACATTTAGCCTGTGAACTGAGATTCTTGCATCAGGAAGAAAAGTCAAACATCTGTGAAAGAGATTGGTTTCTAAACCTATATAGTCAGATAATAGTTTGTTAGTCTTTTGATTTTTAACTGGAGTTCCCTTTAAATACACACTTTCCTTGTCCATTTATTCAAACAAATTGCTCTTGTCTCATTGAATCTCAAGTATTCATTGCCCAAGGTCAGGGGGAAATACAGCAAAAAGCAGAGAAATTAATTTGAGTACCAAAAATTAAGGCTTTTGAGTTATAAGAATCTGGGATTTGTTTCAAAATTTGAAGTTCTGAAGGATTCAAGGAGTAAAATTTATGTAATAAACAATAGGTGAAATGAAATACACTATGCTCCTTAGCATACTTAGCTTTAGGGTGAGATTACTACAGTGTGAGTTGGGCTCTTTGGGATCACTCAGTTTGAACAAAGCAATTGATTTTATATAATATCCTTGAGGAAAGTGTTTACCCTATTGCAGTGATTTGTGGGGATTCAAAAGTTGAAGGGTGTTATCAGATTGACTTTGTACCAGATTGCTGGTGGCATTCTATGAGGCGTTGCTATATTCAAGATTTTAATAATTTATTTAACATATAGAAAGTTTGCCAATCAGGTTTGTGGGATGCCGGAAATTAGGAGGAGGTAGAGAAACCACAGGGAAGATTTAACGAAAACCAGGCAGGTAGGCGAATCGGACCTGATTTAATAAGATGAAAATATGCAGGGATAAATGTAAAGGCCTGAGTGTAGAGTTAAAAACAATCTGCACAAATGAGGGGCTGCTAAGACCTGCCCCCAAAAATTTCTATGAGCAAGACCTGGGGCTGTGAGTTAATTTCATGCTCAAAATGAATGGGTAACATTTTTGCCAGAACAGATAACATTTCATTGGCTGTATTTAAGGGACTGGGGATGATTTCACAGTACTTCGTTCTGGTCAAACTATACTTAGAAGAATGTGTGCAATTCTGATTTTTATCTTCTGCATTGGATATCAATAAACTGTGGGACCTTTAGGGTATGCAGCTAGGATTTTCTATTTTGGAAATAGAAAAATATTTCTGAATTCCTCTTATGAGCTCGACATTGTTCTAGAGACTAGGGACATAGTCACAAACAGGAGTTAAACGTGGTGGAGTTTCTGGAAAGGGGATAATTAATCTGGAGATTATATAGGGCTCCTTACTAGCACACATCTGTTGAACAGCTGACATGTGAAAAAGAATTAGCCTGATACTATGTGGCTCCAGGGGGATTAGGCAGAAGTTACAAGGATGCAGATTTCAGTTACAGCATCTGTTCACAATTGGAGAGTGTGGCCTTGGGTTGGGAAGTACCTTGTCATTTTCCACCAGAGGCAGAAATGCATCTGTCAGGGTGAATGATGTAATGCGAAGACACTTAGCACAGTACCCAGGCACTTGACAAGTGCTCAGTCAATGGAACAAAATAGTTGTATAGGGCTTTCTTATATCTTTTGGGAGTATGTAATAGATGATTCTAGAGAACAGGAATTTTACCCATAATTTTTTTCCCTCTGTGCCCACCAAAGAGTTTGGGGTATGATGGGTGGCCTTTATTTTTTTATTTTTTAAAGTATATTTATTTATTTTGAGAGAGGGAGAGCACAATTGGGAAGGGGCAGAGAGAGACAGAGGAGAGACAATCCTAAGCAGGCTCTGCCAGTGCTGGAGCTCGAACTAAGAAACCACAAGATCGCGACCTGAACCTAAGTCCAATGCTTAATTGACTGAGCCACCCGGGCTGGTAGCCTTTAAATATCAAATATATGAATGAGTGATTTGTACACTCTCTAAGACTGTACATTAATAATTATGATGTTAAAGAAGAATTGTTTATAGTTCAGAAATTTTGTTTCTATGTCTGTTTTTAGTGACAATGAGATTTGACATTACATTTTTCCAGTATTTTTTTTTTTTTTTGCTTCTGTTACTTAAAATCTCAGTCATTCTCAGGAGCACACAGAATTTTTTGTCATTTCATAGAATGACACCATTCATTGCCTTGTGGATTTACTTAGAATTTATAGAAGATCCATAATTTTATTCTCTAAATCAGATAGATTCTTTCAAAGCTCAGCTCATTCTATTATAACCTACAATATTCTGAGCCACACAATATATCTTTCTCATTTATGAAGCTATTTTGTTTCCAGAAGTTTATCTCTGTTTATACCTTTTCTTCTCAAAATAAATATTATTATTTTTGACATCCTTGCTAATTGTTCCTCTTTCACCCCCATTCCTAAAGTCATTCTGGAAAGATTGATTATTTTCAGTTCTCTCAGAAGCTGGATAAATGTGTCAATGTTAAATATCCTAAGATTCCTTCACTATCTCTTGAGTTCTTACTCAAGGGCCTTACACAGCTTCTCTCCTTTAATGTTCCTGACAACTTTCTTTTGTGAGTTTTTTTTTTTTACAAATAGTTTATTGTCAAATTAGTTTCCACATAACACCCAGTGTTCATCCCCACGAGTGCCCTCCTCCATGCCCATCCCCCCTCCACCCTACATCCATCAGTTCTCAGTTTTTGTCAGCATTCAAGAGTCTCTCATGGTTTGCCTCTCTCCCTTTCCCCCTCCATTTCCCCCCATCTTCTCCCCCTTGGTCCTCTGTTAAGTTCCTCCTAACCCTCCTATATGTGCAAACATATGATATTTGTCCTTCTCTGCCTGACTTCTTTCACTCAGTGTAACACCCTCAAGTTCCACCCATGTTGCTACACATGGCCAGATTTCGTTTTTTCTCATTGCCATGTAGTATTCCATGGTATAGATAAACCACATTTTCTTGATCCATTCGTCCATTGATGGACACTTAGGCTCTTTCCATGTTTTGGCTGTTGTTGAGAGTGCTGCTATGAACATCGGGGTACATGTGCTCCTATGCCTCAGCATTTCTATATCCCTTGGGTAAATTCCTAGCAGTGCTATTGCTGGGTCATAGGGGAGTTCTATTGTTAATTTTTTGAGGGTTTTAATTCCCAATTTACAGATGAGGACATGGAGGGTCAGAGAAAACAGATAATTTCACCAGCTCGTTAGTGAGGGAGTTAGGTTTTGAACCCACTTCTTTCTCTTAATCCCACATTGAATAGATTCCTCATGTCAATTAGAATTTTGGATTGAAAGTATAAGCATGTAAAAAAGAGAAATGGAAAATTTCTTTGTTTTGAATAAGGTTTATCTTTATCAAATAAATTGCATAGCTCCTTTGTACAAGTAACTATAAACAAAGAGATTCAAAAGGCTGATACCTCTGAAGTGTGTTCATGTCTTCAGGGTTAGGTGACTCACAGACCAATTAGAAAGTTTTTTCTAGGGGTTGCAGGTCAACCTCATGGTTTGGGGACAAGGAGTGGCATATTGACTTGCTCAAGACCACCTAACTGGTTAACTAGCTGGTTAACCACACAAAGAGGACCAAAGGCCAGGCTTCTAGATTTTCAGACTATCAGACAATTTCTGGAGAACTTTGAGTGAAATCGTGAACATTTTCCTGGGAACAAAAACTCTACTCAAACATAAGACAACAGAAGGGATACATTTTGATAGTTTCAAGCTAAAAAAAAAATCTTGGTTTAAGATCAAGCAAGTGTTTATAAAGCATTTCTAAACTCCTTGGAGAAAGGTACTTTCTAAATAAAAGTTTCATTTGATCATTTTGAAATGTTTATTTTAGGCACGTATTCTTTTCATAAAATATTTACGCATGCCCTAATACAAACATTCACATTAGTATGTGCTAAAGATCTGAAATTTACTTAGCCAAAATTATTTGCTTTTCTGGGCCCATACAGCAGGATTTCTAGAAATCCAAAGGAGATAAAGGGCTCTCTTTACAAAGCCTGTTAAAGCATCAGATAGGAATTTGGAAAGGGCAATTCTAAAAAAAGTCTCATTTAGAATAAGAACTTCCTTACGATCTTGACTTGAAGTCTACACCAGCTCAAACACCTGCAAAATGAGCAAATAAGGCATAATTTCCTCAAGACATTATGCCAAAATCTTGCTAAATTCTTTTCACTGCCAAGGACTCAGTTAATGTTTCAAAGAATAAAGCACAACAAGTTTTAGCAATTTTTCCCTGGATTTACAAAAGAGAGAATAGATTTTGGAACTGCTGTTTTATCAAAAGAAAACCAATAAGGAGTAAACTTCCGCCTTTATTAGAGTTGATTCTAGAAGTGTCAGAGTAGCCTTAATGTTGGCAGCAAGCCTATGAGAGGTATATTTTGAATGGAAATCAATCCCACCTGTTCCTTTGAGCTTATTTTTGAATAAATCTCCTGGGAAATCATAAAGAACAAGCTCTTTCTGATAAAAAGGAAATCTCACTGCTGGAAGTCCTGTGATGCAACAGAAAGAGCATCAGGAGAAGTCTAGGTTCCTCCATCTTCGCTGTCCTTAGGTAAATCACTTATATGGCCCTCAGTTTCTCCCTCTGGGAAAGGAGGGCACTGGACAATTTCTGAGTGTTCTTTCATAACTGTCCCCTTTTCTGATGATTTAGCTGTGGGTTTTTTTACCACCCTTTCCCTGAACCCACCTCTCAGAGGCACTATATCCTCACAAGGTACAGCTTCTGTCTACCCTTACAAATGGTAATTTATAAAGCAAAAAACACGTGGGTCAAGTTCTCATCCTTTTAATCACTTTTCTTCTATGTTGGAAACTCTCTAGTAAAACTTCCTTTGAGGTAGCCTTATCAAAGTGTTTTGTGCTCTGAAAGTGGCAGTCACTTAAACTGTGTAAGGTGGGGCCCCTGGGTGGCTCAGTCAGTTCAGTGTTGGACTCTCGATTTTGGCTCAGGTCATGATCTTGTGGTTCATTAGATGGAGCAGGCTCTATGCTGCTCTTTCTCTCTCTCTGCCCCTCCCGTCCTCATGTGTGCTTTCACTTTCTCTCTCTCAGAATAAACAAATAAACTTAAAAAGCAAACAAGCAAGAAAACTAAGGCAGGTTTGTAAGGGGAATGTTTGACTTAAGAAAATCAACTCTTTCAGCTTTGCAACCAGTGGTTCTAATGATGCAGTAATGACAAGACATAAATGTTAGAGTAGGTTTTGGCAAGGGCTTACAATCTCTTAGCCGCAGTTGGATTTATAAAACATGATTGAAAGTAATGAGGCCCATTTCTTTAAGCGTGGTCTATGATTGAGACTTTTACTCTCTGGCTACACACATAGAACTAATTAGGTCTTTGGATCCAAATTAGCCTAACAAATTGAGTCGGGGGGAAAGAAGCAATTGGTTACACTTTAAAAAGTACCATTCGGGGCGCCTGCGTGGCTTAGTCGGTTGGGCGTCGACTTTCGTTTAGGTCGTGATCTCGCGGCTCGTGGGTTTGAGCCCCGCGTCGGGCTCTGTGCTGACTGCCAGCTCAGAGCCTGGAGCCTGTTTCAGTCTGTGACTCCCTCTCTCTCTGACCCTCCCCTGCTCGCGCTGTCTCTCTCTCTCTCTCCTAGAAATAAATAAAACATTAAAAAAATAAAAATAAAAAGTACCATTCACCAAGAGTTGATCTGGTTGCACATTTCAATAAATACTTTTCAGTCCATGGATAAAGACTGATTAGCACATTGTGAGACCCATGTATTGGCTCAGGGACAGCATTAAAAAATAATAAAATAGAGGCGCCTGAGTGACACAGTTGGTTAATGGGTAATTGATACCAAGTTTAAGTCCAACTGAAGTGTCTGACTTCATTTCAGGTCATGATCTCACCATTGGTGAGTTCGAGCCTCACATCAGGCTCTGTGCTGACAACTCAGAGCCTGGAACCTGCTCCCAATTCTGTGTCTCCCTCTCTCTGCCCTCCCCCACTCATGCTCTGTCTTTCTCTCAAAAGTAAACATTAAAAATATATATATAAATAAAATAGACTAGAATAGGAAATATCAGGGTATATCATAACAGTTAGTATCAATTTGTGAAAATTAATTTTAATCATATACAGAGATTATATAATATAAGCATATATGGCCCTGGTCTCAATGCGAGCTTTGCTTGTCACTCAGCTAGGTTGGGTTAAGAAAAGATCATGTTCCTGGAGAACAGATTCTAAGATGGAGATTGCTCTGCAGTGGGTTTATTGGGAAATGCGGAATAAGAATGGCATATGTGAGAATGAGAGGGAGGCAGAATTGAGCAGAAGAAGAAACTGGACAGAGATGCAATTACAACAGAGGTCTCAGCTGATCCCTGTGGGGAGCTCCTGAGCTTAGCTGGCCCTGCAAAATTGTCTTAAATTGAGGAATGGGGTAGGGCCTTTGTACCTCCAACCCGACTGCCCCAGGGAGATATTAGATGTGGGCTGCTCTCAGGCAAGGAGTGTTACACAGGTGAAGTAGTTCTCTTTCCTGCCTGAGAGCAGTTCCAACAGGACTCTGCTCTGAGCAGTTATCAGCTGCACAGCTGGAGGAATGAGTGTCTGGGTGCCAAGGGGGGTCACCAGGGGGGCACCCACAGCCTCTACATGGCCACTACCTAGACACAGCCTGAATCAGACTACCCAAGCTACAGAACAGGGCTCTCGACCCCAGCATTATTGAAATTCAAGCCTGGGTGTTGTAGGGTCTATCCTGTATTGCAGCATGTAATAAAGAGTCTGATTCCATTTTTGATGGTTGACCAGTGACAACCTTCAAGCCCCACCATCCCTCATGGCCTTTTTGTCTTATGCTTGAACAAACCCTAAGAAAACTAGGATGTTCCTTTCCTTGGTCGCAGCAGGGAAGTCCAAATGGGGCAAACCTAGGCTTGTGGATGGGGATCCTTACCCTAGCTTCACCTCCCAACTACAGTAGAACCCCACACCATTTTCAACCTGGCTTGGGCACGTGACCTACATTCTCCAAAAAGTTTCGTTATGCGACAAATAAACCTTGTCATACTCTCTTGAGGTGTGTGTGTGTGTGTGTGTGTGTGTGTGTGCATGAGTGTGCACATGTGTGGCATCAGTCTTAACATCTGAGCCACAATTTGGACATAGGATATTTAACAGCATCCCCATTCTCTACTCAGCAGATAACAATAGTACACTTCCCCTTCCAAGATGTTCCCAGACATTGCCAGATGCCCCTGAGGGAACAAATCACAAATGGTTGAGAACCACTGTTCCAAAGCATAAATGAACTTTTGCTAAATAGGTAATTGATATCAAGTTTTAAGTCCAGTGTGCTGTGTTCTAAGTATTTTTCTGTAATACCCATCAAAGACCTGTAGTAGTTCTATATTCAGACTCAACAGGATGGTAAAGATAATTTCATGGGTTCTGTGTGATTAGTTAAAATGTCTGATTTCCTATTTCCAGTCTGGCCATAAAGTCAGAGTGGGTGGTCTGGTGAGAAAACAGACTGGAGGCTTTAAACTCTGGTTGTTTTATTTATGGGACACATTAGCTCCTTCTTTGGAAGGCACATAAAATCATTTAGGCCCAGTAAAATGGGATAATGTGGTGATTTGCATTTGCCTGCCATTGATAAAATCCTTTTTATGAAGTAGGAGTAAAGCAGAATGGTATAATTGAATTTTAATCACTAAAGTCTGACCTTCCTTCTTGGGAGTTATTACACAATTTTCAAGATTAGAAACTACAGAGAGCAAGAGAATAGATGTGACTGAGATGGAAGGAGTGACTTTTAAATGAGTATCTGCTGAGGCTGTTTTTGCTAACAATTGTGACCACAGAATCTCATGTTTTGCCTTGGTTGCCTTAACTTTTAAATCATGCTTATATTAAAATACCTGGGTTGAAATGAGGTGGAGTGGCCTCACAATTATATTAGACTCACCCAATAGTTATTCCCAAATATTTATTTGATATACCAGAGGATATCTTTGCCAGCTCTCATTTAGAAATTCACTTTTGTTCATGGTAATGAATAATATTGTTTGTATGATTTGAAAATTAGAAACACTTCTATTTCAGTGGTGCCATTAACCAAAACTTTAAGTGTAATTAGAAAAATTAACTCATCTGTAAAGTACTTTAATTTTGACACATAGTACTGTAAGTTTCAGCCATGCATGTTTGGTTTGGTCAATTTGAAGGTGATTTCATTGAAAAGAAAGTGGCTTTTAATGGGGAAATTAACAGCTCATCTGTGAGGAAGTCATTGTCTCATTTCTGTGCTTGTGTGCCAAGAATAAGCTGGGAGATAGCGTCAAATCTAAAGAAAGGACAAGAGCTGGGAAATACTGGAGAGATAAGTGCGATGAGTTCTTCTCTGGACAGGATTCTTTTAATTGCTAGGAACAGGGGCCACTCACGTTAGAGCAAGAGTATTGAACATTATATAAGGATTCAAAGAGGTTTCATGGAATCCAAGAAAAGGACACAGACTTGACGTCATAGGAACCAGAAAGCTGGCAGAAACTAGGTCTGCCTTTGCCATCTTCCCTCAAAATTGTTTGTTTCTGCTGCAGGTTTACTTCATTATCCTGCTATTTGCTGTGGATTATTTTCTCCTGGCTTTCCTCAGCTCATCAATGCCCCAAACTACTGGACTAAGGGCAGGAGCTGACATGACTTTTCCTAACTTCACACTGTTACTGACCTAGAATCCCAAAGCCAAAATCTCTAGAGGAGTGTGGTTGGCTCAGACTCAGTTATCTGTCTACCTATCATCCTATCACCTATGACTACCTGGGGCAGCCCCTTGTGCGGCATTTGAATGGACAAACATCACAAACCAGGTCCACTAGACTTTAATTTTAAAGATGAGAGAGCTGAATGCCTGTGAGGGGGTGATTTCTCTTTGCTTATATAGACAGTTATTGCTTGGCAGTCAGTAATGGAAGCCAGGCCTTCTTATTTCTCTGTAGTTCACATCACATTTTCCCCTCCCCCTTTTTTAATGACCAAAGGTGTATTGTATGTGTCTTGCCTCTCTAGCATTTCTTCCTAATTAAAGGGAAGAAGAGTACCCTCAGACTTGAGTACTGAGGCAAAGGGTGATTGGAAAGTCAGAGATACATCTAGGTTTTCTGCAGTACTATTCTGTAATTCAGAAGGTTGTCAGTTCAATTTCTGTTAAACAGCTTTACTGAAGTATAATTTACATACCAATAAATTCACCCACTTTAAGTCTACAAGTCAATGAATTTTAGGATATTTGCAGTTATATGATCATCACTGCAATCTAGTTTTAGGATATTTCCATGGCCTTATGCCCATTTACACTTACTCCCTACCCCTAATCAAACCATAAGTAAGTAATTACTATTCTATTTTCTTTCTCTATGTTTACCTTTTCTTAACATTTCATAAATGTGGAATAATATAATAATATAATGGAGGTTTTTTGTGCCTGTTTTTCTCACAAAGGATAGTGTCTTTGAAGTTCATTCATGTTGTAGCATGTATCAGTACTGAGTTCCTTTTTATTATAAATAATATTCCATTATATGGATATATCACATTTTGTTTCTTTTTTCACCAGTTGGTGGATATTTGGTTTCTGGCTACTGTGAATACTTCTGTGAATAATTGTATGCAAGTCTTTGTGTAGACACGTTTTCTCTTCTTCTGAGAATATACTTAGTATTAGAACTCTAAATTGTATGATAACTCTATATTTGACTGTTTAAAGAATGGCCAAATGGTGTCCCAAAGCAGCTCCATCATTTTGGACTCCCAACAGCAACAAATGCAGGTTTCACTTTCTCTATATCCTTGTCAACACTTATTATTATCTGTCTTTTTTATTTACCCACCCTAGTGGATATGAACTGGTATATTATTATTTCCTTAATTATTAATGATTTTGGATATTTTTTCGTGTCATTACTGACCATTCATATATCTTCTTTTAAAAAAATTTTTTAATGTTATTTATTTTTGAGAGAGACACAGAGTGCAAGTGGGAGAGGGGCAGAGAGAGAGGAAGACATGAAATCTGAAGTGAGCTCCAGGCTCTGAGCTGTCAGCAACAGAACCCAATGCGGGGCTCAAACTCATAAACTGTGACATCATTACCTGAGCCAAAGTTGGATGCTTAACCAACTGAGCCACCCAGGTACCACCATTCATATATCTTTGGAGAAATTTCTATTTAAACCTTTTGCACATTTCTGGGAGGTACCTGGGTAGCTCAGTTGGTTAAGTATCTGACTTCAGCTCAGGTCATGATCTTGCAATTTTTGGGTTCAGGGCCCACATCGGACTCTGTGCTGGCCTGCTTCAGATTCTGTGGCTCCTTCTCTCTCTGCCCCTTCCCCACTCACACTCTGTCACTCTTTCTCTCAAAAATAAACATTAAATAAATAAATCAAAATACACCTTCTGCCTATTTTTAAATTATATTACTTGTCTTCTTATTTTTGAGTTATGAGAGCTCTTTATGTATTCTGGATACAAATCCCTTATTGATTTGCAGAAGCAAATTCAATTTGGCATACACAACTGAAATATCACTCATTATGTTTTATATTTTTCAACTATAGTGTTAAAGCAAGACTTATGGTAGAAGTATTAAAAACATTGTCTTTGTCCTGTGTATCTTGTACTTGAGCTGTGACAAATATACAAATTATATATGAAAAATGTTGTATGTATGAACAAAACGCAATGGCAATGGAGAGAAAAAATCAATTCATCAGTAGATAATATAATTTAATCATCTATTATAATAATTGATAATAACTATAATAACATATATTAACTATAGTAATACATATTATAGTCATATATTATGATAATGTGATTATCATATTATATATTATATATTTGTATGGTTTTATATATTATTTATTTGTTTACTTATATAACACTATATATAATGTCATATATGTAACATGTGTATATAACCATAAATCATTGCCAGTTATGAAACTACATGTAGGACAATGTGATCAGTACTTTACACATGTAATGTAATTTAATTCTAATAATTTTACAGAAATCCATCCTGGATTTTCACATTCAAAAATTATGATATTGGAAATTGCATATAATTTGAAACTAATTTGAGAAATGTATATTAGCTATCTACGTACAAATCACCATGGATAACACTACAAAGAAGAATGTGGTCCTGTCTCTACCAGTCTAGAAAGAGAAAGGATATACTCATAAATTACTATTTTAAAAAGGCAAAATATTATCATATCCTTTGAATAGCTAAAAAGCCATAGAAAACAGAGAAATGGCAACTTATGAAATTAGAGAAGCCTCCCTAAAAGAGGTAGTAATTAAACTCTACCTTGAATAATGTGGACAATCTTAAAGGTAAAAATGGACCTTATGTAAGGTAATAATTTATAGTTCATCCTTAGACCACAGGAGAGAGAGCAGACAGAAAGGGGATTCTAATAAGAATTATCCTTATGGAACAGGAATAAACTTTGAGGATCCAGGAAAAATGGATGTGTGATCCTAGTCACTGAAGGGACGTTATCATAGGTGGAGGAAACAGGAGCAAAAACTCAAAGGTGGGAAAGGGGAGGCCATTTAAGGAAATAGCATATGAAATTATGTTGCCATGCTTACCAGCACTCTGATTCCTGGGGGGGGGGGGGGGGGGGGGGCTATGTCCAGTGGGTTTTGTCCCCTCCAATCTTGAGACATAAATCCATTTCTGCATCAATTCCCCACCCTCTAGGGACAACAGAGTGTGGATGTTGGGGACTTTGGATAATCAATGGTCAATAAGCTGAACCCTTGAGGTCATCACTCCCTCAGTTCCCAATCCATTTTCTTTCTTAAGTGGATTCCTTTTCTTCCCTCCTACTTCAAATACACCAGTTTCTCTACTCTTGCAGTCTAAGTTATATTTATAATCCCACCTCCTCCTTTCTAGTCCAATTTTGTGGGTTTTTACAGAAGAGCAAACTCTGCAAATTTTCCCGTCTCCAACTTTTGCCAGCTAATTATTTGAGTCTTTGTTTCTGGTTCAGTGTGAGCTGAGGGATAAAGGTGAGTTATAATACTGCCAGTACAGATAATCTAGTATGGTTGTTACCTACTTGTAACTAAGGCAGTGGTGGTGGGACTGGAAAAATTCATGAAGGAAGGATACATTTGCTTGACTGAAATTCCTGTGGTACAGCTTCAAGATGTAGAATTTCACAGAAGTAGAAAAATTAAATTAATTTTCAACAAGGATTGTAGAATGTCACACCTGGCAAAGGAACTAGGTATTTACTAGGGAGATCAAATTAAGACTCTGGAAAGTAAGGACAACTAAAAGGATTGATAACGGATGAAAAACGGTGCCAAAAAATTTTTTAGATACAATTTTGTTTATAAGAAGTCCTATGAACCAATTAGCAGCATTATAAATTTGGACCTAATTTAAAAAGATTCAGTTTGGGAGATCTGGAGCTCTATCTTTCATAGAAGCTGCCCATGCACCTACCTAGGATTACATAGGCCCTTCCCATAAAGAACGATGAGGAAAACTGAATATGAGACATGAGGTGGGATATGTGCGTGTGGGATTTATTCCAAGATATTGCCTGAGAGTTTATTCCAAGATATAGCCTCCTAAATATCTTGAAGAATCTTCAGCTAGTTTCCCATCTATCAGCATTTCACTGTGAATAATAAAACATAATATTCTAGGACTTCCAGAGCCTATATAATTCTTATTTTCCATATGAAATATTAATATTAAATAGTTTTAAAGTAAAGTAGGACTCTGGTTTCATGTGCTTCTAGAGCAATTTAATAAAAACACCATTGTAATAAGACAGCAACATTTTAAACATGTCCATTGAAGAGCTCCAAAATGAAATGATCTTTAATGTACACTAAGCTAATTAAAAAAGAACTGGGTAATTTAAGGTTTTTCATTTTCATTGTAAGTCAAAGTATATTCAAGACAGTTAAAACAATATAATGTGATACTGATATTTTTATTCCAATGATGATCCTATGAAGTGAGGATCAACACATTGGAACCATCATTATTCCATTAAAAATGAATCAGCATTGAGTGTCTGTCGAAATTTATCACAGTCTGATTATGAAGCCACATTAGCTATAGTTTATTTAAGCTGCTAGCACACAAAAAGCACTAGACAGATTACTATTAAAAGCATAAATCCAACATGAAATGAATAATCACATAGCATTACTTTAATAAAGTTCTTTTCTTATATCCTAAATATTATCAAATTTTACCCAAATGAAGAGCACTGGACTTCATTTTGTCCAGCATTTAATAAATGAAGAAATTGAGAATTTTTAAGTTAAGTGATTTATCCAAAATCACACAGCTAATCAGCGATTGATCTAGAAGCAGAATCCATGTGATAGGGTAAAAGTGAAATAAACTAACAGGAAGTTAGGCTTGAAGGGTAGTCAAAGAGCTAAGACTTGTCTGTCTTCCCCACTGGAGTGCAGAATTATGTTCATTGCTGTATTACCAGGATCTAGCATAATGTCTGGCATATAGGCAATGTTGAATAACTACTAAGTGAATACATGAATAAAGGGACAATTGAACATATAGAAATATCTATAATGTAAGGTAAGAAGTAGCAAGAGTCCTAAGGACACAGCAGGTTGAATTCTTGGGGTGTTTATAAATCTGTTAGATTTCAAAGAGCATGTGAAACTGATGTGAACACCATTAGCTCAAACTCCACAGCCTTGGGTCCTAGAGCCAGTCTTAACACTGTACCTGATTCTATGATATTGTTCAAACTACATAGACTCTATTTTATTTGTAAAATGGAAATTGTTAGACCACAGAGACCAGACCAGTAATATAAATAAATGAAATATAATAAGAACAACATAGTGAGGCCTGGGAGGGACCTCCCAGCCAATTGTTTCCATTCAGGAATAAGAACTCAGTGCTGTCTAATCTTCACATTTTTTAGAGAAATCCAGATTTTTCCAACTTCTAGAGTTTTCCAATTTTAAAATGTTAACAACTAATTCAAATTTTTAAAAATGCTGTCCAAACAAATCTGTCCCTGGACCAGATCGGATATAAGGATCACTATTATTTTACCCTAGAGTGGATGATCTTCAAGATTCTAATAATCTCTAATTCTTTGTTTTCCTAATTTTCCCCTAAGTATATCTTAGTCAATTTTTACTTATGAGATATATGCTGACAATTTGCTTTGCAGGTATGATCTATAATATCACAATATAAATATTGCTTCCTGGCATTTTAAGAGTAATTAATATTTGAAAATCAGGCTAAGATCTGGAATTACTGCTAATCATAGACAGAAGGACAAAAGCAAATACTTTATTTAGTTTATCTTGCAATCTTTTTATGAACTGTTTTTCCCGAGTTTGCCTTTATTTCCATGTTGACAGCTTAGAACTAACTGGAAGAGGTTCTTGGCTTTCCCATCATGTATTTCTCTCTCTCATCTGGGTATCCATTTACAATGAGCCGACTGTTTTAGAGTAGTAGATGCTTTTCATTATTGCTGACATAGGTCCTGGATGTTTTTCCCCCCACATTTGCACCATAGATTGATTTCTTTTATGTTTATTCAGCTAAAACTTGCAGGCCTAAGAAAAATTAAAGTTGTATGCCATTTGTCATTTTACCTGGCCATGTCTTTAAATAATGCCTTCTATTTTTTTTTCTACTGAATATTTGCAAAGGTAATTTCTTTATAGAATTTCTATTAAAACAGCCTGGTTAGGATATAACAGTACTTTCCATCCATTGCCCTTATACTGTACCTCTTCTTTTTATAAGACACTCTTTTAGGGGAGGAATTCATAGGTCTCCTTTTACTTTTCTGGAACACACTCTACCTTCACTACTTCACCTTTTCTAGTACTTTTTGAACTAAAAATTAAAATAAAATGAACATGGAATAGCAGGGTACATACTCTGGGTTAGATTGTCTAGGTGTGACTTTCATCTATTTCCACCACTTACTATGTCATTCTGGGCAAGTTTCTTAACCATACCAATGCTCAATTTCCTCATCTATAAAATGGAAATACTAACAGGACCATTTCATACAACTATTTTAAGATTAACTTGGGGCGCCAGGGTGGCTCAGTTGGTTAAGCGTCCGATTTCGGCTCAGGTCATGATCTCACTGTTTGTGGGTTTGAGCCCCGCATTGGGCTCTCTGCTGACAGCTAGCTCAGAGCCTGGGGGCTGCTTCAGATTCTGTATCTCCCTCTCTCTCTGACCCTCCCTTGCTCATGCTGTCTCTCTCTCTCTCTTTCTCAGAAGTAAATAAAACACTTAAAAATTTTTAAGAATTAACTTTTAAAAGTAATGGTACATGTGGGAGGAGGCAAGATGGTGAGAAGTAGGGAGCTCTGTACATTTCACTCACCCACATGTCTCAAATGGAGAAGGCCTGAAGTCATAGGAACCCTTACAGAATTCAGGAGTTTGGGAGGAAAAGGAGATAGAGTCCACCGAGAAAACAACCTCATAGTGTGAGTGCTAACCAGGGAAGATAAAAACGGGCTGGGATCTGGAGACAGGGAGGGAGGGGAGGGAGCCCCCTTTGCAGGGAGCTGCAGTGAGTGGAGGGGAAAAGAAAGCATGGCTGAAACTGCTCAAGGAGCTGTCCATGTCCCTGGAGAAGAGAAAAACCTCAGCTCGGGACACAGAGTGATCCAGTTTCCTGCTGTGCAGCTGACCTTGAGCTGAATGCCCCGCTCCCAGGTGACACCAGGAGAAACTGCTCCTCTCTGCTCACCAGCTCGACCCAGAGGTGAAGCGGCGCACTTGATGCCGCTCCACAGCTATTCTAGCTCTGCTCATACCCAGTGGGGAGGGGACCGGCTTGAAACTGTTTGGAGGGACTTGGCCTACGGGTTTATTTTGGGCGGTATCAATGGGACGGGACGGACTAAGATCTGGAAACGAGATGTACTTGGGACAGAGCACAGCCCACGTTGGCTATGCCCACGGCACAGGGAGATGGAATCCAAAAGAGTGGGTTGCAACACATGGTTCGAGAAGGAACTGGGGTGCCGCCATTTTTTCTTCACAACCACCAAGGTGGGACCTCGGGGAGGAGCCCATGGGACCACAGCGGAGGCTAAGACCCACCTACACCAAACCGTGCCCATCCCTGCTAGAGAGCTGCTTTCTTTTTTCTTTACCAGAGCCTGGGGGCAAGACCAACATGGATTCACTGCCATAATTAATTATAGATCAATTCTTTCTATTCAGATATATTTTCCCTTCTTTCATTCGTATCCCACCCCTCTGTTGAACCGGGCACTCTGGTCATTGGTTTGCTTAAACAGTCACATTTAATCCATTCTCTAGATGTATATTCTACCCCTCCACCAGTACCTTTCTATCTGTCTCTCTGAAGTAATCAGACTATATAGTTTCTCTGAGTAACATTATCTTCGTTTCTTTCTCCTCGCCTCTTACCATATTCTCCTCTTTCTCTCTCTGAATTAAGCCTCTTAGTCTCTCTGCCTGGTCACTGTCCAATTTTGCTTCCTCCCTGCAATATCATTTTTCTCCTTATATATGCTCTTCCATCAGTACTGCATACACCCTGTTCTTTATTTGTAGCTGGGAATTCTGGTTTTAGGCTTTTAGACTGTCCTTTGTCTTTGGGGTTTTTTTCTTTTTTCTTTTCTTTTCTTCTTTTTCATTTTTCATTTTTATTTTTGTTATTTGTTTTTCCTCTTCCCTCTTTTTTTTCTTTCTTTCCCTTCTTTTTTTTTTCTTTTTCCCTTTTGGTTTGTGTGCTTGTTGGATTAATCTCTGCGTTTGTGTGCCTTTGTTCCCTGTGTGTTTGTCTGTCTGTTTTCTTTTCCAGGGCAACCTCAAGCAACAAACCAAAGGACACATGGTGGAGAGTCCCAAATACCACTGTGAGTAGGGAAATAAAATAACCAAAGTCTCAACAAGAGAGACCAAGAGACACCATTCAAAGAAAACTTCCTGAATGGAAAGGCCCTGGATTGTCAAAGAGCCTTCTTTAATACAGCAGTACTCGCAGGTGCAGAGGGCATAACAAGCTTTTAAAACTAACAAGAGACAGAAAACTAGCCAAAATGACAAAATGGAAGAACTCTCCCCTAAAGAAATTCCAGGAAGAAATGACAGCTAAAGAACTTCTCAAAACTGATATAAGCAACATAACTGAACAAGAATTTAGAACAATAGTGATAAAATTAATCACTGGGCTTGAAAAAGGCATGGAAGACATCAGAGAAACTATTGCTACAAAGACTATAGAGCTTAAAAATAGTTGTGATGAATTTAAAAATGCTATAAATGAGATGCATAATTAAATGGAGGCGTCCAATGCACAGATTGAAGAGGCAGAGAGGAGAATAGGTGAATTCAAAGACACAATTATAGAAAAAGAGGAAGCCAAGAGAGATAAACTGATCCAGGAACACGCAAGGAGAGTTGGAGAGCTGAATGATACAATCAAATGGAACAATATCCATATCACAGGAATTTCAGAAGAGGAAGAGAGAGGGAAAGGCACTGAAGGAGTCTTTGAACAAATTATAGCTGAGAACTTCCCCAATTTGGGGAAAGAAATAGACATTGAAATCCAAGAGGCACAGAGAATACCCCTCAAACATAACTTGAATCATTCTTCTGCATGACATATCATAGTGAAACTGGCAAGGACAAAGAGACAATTCTAAAAGCAGCTATGGATAAAAGGGCCCTAACATACAAAGGGAAACCTATCCGAGTGGTTACAGACCTATCTACTGAAACTTTGCAGGCCAGAAAAGAATGACAGAAAATCTTCAATGGGATGAACAGAAAAAATATGCAGCCAAGAATCCTCTATCCAGCAAGCCTGTCATTCAGAACAGAAGGAGAGATAAAAGTCTTTCTAAATAAACAAAAATTGAAAGAATTCATCACCAGTAAACCAGCCCTATGAGAAATCCTGAAGGGAACTCTTTGAAGGAAATGTTGGAAGGAAAGCAAGATACCAGAGACACCACCACAAGCATTAATCCTACAAAGAACACAATGATTCTAAGCCCATATTTTTCAATATTTAGTTTAAATATTGAATTTAAATATTTCAATATTTAGTCCATTGTAAATGGACTAAATGCTCCAATCAAAAGACATAGGGTAGTAGAATGGATAAAAAACAAAATCCATCTATTTGCTGTCTACAAGAAACTAATTTTTGACATGAGGACACCTTCAGATTGAAAGTAATGGGATTGAGAAATGTATATCATGCTATTGGAAGTCAAAAGAAAGCTGGAATAGCTATACTTATAATCGACAAGTTGGACTTTAATGTAAAGGCAATAACAAAAGATGAAGAAGGGCATTATATAATAATTACAGGGTCCATCCATCAGGAAGAGCTAACAATTATAAATGTCTTTGCACCGAACATGGAGACACCCAAATACACAAAACAATCACAAACAGAAACAATCTTATGGATAAGAATGTGCCAATAGCAGGGGACTTTAATACTCCACTTACAGCAATGGATAGATCAACTAGACAGAAAATCACTAAAGAAACAATGGACTTGAATAACACATTAGACCAGATGGATCTGGCAGATATATTTAGAGCTCTACATCCTGAGGCCATGGAATTCACTTTCTTCTCAAGTGTGCATGGCACATTCTCCAAGATAGATCAAATATTGGGATATAAAGCAGCCCTCAATAAGTATAAAAGTATTGAGATCATACCATGCACACTTTCAGATCATAATGCTTTGAAACTTGAAATCAATCACAGGAAGAAGTCTGGAAAACCTCCAAAAAACATGGAGGTTAAAGAACACCCTACTAAAGAATGAATGGGCCAATCAGGCAATTAGAGAAGAAATTTAAAAATATATGGAAACAAATGAAAATGAAAAGACAACAATCCAAACTCTATGGGATGCGGCAAAGGCAGTCCTAAGAGGAAAGTCCATTGCACTCCAGGCCTATTTCAAGAAATTAGAAAAAGTGCAAGTACAAAATCTAACAGTACACCTAAAGGAACTAGTAAGAGAGCAACAAGAGCACCCCAAACCCAACAGGAGAAGGGAAATAATAAAAATCAGGGCAGAAATGAACAATATAGAATCCACAAAAATAGTTGAACAGATCAGTGAAACCAGTAGTTGGTTTTTTTGAAAAAATTAAAAAAATTAACAAACCTCTAGGCACACTTCTCAAAAATAAAAGAGAGAGCACCCAAATAGACAAAATCATGAATGAAAATGGATTTATTACAACCAACCCCTCAGAAATACAAGCAATTATCAGGGAATACCATGAAAAATTTAATGCCAACAAACTGGACAACTTAGAGGAAATGGACAAATTCCTAAACACACACTCACTACCAAAATTCACATGGGAAGAGATAGAAAATCTGAACAGACCCATAACTAGTGAAGAAATCGAATCAGTTATCAAAAATCTCCCAACATATAGGAGCCCTGGGCCAGATGACTTCCCTGGGGAATTCTACCAGACATGTAAAACAGAGTTAATACCCATTCTTCTCAAGCTATTCCAATACATAGAAATCGAAGGAAAACTTCTGGACTCATTCCATGAAGCCAGCATCACTTTGATCCCCATGCCAGACAGAGACCCAGCAAAAAAAGAGAACTACAGGCCAATATCCTTGATGAATACGGATGCAAAAATCCTCAACAAGATACTTGCAAATCGAATACAACAGCACGTAAAAAGAATTATCCACCATGATCAAGTGGGATTCATTCCTGGGCTACAGGGCTGGTTCAACATTGGCAAATCAATCAAAGGGATACATCACATCAACAAAAGAAAAGATAAAAACCATATGATCCTGTCGATAGATGCAGAGAAAGCCTTTGACAAAATACAGCATCCCTTCGTAATAAAGACCCTCGAGAAAGTCGGGATAGAAGGAACTTACTTAAACTTCATAAAAGCCATGTATGAGAAACACTCAGCTAACATCATCCTCAACGGGGAAAAACTGAGAGCTTTCCCCCTGAGATCAGGAACACGACAGGGATGTCCACTCTCACCACTGCTGTTTAACATAGTGCTGGAAGTCCTAGCATCAGCAATCAGACAAAAGGAAAAAAAAAAAGGAAATAAAAGGCATCAGAATTGGCAAAATAAAGTCAAACTTTCACTTTTCGCAGACGACATGATACTCTACATAGAAAACCCGACAGATTCCACTGGAAGCCTACTTGAACTGATCCATGAATTCAGCAAAGTTGCAGGGTACAAAATCAACGTACAGAAATCGGTTGCATTTTTATACACCAACAATGAAGCAACAGAAAGAGAAATCAAGAAGCTGATCCCGTTCACAATTGCACCAAAAACCATAAAATGCCCAGGAATAAACCTAACCAAAGATATAGGAGATTTGTATGCTGAAAACTATAGAAACTTATGAAGGAAATTGACGAAGACACAAGGAAATGGAAAAACATTCCATGCTCATGGATTGGAAGAGTAAATATTGTAAAATGTCATTACTACCCAAAGGAATCTACACATTCAATGCAATCCCAATCAAAACTACACCAGCATTCTTCTCAAAACTAGAACAAACTATCCTAAAATTTGTATGGGACCACAAAAGACACCCAATAGCCAAAGTAATATTGAAGAAGAAAACCAAAACGGGAGGCATCACCATCCCAGACTTTAGCCTTTACTACAAAGCTGTCATCATCAAGACAATATGGTATTGACACAAAAACAGACACATAGACCAATGGAATAGAATAGAGAACTCAGAATTGGACCCACTAATGTATGCCCAGCTGATCTTTGACAAAGATTTCTTACTTGACACATTCTCAAAGGCAAGGTAATCAAGAGCAAAAATGAACTCCTGGAACCTCATCAAGATAAAAAGCTTCTGCACGGCAAAGGAAATAATCAATAAAACTAATAGGCAACTGACAGAACGGGAAAAGATAGTTGCAAATGACATATCAGATAAAGGGTTAGTATCCAAAATCTGTAAGGAACTCACCAAACTCCACACCCGAAAAACAAATAATCCAGTGAAGAAATGGGCCGAAGACATGAACAGACACTTCTCCAAAAAGAACATCCAGAGGGCCAACAGACACATTAAATGCTCAGCGTCCTTCATCATAAGGGAAATACAAATCAAAACCTGAGATACCGCCTCACTCCGATTAGAATGGCGAAAATGAAGAAATCAGGAGAGTATAGATGCTGACAAGGATGTGGAGAAACGGGCACCCTCCTACACTGTTGGTGGGAATGTAAACTGGTGCAGCCCCTCTGGAAAACAGTGTGGAGGTTCCTCAAAAAAATAACAATAGAACTCCCCTAAGACCCAGCAATAGCACTGCTAGAAATTTACCCAGGGGATACAGGAATGCTGATGCCTAGGGGCACATGTACCCCAGTGTTCATAGCAGCACTCTCCACAATAGCCAAAACATGGAAAGAGCCTAAGTGTCCATCAACGGACGAATGGATCAAGAAGATGTGGTTTATCTATACGATGGAATACTACATGGCAATGAGAAACAATGAAATCTGGCCATGTGTAGCAACATGGATGGAACTTGAGGGTTTTATGCTGAGCGAAATAAGTCAGGTAGAGAAGGACAGATACCATATGTTTGCACGTATAGGAAGATTACGAGGAACTTAATGGAGGACCATGGGGGATGAGAAGGGGAAAAATAGTGGGGGAGAGGGAGGGAGGTAAACCATGAGAGACTCTCAAACGCTGAGAACAAACTGAGGACTGATAGGGGTGTGGGATAGGTGAAGGGGGGATGGGCATGGAGGAGGGTACTTGTTGGTATGAGCACTGGGTGTTATATGGAAACCAACTTGACAATAAACTATTTAAGAAAAAAAAAGAAAGAAAAGAAAAAAAGGCAATGGTACATGTACATAATAGTTATTAAGCAATAATTATTAGCTGTTAAGTTCAGTATCATTTTATTTTTAATTTCTTAAGTTTATTTATTTTGAAAGAGGGGCAGAAAGAGAGAGAGAGAGAGAGAGAGAGATTGAGAATCCCAAGCAGGCTCTATACTGTCAGCACAAAGCCCGACACGGGGTTGATCCCACAAACCGTGAGATAACGACCTGAGCTGAAACCAAGAGTTGGATGTTTAACCACCTGAGCCACCCAAGCACTATTATTATAATTTTAAACTCTCTCTCAGGAAGTATAGCATTAGGCTACAAGTTGCATTAGGCTACAATTTAGGGAATAAGATTTTGCACTGTACTGTCCCTTTTTTCCAAAATCTCATCTTTACTCCCTTTCTTTCTTCTTGCCTTCCATTGTTCTCTCTCCCTGTTTTCTTACTCTCTCTCAGTCTTTAACTCATTCTTGAATATTTGAGTACTTACTAAGTGCCAGGCATTGGCAAGAAACAAGAAGACAGAGATGATCCAAAAGACTCAGTCCCAGTTCTCTGGAAGTTTGCAGGATGTTGGGGGCACGAGATAACCATTAGTTTAAGAATGGCATGAATACGCAAAATGTCCAAACTGTGACAGCTAATCAAAATTACTGAACACCTTCAGTTTATCCTTGCCTGAAGAACTGTGAAACATAGTGACATTAGCAAATAATATTTGAGATGTTTACCTTTTGTGAAGCACTTATGCTTACTTTATTTTATTTGAACCCTATGATGGTGGTATGAAGTAGATATTATTAATTCCCACTTCATATATGAAGAAACTGAGAAGTTAAATGACTTGCTTATGGTCACACAGTAATCTTATTAAAATACTTAAGCCAGGATCTTCTGTCTCACACTCCGCACTCTTTAATAATCTGCAAACTAAGAATTTTTTTCCCAAGAATCATTTATTCTTATATTACCCTCTCATCAAAACTAGGACTGAATTGTCATAGGGAAATATGATACTGGCAACATTTTCCAAGACAGAGACATCTATTTTTACCTGGAACTTTTCATATTTCAGACTTAAGAGGTAGAAGAAAAAATAATATCTATCATTTAACATTTTTGCCTACTTTCTGCTTGTATACTTCAGGTTCTCCACAGGAAATAGGTTTCACATTAAACAAGATATATTGGAAATGTATCTGAGGAAGTATTTTTTAAACTTTTTTTAATGTTTATTTACTTTTGAGAGAGAGAGAGAAAGAGAGAGAGAGCATGAGCAGAGGAGGGACAGAGAAAGAGGGAGGCAAGGAATCCGAAGTGGGCTCCAGGCTCTGAGCTGTCAGCACAGAGCCCAACATGGGGCTCAAACTCGCAAACTGAGAGATTATGACCTGAGCCAAAGTCGATCGCTTAGCCGACTGAGCCACCCAGGTGCCCCTCTCTGAGGAAATATTGAGGAAAGAACTTTTTACAAAATGTGGGCAATTAAGGGAAACCGTGAAGGTTGGGTGAAGCATGTTAGGGCTAAGCAAGAGCTATGAGGTGCTAATGTTCAAATCTGAAGACTCAGGAGGATGAAGCAATTACTAGAACCTGGAAAATGTAACTATACAAGTAGGAGGGGCTCTTAGGCAGGAGCTGTAGTGTTTAACAGACTCTGTAGGAGTCAGAGGAACACATACCCTGTTCTCAGTTTCCTCCTTCTATCATGTCTTTTGGAGGTGCTTCCCGTTGGTCAGCCCTAGGGTATAGGAACTCTTTGATGTAATTTATAAATTTAAATTCCCAGGAAACAGAATGGAGTGGGGATGGGGGTGAAGAATGAAGAGGGATCTGGAGAAGCAAACAAAACTATCGAGCACTATCCACCTCTTTTGCTTTTCAGTATCTATTTCTGTTCTTCTTCTTCTTCATGAAAAATTTGTGTACCCATACAAAATATTTCATTGTATCATATTTCACTGAATCATGTGTTAATAGCACTATAGATATACTCACACCCAAAATATAAAATTTTAGCCGCCACTATTTCCTAATACCTAAAGAGGGAGAGAAAGAACCAATATAAAACTTGGCTTTAACACTCCCGTTTCTGCAATTTCCATTTTTCAACACCCATTTAAAGCCCCTCTTATCTTCTGCAACTACCTAATGGGCAGGATTCTTTACAAAGTGGGTGGCCCAAACCTTTAGTCCCGGGATCTGAATCTTTTCTGGTCCTGTCTTTATTAGTTAGACTGCTGCAGTGTCCAATTGACTATTATTGAGGGGACACTAAAAATTATTAAAAGTCAGTGAATCCTCTGGTTCCAGACATTGTCTTCCTTATTGCATGGTACAGCAGCCATCACTTTTCTCCTTGCTAATGAAGATCAGTCACTTTGCCAGGAGACTGATGCTCTTCTCTGAGTAAAGGGACTTCTTGATGGTGAACCCACAAAACCTTTTATTCAGTTCTGGGGGCCAGAAGTCTCAGATCACAGTTTGGCAAGATTGGTTTCTGATGAAGATTCTCTTCCTGGCTTCCAGATGGTGACTTCTCTGTATGTCCTCACTTGGCCTTTCCTTGGTGTGTGTGCACGGAGAGAGAGCGAGTAAGAATACAAGAGCAGAAGAGATGCACAGTAAGACTTTTTGAAATTGTCAAACTCACCCGGCAGCTTATGGAAATGACTGTGCTTCGCAAGGGACTTGTATTCAAAATGTTGTTTTGGGGCCCAAGCCCTAGGCTTTCATCCCTGAATAGACCAGTTGATCAGCTTACCTCTAGGCTGTGGTTCTCCTCCCAGACAATTCCACCCAAGTAAGTTGTGAATACCAAGGAAGACCATTGAGGTTATAGCCCTGATTTGTCAGGACCCACCATTGCTTTTGGGAAAGCCCACTTCAGGTTCAGATAAATGTATAGATTCTTTTCTACCCACCTTGGTTGCTCTATACCAGAGCTCCTATTGTTGCTATTCCACTGGTTCTGATTTTCTCTCAGGCTGCAAAAACAAAAAGACAATAGTAGAAAATACCCATTTCTTCCCAGCAGTGTTGGAATTCTTAGAATATCTAAGAACTATGGCCGGGCTACATAGGAATTCCACTGTTCCAGGTGTGTGTGCACATGCTTCTCTGGGCACAATGAAGCCTGTGGTGGCTTCACCTTTCAGGAAATGGACATGGCACTGGGTCACCACACCTGGGATACATACTCAGAAGAATATTTAGGGAAAGGTTGCATACATTTCCCTTGAAGCTTCACCTCTAAACAGTCCATCACATTGACTCACATACCTGATGGTAAAATGTGGTTCTAACAGAAGTGATTCTGATAGGGGAAAATCTGTTATAAGATAGCTGACAGGATTGGTAGGGAAATTCCAGTCCCCAGATGAAGAATCCCCTTCCGGGTTCTTACTTGACTGCTTGTGCATGCCGCCATATTACTACTAACATGGAATGTGGAAGTAACAGAGTATAAATTGTTCCCTCTGCTTACACTCAGAAGTCAGACCTCTGGAGAGTGATCTCTGAGCTCACCAGTTTGTTTGTTTGTCTGTTTGCTTATTTATTTATATTATTTTTTAAACATTTACATCTAAGTTAGTTAGTATATAGTGTAACTATGATTTCAGAGTGGATTCCTTATTGCCCCTTACCCATTTAGCCCATCCCCGGCCCCACAACCCTTCTAGTAACCTTCTGTTTGTTCTCCATATTTAAGAGTGTCTTATGTTTTTGTCCACCTCCCTGTTTGTATATTATTTTTGCTCCCCTTCCCTTATGTTAATCTGTTTTGTATCTTATAGTCCTCATGTGAGTGAAGTCATGTGATATTTGTCTTTCTCTGACTAATTTCACTCAGCATGATATCCCCTAGTTCTATCCATGTAGTTAAAACTGATGCAACCAATCTGGAAAACAGTATGGAAATTCCTCAAAAAATTAAAAATAGAACTACTCCACAACTTAACAATTGCACTACAAGGTATTTATCCAAGGGATACAGGTATGTCGTTTCAAAGGGACACATGCACTCCAATGTTTATAGCAGTGCAATCAAGAATAGCCAAAGTATGGAAGGAGCCCAATGCCCATCAATGGATGAATAGATAAAGAAGATTTGGTTATATATATCTATATCTATACACACACACAATGGAGTATTACTCAGCAGTAATACTCAGCAAATACTCAGGAGTATTATTCAGCAAAAAGGATGAAATCTTGCATTTGCAACTATGTGGATGGAACTAGAGAGTATCATGTTGAGCTCGCCAGTTTAAAATAAACCTCCTGCCTCCCAAGATCTCTGAGTGCCACTTGGTTTTTCCACCAGGTGATCCATACCAGGTTCCGTAACAATTCTACTTTATTACATTCAGCCTGATCATAAGCAGCTGTGTAGCAGGGGCAGGCTCAGCAGCCCATGTCAGGGATCAATTCTAAGCATGCTCCTTACTCCGTCCTTGAGACTGCCTTGCAGTTACAGTCACGACATCATAACTCACTCTCCATTATTTGTCCTAGATGAAATAAACACTGTCTTCAAACAAGAGATTTTGCCTTCACTGTTAGCAAAGTTTTTCATGAGTTGTTGTAGAAAAGAAACAAAGGGGCAAAGCACAGGATCAAAAGGAGTCATGACATTTTGGAACTGAAAGAACTTTAGTTCAGTGCCTTCGTTTACTGATAAGTTAACTGGGGTATTATGGTAGGCAAAGTCATGGCCCCTCAAAAGTGCACGTTTCTAATCCTCAGAACCTGTGAAAGTATTACTATACATGGCCAAAGGGACTTTACAAATGTGATAAAGTTAAAGACTTTGAGGTGGGGAGATTATCCTGGGTTATTCTCATGTGCTCAATCTAATCACGAGTCCTTAAAAACACAAGAGAAAAGCAGAAGAGTAGATCAGAGAGTTGCAGTGTGAGAACACAACCATTGGTTCCTGGCTTTGTAGCTGGAGGAAGGGAACCTCCAGCCAAAAATGTAAGTCCTGTAGGAGTTGTGAGTGGCCCTCCCATTACAGACAGCAAGACAATAGGAACCTTGGTCCAACAAAAGAGAGAAACTAAATTTTGCCAACAATTTGAATGAGCAAAGACACAAATTCTCCCCTAGAGTCTCCAGAAAGAAAAGCAGCACTATACCTGATTTTAGCCCAATGAGACCCATGTTGGATTTCTGACTTACAGAAATGTAATATATTTGTGTTGTTTTAAGCTGCTATATTTATGGCAGTTTGTTCTGGTAGCAATAAGAAATAGGCATACAGAGGGAAAGAGACTTTGCAAATGTCACATACTTAATCTATAGTCCAGCTGTATCCAGGACTTTTGATAGATCTTCCCCACTCATCCCAACGTCACTTTCTCTCTAACATATCACTTGAATTCTTTCCCTCATCCTGGTGATCATCCCTCAAACAAATCTGGTTATCTTGCTTCCTTTCTTGGTTTCCTATCATCTGTCTCACTGTCTAGAATGGAAGCTCTCTGAGGACAGGGAGTTTGTTTTTACTGCTTACTACTTTATACTTAGTTACCAAATGCTGCATATGGAGTAGGACTGAATGAAACATACTGAATGAATGGGAAAAAATGATTAAATGAATGAGTGCCTTAATAAACCTCATGTCAAAATCAATGACAATGGAACTATCAAACTGAAATAAATTTCATAAATTTGAACTCAAATTTCTCATTTTACAAATGAGAAAACTTAGGACTGAGCAGACCACAGATCTAATTCTTAACAGATCCAGAACAGAGCTTAGGCCTCCTGACCACCTGTAGAGTCATATTTTTGTTTTTCATTTGATGTGTATCAAAATGTCACATTGTAAAAGCAGTGTGGAAGTAAACGGATGCTGTGTGACCTCAGGGTAGAAACTGGAACTGATACTGCCTGCCTGTACATATTTCTGAAAATATTCAGAGGCAATACCCATCCTTAATGTTCTTGCCTTTTTAATCTGTCTTTCTATAATTAGCTCAGATAGACCATAGATATTTAAGCTGGCATTTTCATTCATTCTTTAAAAAGATGATAAAGCTCTTTAGAAAGAACAGGCTTGGAAGTCCTGTCCAGTGTTCTGATGCTGCTGCTCTGGATTAAAAGGAGTTGACTAGCCCTTCCACACGGTCACGCTGAGCTAGTACCCGCGCCTGGAATCGGGCCGCAACCTTAGCCGCGCCCGCCGTCTTCTCTGGACCATGGACCCCCGCAAAGTGAGCGAGCTTCGAGCCTTCGTGAAAATGTGTAAGCAGGATCCGAGCGTTCTGCACACCGAGGAAATGCGCTTCCTGCGGGAGTGGGTGGAGAGCATGGGGGGTAAAATACCACCTGCTACTCATAAAACTAAATCAGAAGACAATATTAAGGAAGAAAAAACAGATAGTAAGAAGGCAGAGGAAAACATAAAGACAGACGAACCATCAAGTGAGGAAAGTGATCTAGAAATTGACAATGAAGGTGTGATTGAACCAGATACTGATGCCCCTCAAGAAATGGGAGATGAAAATGTAGAGATAACCAAGGAAATGATGGATCAGGCAAATGATAAAAAAAAGTGGCTGCCATTGATGCCCTAAATGATGGAGAACTACAGAAAGCCATTGACTTGTTCACAGATGCCATCAAGCTGAATCCTCGCTTGGCCATTCTGTATGCCAAGAGAGCCAGTGTCTTCATCAAATTACAGAAGCCAAATGCTGCCATCCGAGACTGTGACAGAGCAATTGACATAAATCCTGATTCAGCTCAGCCTTATAAGTGGCGAGGGAAAGCACACAGACTTCTGGGCCATTGGGAAGAAGCAGCGCATGATTTTGCCCTTGCTTGTAAACTGGATTATGATGAAGATGCTCGTGCAATGTTGGAAGAATTTCAGCCGAGGGCCCAGAGAATTGCTGAACATCGGAGAAACTATGAGCGAAAACGTGAAGAGCGAGAGATCAAAGAAAGAATAGAAAGGGTTAAGAAGACTCGGGAAGAACATGAGAGAGCCCAGAGGGAGGAAGAAGCCAGACGACAATCAGGAGCTCAGTATGGCTCTTTCCCAGGTGGCTTTCCTGGGGGAATGCCTGGAACGGCAGGGGGAATGCCTGGAATGGCAGGAATGCCTGGGCTCAATGAAATCCTTAGTGACCCAGAGGTTCTTGCAGCCATGCAGGATCCAGAAGTTATGGTGGTCTTCCAGGATGTGGCCCAGATCCCAGCAAATATGTCAAAATATCAGAGCAACCCAAAGGTTATGAATCTCATCAGTAAATTGTCAGCCAAATTTGGAGGTCAAGCATAATGCCCTTCTGACAAATAAAGCCCTTGCTGAAGGAAAAGCAACTTTGATCACCATTGGATGTCACAATAATACAAACCAGTGTACCTCTGACCTTCTCATGGAGAAAGCTGGGTGCTGTGAAGATAATCCCTGCCCCTCTGGCCCACATGCAATGAGACATTTTACAGTGGTTTGCCATTAGGATTTTCATTCAGATGATGTTTTACTACTAGGAATTACAAACTTTAAACACTTTTTAAACCTTAAAAATATTTAAAAACATATTAGAAGGGTGTGTTAATCCCTACATTTTTCTTAACTAATGATTTGTTTTTTTCCATTGGATTAATTGGGCAAGGAAGATACTTCAGTATGGAAGAGTTTATTGCTCAGTTTGAGTGAAATAAAGGCTTATTAGGGAGAGGCAAATATAACATTTAAATAGATGAAGTTTGAGTTGGGTATATGGTTACTGAGGTATTTTGACTTGTCTTTATAAATGCTTTATTTTTTTTAATGTTTTTATTTATTTCTAGGAGAGAGAGACAGCGTGAGCAGGGGAGGGTCAGAGAGAGAGGGAACCACAGACTGAAACAGGCTCCAGGCTCTGAGCTGGCAGTCAGCACAGAGCCCGACGCGGGGCTCGAACCCACGAACCGCGAGATCATGACTTAAGCGAAAGTCGGATGCTTAACCGACTAAGCCACCCAGGCGCCCCAATAAATGCTTTATTTTTTAAACATGATTTATTTCGATAAAACCATTGGGACCACCAGTGTTGCAGTAGGACCTGGGTAGGGGCTGGAAGTTCTTGGCACAGATGCTTGTGCACATGCATTTAAATCTTACACTGTGGTGAAGGGATGATTGTTATAATGCTGCAGTAGAGTTGGATTACTTAGCTGTGTTCTTGTGTGATACAGAAAATAAATGTTTCACATTATTTCCACACAGGGGAAATAAGGGAATACTTTTCTTCTTATATTTCTGTGTTTAGAATGGTCAGAAAATGGCCCATCTATTTGTGTGCTTTCTACTTGTTTTTGCCTCCCCATCCCCTTATTCTTTTTAGGCTAAAGATAGTCTTTTTTCACTGGCACCATCACTACTATCCTCATTCACAGCGTAATTGTGCAAGCATATGTAATGCTGGGTTTAATTTAATATGTAATACATATAATGATTATAGAAGGTAATACCCATAACAGCTATAGTTTCTTACTTGGCCAAGAGATTTCATATTTAAGTATTAGGTTTCCACTTCAGTGAAAGCTTATATCAAAAGGAGGGATTCCCTTTGGTGTTTAGTCCTCTACTTAGGAAATACCTATTGCAATTGCAGTTTATCTTACATTATTCATCTTCATGTTTTGGAAAGCATGAGGTTTGAATTCATTGATACATGTAGGGAGAACTAAACTTTTTGGTCCAACATGAATTATAAAATTAATGAGATCCATGGGTCTTCATTGTGGAGTTGATGGTATTTTGAGTCACTGTACTGCCCTTAAATACTGCACCATATCCCCACCTCTCCTTTTTCTCCCTCCCTCTCTTCAAGGATAAAGAAATGATAGATTTTCTGTTATACATTCAACTCTTAACATTAAGACTAAGTCCAGGCACTGTACCAGGAACTGTTAGGTTTCTGCCTGTCTTTCAATTTAAAGTGCTGCTGTTTAAAAACAGTTTCAAGGGATGAGACCCTCTGTCCTTTCTTATTTTAAGAATCAGTGGTAGGAGCAGTGAAGAAAATTTCATGGAATACATTTCTGAAATAGCACATTTTTGGAGTCATAAGTTGATTCAGGTTCTCATCCTTTGCTGTACACAAGCAGATAGAAATGCATCTGTTATATAAGCGAGAAAAGGCTGTATGCTAACTGAGCATGCTTTTTAAACCCTTTAAAATACTCAGCATATAAACTTGCATTTGAGCTTGAAAAAAATAAATAAATAAAAGGAGTTGACTGTCTCGGCTACAACATAAGACTGATTTTCAAATCCACTTCTGAAGAACCTGGGTGGCTAGTCAGTTGAGCATCTGACTCATGATCCCAGGGTTGTGGGATCAAGCCCCATGTCGGGTTCTGTGCTAAGTGGAGCCTGCTTAAGATTCTGTGTCCCTCTGCCCCTCTTCCTCACTGGTGTGTTCTCTCTCTCTCTAAAATAAATACAGTAAAATTCACTTTTAAATGGCTCATTTGTTTTCTATTGCTATTCTATTTTATGTACCCAGTGTCCAATCTTTTAATTACTACCTCCATGTGTTGTAATCAAACCTTTTTGGGTTTTGGTTTTTTATCCTAGAAAATAAAGCAATTTCCTATTTCATCTATGAATTTTATCAACAAGTATCTACTGAGAATTCTCCAGGGACAAGAGCAGAGATGCCAACTTTGAGGGGACATGCACGTCTAGACCAAGGGCATCTCTGCTGTGACTGTCATGGACAGATGCTGGGAGGGGGCTTTCTGAGAGGGTTACAGCAAAGCCACTGAACTCCTTGTGAAGCCAGACTGCAGGCCAAATTATGGTTTGCCCTTCTGTATACATGCAGTGCTAGATACTGAATGTTTGTGTCTCTCCCAAATTCATGTGTTAAGACATAATCCCCAACATGATGGTATTTGGATGTGGGGCCCTTGGGAGGTGATTACATCTTGAAGTAGAGCATTCATGAATGGAATTAGTGTTCTTATAAATGAAGCCCCAGAGAGCTCTTTTGCCCCTTCAGCGATGTGAGGACATAGTGATGAGATGGTGTGCAAATAAGAAGAGGGTTGTTACTAGAACCTGACCATCCTGGAGCCCTGATCTTGAACTTGTAAGCCTCCAGAATTGTGAGAAATGGATATATGTTGTTTGTAAGTGACACTGTCTCCAGTTCTGTTTTAGCAGCCTGAATAGACTAAGACACTTGGGGTGTGATTTTCTGTTGAAACATTTTCCTTTGATTTACTAACCCTTCCTCACTCTTCCCACACTGGCTTCATCTTCTTTTCTTTCCTGAAAATAATAACCCTTTCCCTGTCAGAGCCAAGGAGGAGAAAACCAGAACATTTTAAAATAGGAAAATAAAGACACCAGGAGGATCAAGGGGGAAAACAGGTAAAACATCAATTCCTAGTCATGGGTGACTTGGGTCTTACGGCATCTCTCTCCTTCCTTGTCATGTGCTGCCACTTCACTTCAGCCAGGCAGCATCTTCTGTTGGGCCAGAAGGTCAAGTCAGATATGTCTTCTGGGCTGTCTAGAAACACAGCTCGTGCCTGGGCTGGTGGCGTTTATCAGCACAGCAGTATCTGTCTGCCTCCCTTCAGCCTCCTGACTGCAATGAGGAAGCAGCAAGCACAACTGGGCTCCCACGGGTGAGTGCCACAAATCAAATTGTTCCTTTCATAGGCCTGACCCAGGCAGTCACTCCCACGAGACAGCGGTTTTCCAGGAGAGGTTTTCTATTCTGACAAAACCCATGAGGCAACTGTTTGTGAAGAGATTGAATATAGCCCTCCCATCAGGATGAAAACTTTCAAAATTACACTCTAAGCAGTGCCAAGTCACAGGAGACCTGCACAGGGTCCAGCCTCATTTTGTTGCTCCCAGCTGAGCCCCTGAGAAAAATGTTTTAACTTCTCTGGGCCTTGACTTTCCCATCTGTAAAGTAAGGGCCTGTCTAGTATCCAATACGACAACATGGAGGCCTGGGGTCTGAATTCAAGTCTGCACATATATTTTATTTATTTATTTTTATTTCCTTTTTTTAAAAGCAAGTATTTTAAAATAATTTTTTAATGTTTATTTATTTTTGAGAGAGAGTATGTGTGTGAGCAGGGGAGGGACAGAGAGAGAAGGAGACACAGAATCCAAAGCAGTTTCCAGGCTCTGAGCTGTCAGCAAAGTGCCAGATGTGGGGCTCAAACTCACATACTAAGAGATCATGACTGGCACTGAAGCCAGATGATTAACTACTGAGCCACCCAGGTGCCCCTTAAATTTAGAATTTTAATGTCTTTAGCTGAGACATTTTCCTACCAGTCTCCTACAGTGTCCCCTGATCTATCTGGGTTTAAACTAAGTTGTCTTCATTTACCTTATTTGGTCCCTGGAGGCATTTCAGTTTGCACCCCTAGACTACATGACCTTAAAGTTTACTTTTGGCTTTAATAGTTTATGATTCTCCAATTCTAAGTCACGTGTGATGGAACAAAACAGAGAGATGAATTGGACACTTCAAGTATATGTTCATCTAGACTCTGGATTCTAGAGGACTAATGATCGTTTCTATTTCCCATGCCCTCAAATTTCCATACATGGTACATATTTTCAGCAGCAACCTGGACTATGAGAAATGTGTGTGACTTGGTGCCTTATGAAAGGGGAGAACATGAGAGGCAGTGGCTGAGCAAGGCAGGTGAGTATGTGCAAAAGCTTTAGACTTGCAGAAAGAAGAAACTTTCTTATAGATGGCACAGTGGCCATAACTCCCTCTATGCATTGCTTTGATAATGTGCTTTGCAGCTTCTCCCATTGAGATAGAGTCCATTTCTCCACCCCTTGAAACTAGGCTGGCTTGTGATTTTCTTTGGGCAATAGAATGTGGTAGAAGTGACCCTATGCCCTTTCCAAGTCTAAGAGTCAAAAAGTCTGGCACACATCATTCCTTTGTTGTCTCAGAACCTGATACCTGGCTGTCAAATGAATAAGCCTTGGTTGGCTTGCTGGAAAATGAGAGACATGTGGCTTTGTTGCCCATATTGCACCAGCCAACAGCCCGCCTTCCTTAGAAGCACACTTGCCACCCTGACCAGCAGTTAACTACTGTTGCAAGAGTGAGCCCCACAGACACTAGAAGAACCACCCCAGCTAATTCTAGTACATAAGCTAAAGAAATACTGGTTGTGTTGAACACTAAGTTTTGGGATGGTTCTTTATGCAGCATCAGCTGGTATAGACTCGTGTCCAACTCATGTCAACAAACTGAACGAGTAGCATGTGAGAATACAGATGAGTAAGAGACTGTTTCTGTCTCCAAGGAGCGTATGGTTTAGCCAAGAAACAAGAAAACTGTACAGATATCGACAGGGAAAATGAGATCTGGCAAATATAATGAAGGCACAAAGCTTTGGAGTTTATACTGGAAAAGACTTAGTGAAATAGGCACCATCTGAAGTGGATATTAGATCATGTGTAGGATTTATACAGGTGAAGATGAGAGATGGATTTGTTATTTAGGGGGAGAGGTAGGTGGATAATAACAATAATACAGACACTCACAGAAAGAAGAAGTAAGAACAGTTTCAACAAGCATTTACTGCACTCCCATTTTCCCATCTGTGAAAACACAAAGACACACATGATAAATGGTTCCTGATCCAACTGGAAACACTGGACACAACTACGTGAAAAAAATTATAAAGTAAGGCATGAGGCTTCTCCCTGAGCCACTGCACAGCAGGGTAGCTGTGATAGCAGATGAGATCACAAGGCTCAGGTTGTCCAGAATTAGAACAATGTGACCTTTGGGAAGGCTATCTGCAAGGGAGTCCCAGCCTAATTCATTTTTAAGGGTGACCAGAATCCTGCTTTCCACGATACTTCCTTTTGCATACCAACACATATTCTGGTGATATTTAAGAAAAATATTTCTCAGATTCCTGCAGCAGACGGTGATGATGATAAAGGGTTTGGGGGGGACATTTTATGATAGTCGGCAAGAAATATGCTATTGATCTGGATTTGAAGAAGTTATTGAATGACAGTGAAGGACAGTTCAGTAGGGGATAGTCTGTCTACCATTTTCATCCTCATGTTCCTGGGGGTCAGCAGATGAATTGGTCTGTTGGCTAAGCAGGACTTAGGAATAATTTATCCTTATCTAGGAAATAATCAGGTTTGCAAGTTCCAATATGTTATACAGTACACTTATGTTTTGTCTGTGTATGGAGACAACGGGGAAATAATTTTAAAATATCATATGTAACAAAATGTATTGTTGCATGATTCATAGTGGAAAAAAAAAGGATGAGTTAAATGACAATACAAAAGTAGCCAATTTCTCTCTGAGGGCTATCAGACACCGTAGAAATAGGGTTCAATATATTTCAGAGAGTTTTTGTCTGAGTCTCAGTCCTACAAGGTGGCCTCAGTCCTGTGAGAAGTAGTATATAAGATGCTACATGGCCCACTGAGTTTAGGAAATGCTGCATGCTATAAACTGCTCATGAGATTAATTCTTCATTTTAATGTAGACATGTTCTTGAGAAGTTCCTCCTTTAAAAAGACCACTGTAACACCAGTGATTCTTAAGGAACAACTAAAACATCTTGGTAAAATGTGATCTATTCTGATCTTTTCCTTTGCCAGAAGGAAACAGTTAGTGGCTAAGTGATTTACTCAGTCTCAATTCCACTAATGCTAGAGATGAAGTAGAACCCAGATCTCACCAAGAGACCCTTGGTCAGGGGTCTTCTTTCTCAGACCTCTCATTGCTGTTGGGAGCCATTCTGAGCCCACTAGTCGAGAAAACTCCTGGTGAGGTTAAAGCAAGTTGGCACGGTCTCTTGCCAATCAGATGATGACCGATATCCACCCCCACTCAATTATTTCTGCTTGAGCACTGACCCCTAGGGTACCTTGTTGATCAATATCGGGAGTGACTTGTTCCCTTATTCCGGCCCTGGTATGATGATTGCACCTTGTGAAGGAACTTATTGTGGGGACTTCTTCTTTTGATTATGGGAACAGACATCGTGTCTCCAGCAGCTCCTGTTTCCCTCTTCCAATACTTTCCCTTGAGCTATGAACAGGCTAATGACCCCTAGTCATAAAAGATTGACCTTTACACGTACAATTCTGTTTCTACTGTTGCATTAGTCCAAGATGTTCATACAGCTCAACATGCAAATCAACTAACCAAAAATGTCTTTCATGCCCTAGCTATTCAAGAAATCATAAAAGTAGACACAAAGGTAAATGCACTCAAAGAGGCTATTCTATGTATGAGAAATAAGCTAAACTCTTTAAAGGTATGGTTGGCTCTCTGGTGCCATAAAGCATATAACTGGAAAATCAAGTCTTGCCCAGAGACAAAGAGCCTAACTTAGAGAGAAGGAACAGATAAGGGCAGAAGATAAGTTAGTACGTACACCTTTGCTAACTGATGGTGTATAGCAGCCCCTTCCCTAAGGCCTACTTTCCACAAACACCTTCCCTTCCCCTGGCAGCTGTGATGAGGATGGATAAGAGTATCTACAAACCTATGACTTAATCTTAAAGTTATTAAAATGTGAACACCTTGTTATTTTCTTAGTTACTCAACCTCACTATAATTGGGGCAGTTCTGCAAGAAGACTTCTGTAAAACCTGTGTCTGTACATTTTCCAACAACACCTTATCACAAAGAGCTATCCATTGTAAAAATTCCATTTCCTGATGCCATGTTAACATTTGACCTATAAATAAAGACACCAAAACCGACAGGACAGAGATGCCTGCCTGGTGATCAGAAAGGATCTCGGGGCTCTCTCACTCTCTTTCGCCGACACCGTCCATCCTTCAGGGACCCCTGCACCTGTGGGAGCCGGCGCGGCCTCCGACACATTGCCTCATACAGAGGCAGAGACCCTGCCTGTAAGCATCAGAAAAATGAGGACAGTGAATCCACAGGTGGGAACAAACCACAGCTTTGCAGATAAGAACCACGGGGAAGCTCCCTGTGTCAGTGTTGGGTAGGACAAATGATGCAGAGGATATTCCAGAGAGTGCACAGAACATTCCATAATGGGACTCACTGTCACTACTGCATCCCATCCTCTCCCCTTTTTCTTTTTTCATTTTTATTTTAATAGATTTTACTGTTTAAATGAGATTAAGTTCACAGCAAAATTGAGCAAAAGATATCGAGATTTCCTTTACATCCTCTACCCCCACATATACATAGTTTCCCCCACTATTAACACTATTGTCGGAGATCTTCTCTGTTTGAATTACCTAACCATTTTTCTCTGCCTTCAGATTCAAGGGCAATAGCTTGCTCTTTTTTGGACTCCCTTTCCAGTGATTTGAAAGATGTACATTTTTAGGGGGGAATCTTATCTTCCTTTTTCATTTAAATCTTTCAGGCCAGCTTCCAGAGCTCTACCTATCTGTGGAAGAGACACATTGGTGTAGCAAGTGTAAATGGTGTCCTTCTGTGGCCAGTATCTCATCTCTATTAATTTTACATGTGATCATGAAAAACAGATGTTTTCAAAGGCCTCTTAAACTTTGGTTCCATTCTTTGAAGACTTGAGTTAGCTTCCAGAACTTTATTAGTCTAAATCTTACAACTGGCATCAAGTTAGACATGGAAGTGTATTTCTTCAACCAGATCCCTCCTTGCCTCTAAAAACACCTGCTGTTCTCTCTCTTCTGGCTGCACCCTGCTTCTCTCCCATCCCATCCAGCAAACCAAACTGCTTCTTGCTTCTGGGCAGAACAGAAGCATAAGTGAACTGCAGAGCTGGCTTGGTGTTCATCCTCACACAGCATATCTCTGGCTGACTGATTTATAGAGACTTTGCTCACAATGGCTGTCCTGGGACCAATGAAGACTTTTAAGGGAGCGTATTATAGAGAAGGAATGGCCCAGCCATTTCCATGAGAATTTCTCTGTACTTCAGAGAGGGCCTGAGTTTCACACGATGGCAGGAGCAGCTAGCTGTGGGTTGTAGCTTTCTAGATTATGGAGTGTAGGGTTCCCCAGGCAGAAATGGTAGGGGTAGTTTGGCAGAGAGGTTATAAGGCACTAGAGGAGGCCCTCAAAGCAATAGAAAACACAATGGCTGTCCTCCAGGAGCACAGAACCAATTCTTGCTAAGCAGTTAGAACACAAGGATTATAGGGGTGGGGATGGTGATGACAAGTCATAAAAATGGAATCGGTTAAATAAGTGTCAGGGGAACAACTGTGAAAGAATCTAGAGAGGGAAAATTTATTTCTTTCCAGAAAGTTCTGTAAAAGTTTCAGGGGAAAAGTAGGATAGTATTTGGAATTCAAAAGAACCAGGATTACATCAATTTAAAATCTATAAAAAGTTTTTAATGTAAAAATTCTGTAATAAAAAGAAACCATGACCTTATCATAGAGCCACAGTAACTACTTATATTTTCAGTGCATTTCAGAGATATAAGAGTATGCAAACAATTATGTATTGTGTTTTTTTTTCATGTTTTTTCCTTATGTACATGTTTAGAAACTATTTTATAGATGTGCTAGGTGTTCCAAAAACAGCAATGTCCAATAGAATGATCAAATTGTTGTCCTACCTTAGATTCTGTGACTTTCCCTGCTTTAGCACGGAAATTCCAGATTCTGCAGCCCCCCTCCCTACCTGCCCAGACTGGGATAATCAGAAGTGTTTAAAAAGACCCTGGCCTCAAGGAGATTACAATGTGATGGAAATAAGACTGTAAGCCTGTAATTTTATGTACACTGAGTGTTATAAGGAAAGTGTAAGAGATATTATAATAACTGGCAGGAGAAGGCCTCCTGTAGGAAGTTATAGTTCATGTAGAAGTGCAAAGAAGAGTTAGTTAAGGGAAGGGCGCCTGAGTGGCTTAGTCGGTTAAGCATCCGACTTTCGCTTAGGTCATGATCTCATGGTTCATGGGTTCGAGCCCTGCGTCGGGCTCTGTGCTGACTGCCAGCTCGGGGCCTGGAGCCTGTTTCAGAGTCTGTGTCTCCCTCTCTCTCTGACCCTTCCCTGCTCATGCTGTCTCTCTCTCTCGCCTAGAAATAAACAAAACATTAAAAAAAAAAAAAGAGTTAGTTAAGGGAAAAACCACCTTAAATGCACAACACCCAGAAGCACGCCTACTGTAGGAAGTTAAATTGCATTCGCAAAGTTGCTTTTGACCTTAGATCAAAATCCTAGGAGAATATGGGATTGATCACAATGTTTAGCTACATATTCAGTAATAGAACTGCACATGAGTTTTATTCTTCTGAAATAATGTTTATTTATTTGTTTTCTATATTGGTAACAACTCTTTAAAATTTTTCAGTTATTGAACTTTAGATAGAATGTTGATTTATAGGCCACATTTACATAGATAATTTCCTAAATTTCTGACTCTTTTTCTCATGTTCCTGAAAATTACACATAATTTTTTTTTTTCCTTTCTGAAAAATTTGGGACCTATGACCTCTACCTTCTCTTTGTCGTGGGGTGATAGTCTTAAAGGATGCCCCTTCTAGCCTTAAAATGACTGTATGAAAACAGATTAGTGGAGGGCACTGCA
Organism: Hyaena hyaena; assembly: GCF_003009895.1. Classification (NCBI taxonomy): domain Eukaryota; kingdom Metazoa; phylum Chordata; class Mammalia; order Carnivora; family Hyaenidae; genus Hyaena; species Hyaena hyaena. Next base: position 1,528,145 of record NW_024080804.1, read on the forward strand.
CTTCCTCGGGCCTGGATGTATACTGCCCAAATCTTCCCCCTTTTTTATAATCCGTGTGTACCACCCCCCATTTCTATTGAGGTGCTCTTTCTTCAGATATGCTAATCCCATTGATTAAGCTACTGCTTTCTTTTGTAGTAAAACTTTGATTAGATTTTCAGTCTTTTTCTTTTTTCCTTCTTAAAATTGAATTATAATTGATATATAATATTATATTAATTTCAGGTATATAACATATTGATTCGATTTTTTTTATATATTATAAAATGACCACCCCAATAGTGCTAGTTATCCTTTGTTACTGCACAAAGTCATTACAATTCTATTGACTGTATTCCCTGTGCCATACATTATATCTCCTTGACTTATTTATTTTATAACTAGAAATTTGTATTCCTTAACCCCTTCCACTTATTTCTCTAGTCCCCTCAACATTCTCCCCTATGGCCACCACCAGTTTGTTATCTCTATGAGTCTATTACTGTTTTATTGTTTGTTTTGGTTTTTAGATTCTACATATAAATGAAATCACACAGTATGTCTTTCTGTTTGTCTTATTTGAGTTAGCATAATTCCTTCAAGGTCCATTCATGTTGTTGCAAATGGAGTTTTTCCTTCTTTTTTACAGATAAGTAGTATTCGTGTGTGTGTGTGACAGAGAGAGAGAGAGAGAGAGATCTTTTTAATTCTTTGATTCTTTTCACCTTTGGCTTGGGAAATATTCTACAAGGGGAGTTGCTTTCCAAAGTAGTTGAAAATCTGGGGCACCTGGGTGGCTTAGTCGGTTAAGCGTCCGACTTTCGCTTAGGTCATGATCTCGCGGTTCATGGGTTCGAGCCCCGCGTCGGGCTCTGTGCTGACTGCCAGCTCAGAGGCTGGAGCCTGTTTCACAGTCTGTGACTCCCTCTCTCTCTGACCCTCCCCTGCTCACGCTGTCTCTCTCTCTCTCTCTCCTAGAAATAAATAAAACACTAAAAAAAATAAAAAAAAAAACCAAAGTAGTTGAAAATCAGCCATTAGGATTTTATTGGTGAAATTCTCATATACTGTAGGATGTTTACAGGTTGCCCTATGTTTTTAATGTATTTCTCTGTAATATTCTCTCTGCACCCTATTCTATGCCTGGTTCCAAAAAGGGAATCATAGGTGCCTCCTTTGACTTCCAAATAAGGTGCAAACCCCTGAGAAGAATAATGGGATGTGCCTCAACAGGAAGCTTTAGAAGTAGAAGTTATCCCTCACCCCAAGAAACTTCAGGAGATCTCATAATGCATTGTTCATTTCCAAATGAAAGATAGAAAGAAAATAAGAGGTTTTAGTTCAGGGGAGAGAGAAATTAAAAATTTTTTCAGGTTTATTTTTGAGAGAGAGAGACAGACGGACAGAATGTGAGCAGGGGAGGGACAGAAAAAGAGGGAGACACAGAATCTATAGTGGGCTCCAAGCTCTAAGCTGTCAGCACAGAGCCTGATGCAGGGCTCAAACTCAGGAACCACAAGATCATGATCTGAGCTGAAAGCGGATGCTTAACCAACTGAGCCACCCAGGAGCCCCCAGGGGAGAGAGAAATTTTTGTGTAGACCAGGAACATTTAATGGAAGAAAAGACTTGATCTGGATTTTGAAAAGTAGGGAGAGTGGAGCTTCTAGTTGAAATGGCTATTTCTCTTTTTACCATATTGTCATAAGTAATGATAAGATGCAGTGATATTTTCCATTATAAATGTGTTTCATATAATACTTGGGGCTTCACATCAAGCCCACTAATCCATAAAGAGGCCTTGAGAATGCTATTCAAATAGATAACTCCTTACCTTGGATAGGGTAAGATTAGGAGCCTGGGGTGAAAGTTTTGCTTCATTTCTGTCCAAGCTCATGATTCTGTGGCCAGCCTGATCTCTGTGCCATTCACACTGCTGCCTCTTCTAAGAAAAGGATGATCTATAATGTCTTCTCAAGCAGAGCAGTGACCAGGCATGGGACTGTCACAGGAAGCCGAGGAAAAAGGCACCTCATAATGGAAAATACCTAATCAGATTTTGGCTCTCCTTGCAAATACCCAGTCAGGCACAAATACAGCTTCACTACTGTGTAAAATAATAAATCATAAAGAAAAATGTGCTAAATTATTTTTCAAATTAAATTTTCATTGATGCCTATGGCTTCTGAAGAATAAAGTATAGCTAAGACAGATATGTATTTTGTGAAGGCTTAAAATAAAATTTCAACTGAGCAAAAAAAAATAATAAAAAAATGCAAGTTAAACGTCTAACAAGACATACAGTATGTAATTAAACTCAACTTTATCAGCTCCAGCATTCATTAATGATTCTAAGCCTGAGGATCTATGAAGTTCTTTAAGAGGCAATCAATAATCCATTACAATTGTGACACAAACTCTGAACCTAATTACCAGCAACAGAATAGTTGTGGCCCATTTAATAAGATAGGAGTATTATTAGAGGTGAGCAAAGGTATGTAGGGGTTAATTAACACTAGCTTGTATTTCACCAAACCTATACCTTAATTTTTCCTTTATAATACCATCTAGGAAAAATGCTAATTAGAACTGTTCATTAGACCTTCCTGTTCTTTCTAACGTTGAACTCCAGGTTTGTTCTTTTTGAAAACTTTGCTTTTCAAGTGCTTTGAAGAGTGGATCATTTAATTGTATGGTATTTTACAAGATTTCCGCTGAACATTTCTCATTTTCAGCAGCCTAGTGAACTGCCTTCATCATTCTTTCTAGTAATGCTCTTTAATATACCCTGTTGGAACCCAACTCTCTCACAGGCATTTTCACTTGGATTAGAATGTCATTGTCACTGAACACTCTATACTGAATCTTCTATGTGCTTTCTCTGCCAGAATAATTTTGAAAGAAGAAAATTTTGTACATGCTACCACCTCTATGTTACTGATATTACCTACTTTCTTACTTTGGGTTCCACAGAGCAAACGCTGAGATAGGATTTGACATAAGCAGTTTATTTGGGGTGTAAAGAAACTCCCAGTAGAGATTGGGGAAGTAAGACAGTAAGGGGAAATCAGACAATAAAGAAGAATATTCATCAAGCCTGATTTACTATGACCACTGGAGTTTAATCCTGTTGGGGAAAGTCCGGAGACCAGAGAAGGATATATACCCCAGCTCTTTGTTACCCAACAGGCCAAGGAACTGGGTAATTATAAACCAACTCTCATGAAACATTGGTTGAAGACTATTTCAATTGTGCATTAATTTCCTGGTCTGTTACTTGAATGTCAGAATGCTCAAGAGGTAAGAGAATGCCCTCAGTGTTGGCATTTGGAAACCAGGCAATGTGCACTGACAAGGTAAGGGCAGGGGATATGAATAAGTTACCCAAAATTTTCTCTTCATCCACCATTGGTCATCTGCTCTTACCTCCATAAGGTCAAGTGACCCGTGAATAATGTGGTAGTTAGGGGACCTGACCCCCTGTGCAGTTGAAAATTTGTGTATAATTTTTGACTGCCCCAAAACTTAACCTTCAATTGCCTACTGTTTACCAGAAGTCTAAAGGATGAAGAGTTAATACATGTTTTGGATGTTATATGTATTTTATGCTATATTCTTAGGATAAAGCAAGCTAGAGAAAAGAAAATGTTGTTAACAAAATCATAAGGAAAAGAAATATATTTATAGTACTGTATGTATTTATTGAAAATTTCCATATATAAGTGGATTTATATACCTTAAACCCTTATTGATCAAGGGTCAAAAGTACTTGAGGTCTATAAGGCCTTGACTAGAATCTTATATTTCTAGTAATGTTTGTTGTCTCGGTAGACATTTTAGATTTACAGTGGAAATTAGTAACTGGAGAAATGGGTTTGGGAGATAACCATAGAAAAAGAACAGGAAAGATCTTGATGGGAGAGGAAGCTAGATGTCTTGAGATGAAGAGAGGAGGGGAGAAGAAGCTTAATGACTGTCTTTTGTGATTTTACAGTTACCACCAGGGACAGAAAGAAATCACACAAACAGATCATTTGTCAGCTTCTGAGTAGTTCCCAAAGTGTCAAAATCAGGGAATAGCCTAAGATCAAACAGTGTGGGTGTACAGAATTCTGTGTATGTGTGCACACCTGTGTGTGTGCGCACACACACACACCAGAGAGGGTGTGTAGTACATGTACATATGCAAGAGATGGACTCAAAGGACTACATATCAGGGTTAGTTTGTTTTGGTTAGGGTTTGCATCTAATGCAACCCACAGTTCCCCATCCTTTCTTTTGTCTTGAAATACTATTCTTCAGGTGTATTTTCAAGACCATGACCTATTCTTAAAGACCAAATGACTTCAAGTAAGTAGTATTATTTTGGTGAAGAAGTAGAACGACTTCCTATGAAATTCTGCTGGTTATTTTGAACATAATCCATGAGGTATTTTTGTGATTGTGATTTTCTTTTCAGGTGTGTTATTTTGGTGAGCAAAATCAGCATGTGGGAGGCTGGACTTCCAGACTGAGTAAGAAAGAGTAAGAAAAATCAGACATAGCTCTTTAGTATAGATTGTTCAGTTGTCTCTCTTTGGGACTGTCCAGGTGTCTTATGGTGACAAACCCTGCAATTATGTATGCTTACCTATGTAATCTAGATATGGACAACTGTAGATGACATTGTGCATATGCATGCAAATAGAATCCCATGGAACATTTTAGAATCTGTAAGTTTCTTTTGTTTTGATTGAGCTTTCATTCAAAGCACTTTTCCCCATTCATTTTCTATTTCCCAACGACCGTTAGTATATCTTGAAATGATTTTCTGTGCAATAGTCCTGAGGATGCTAATTAGAAAATCATCAGCCTTTTGTAGTCTTTTGGAATGTCTTAGGAAATTAACATAATTGGCTATTTCTTGTGTTCTGAAGTTTCACACACTTGCTGAAGGATGTATTCATCTTCCATTGATCTTTCCTCATTTTCACGTCCCTATATTTTTGGTACCTAATGAGTGTTGAATAAGTCTTGGTTGAAATAAATGTATCTTCTAAATCTTTCAAAGTCAATCTTTCCATCTTTTGTTCACTTAATACTCTGAAGTATTTCAAAATGGTAAAGCTGTTTGTTCACCAGTCCTTTTCTGGTGAGATCACCTATATAGGTCCCACTGCAGGCTCAGCTCACTCAACTCCTGTGAGAGTACGTGATATGATATTAACCCAAGCCAAGAGTAGGCTTTGGAATTAGACTTATTGCTTTGAATTTGGAAACTGTTCAACCTGAGGGTACAGGTCCACTAAGCCTTAGTATGCTCTTCCTGTGGTGGCCTAAGATGTATGGTTATGAGTTTGCTTTGATTTCCTTTTCTAATCACACAGTTCTTTACTATAACTATAACTTGTTTAGAATCCAACTTACTTAGTTGGACCTTGATATCTTGCTGAAATCATGCTGTCTCCTTTTCCCAAAAGCTGAATAATAACACAAATAACTCAAGACCACTGTCTGTAATTCTCTAATAAATATAATTTACACCCAAAATGATTTTTCTACTGCACACATGACTGAAGGAATTTGATGTCACTTAGACAAATGACATTTTATCATGCTGACTAAATTTGATCACCTCAGTTTTCTATTTTCCTTAGTCATTCAGACATCTACCCACTCAATTATTTATTCACTTATCCTTCTGTGAGGACTACTTAGCTTCAGGTGCAATTTCAAAAGAAGTTCTGTTTTGGATCTGCACTTTGAATTATCAACTACTGTACCAAGAGCCAGTTCTACACCTGGTCAGTCTCCCTCATACCTTGATCTTCACCCATATTCAGCTTCCCCTCCTCATCAGTCCAGTTAGAAGTTTCTACCTGTCGGGTGCCTGGGTGGCTCAGCCAGTTAAGTTTCCGACTTCAGCTCAAGTAATGATCTCACGGTTTATGGGTTCCAGCGCCGCATTGGGCTCTGTGCTGAGAGCTAGCTCGGAATCTGGAGTCTGTTTCGGTTTCTGTATTTCCCTTTCTCTCTCTGACCCTCCCCTGCGTGCTCTCTCTCTCTCTCTCTCTGAAATAAATAAAAAGTTAAAAAAAGAAGTCTCTACTTGTCTTTTATCCAATCCTACTCACATTTTAATGAAAGTTCATCTCACCTTGGTCTTCATATATTCCTTCTATGATTGCCAAGCACATCCTATTGTTTCTTGATATGGCAGTTGGGGTTAAGAATTGAGTTTTAAGGGTGCCTGGGTGGCTCAGTTGGTTGAGCATTGGACTTCGGCTCAGATCATGAACTCATGGTTCGTGGGTTCCAGCCCCGCGTCGGGCTCTGTGCTGACAACTGGCTCTGGGCCTGGAGCCTGCTTCAGATTCTGTGTCTCCCTCTCTCTCTGACCCTCCCCTGCTCACACTGTCTCTCTCTCAAAAATACATAAAACATTTTTTAAAATTTTTAAATAAAAAATATTTAAAAAAAGAATTGAGTTTCATGTTCTGAAAGAAAGAATAAAATAAGTTAATTAATTTGACACATATTTATTGTGTACCTACCATGTACCAGATACACTGGGATACAGTAAACAAGACAGACAGGACCTCTACTCTCAAAAAGTTTATGATCTAGCAAGGGAAACATTCATTTAATGAGAACATCTGATCCCTCATTATACTCAGATTCCATATTTTCAAATTCATCTACTCACTAAAATTTATTTATAACCCCCAAATCAATACTCACAGCATTTTCATGGTCATTTGCAGACATGCACAGAGCAGCAGAGAATTTGATTTGTCCAATACCCATGTTCCCAGCCACAGTTAAGTAAGACAGTACTCTGCCTTCTTGTTTCAGCTTGCATACTGTATAAAAGTATCCTTTTCATGGTGGATTTAGTGGGGTTTTTTTTGTTTTTGTTTTTGTTTTTGCTGATTAGTTTTCTGTTTAAAATGGTACTCAAACTTAATGCTGAAGTGCTGTCTAGTGTTTCTAAGCACAAGAATGCTATGAAGTGCCTTAACATATTAGCTAAGCTGCCTTCAATCATAATTATGGTGCTGTTGACCCTGATTTCAGTGCTAATGAATCAACATTATATATTAAATGAGGTACCTTTAAACAGATATACACATAAAACAAGGTTGTGTATTGAGCAGTTGATGAAAATGTAATGACCAGAGACCTGTAGAAACCTAACCATGTATTTCCCCTGGGACCCATGCTTTAGTATTTGCTACTTTAGTGCTCATGGTGACATTATAGAACATAAGTACTGTGAAGGACTATAATCTAATAAAAAAATTATTTAGTTGTGTTACTACAAATTAATGGCACTCCATACTATGAGAGTGTATAATAGAGTGACTTAACTTCATATGAATGAATGAAACAAGCTTCCCTGAGGAAGTGATATTTTGGCTGTGATGTGAAAGAGATATGTGAATTAGCTGAGTCACAAGGAGTAAGAAGGACACTTTAGATAAATGCAACAGCATGGGTATGCCCTGATAGAGGAAGGATTGTGATTTTTTTTGGGAAATACAATAAGGCCACTGTAAGAGAATGAATGTGATTGTGGAGGTGCGGGACAGTTCATGCAGGACCTAGCTGGCTAGGTTAAAGATCTGAGCTTTACAACAGCAGTGAAAAGATGCTGACAGGCCTTAATGGGAAGACTGATCTTTCTTTCCATCCTAGGAAGAATGGATTAAAGATAGCCAATGGAGTGACCACTGAGAGTCTATTTCAGGATTCCAGACAGGGGATGGTAATGGTTTGGACTAAATTGTGACAGTGAATATAGAGAGAAGGAAATAGATTTGTAAGAGTTAGAGGTAAAAAATGGCAACACTCGGTGATTGAAGAAACATACATGATAAGAGTAAAGGAGGGTAATCACAGTAGGAACATCTGGGTAGATAATGATATCATTTATGAAAAGGGGAACTCTGGAGAAAGAACACAGAGAGAATATAGTAAATTTTGTTTCCAAAGATGGCTGCAAAAATATCTCCCATCAAGCTTCCAGCTTTTTTGTCATGTGATCTTACTCTTGTAAGAAGTAAGATTAAGAGGTAAGCTTTATTTCCCCTTCCCTTGAATCTGGGCTGGTGCCTTGACTTGCTTTATCCTAAAAGAACATAGTGAAAATAAGTGATGGTGCACGGCTTCTGAAACTGGACTTTCAGAGAACTACATCCTCTGCCTTCATCTCTTGGAATGCTCCTTCTTGGAATCCAATTGCCATCTACAAGGAAACCCAAGCAGCTACATGGAAAAGCTCATGGAAGGAGAATTGTACTGTGGGTCATCACCCCAGCTGGCTTCCCAGCAGCATCCAGCATCAGCTGCCAGCCATGTGAGTTTGGAAACTTTCAGCCTTCTTAGGACCCTGGTGTCCCACATGGAGTAGAAGAATCATTCAAACAACATACAGAATCATGAGGAAACATAATTTTCTGTTTTAAACCATTAAGTTTGGATTCATTATATAATATATAATTTATATTCATATATTTTATAAATATAATTCATGATGTAGCAATAGATATTCAAAACAGAGATAGGTAGGGACTCAGTTATGGACAGGCTCATGAAATACTGTGGAATATATTCAAGTGAAGATGTCTGTCAGGGAGTTGGTTACAAATTCTAGAGGTGAGAAGTAAGATCTTGCTTGAGTTGCTAGCACTTCAATGGTGTTTTTAGTCACGGAAGTTGATAAAAAAAAAACATTAGTGAGAATGTAGACAGGGGCAAAAAAACAGCATGTTAGAATTAGAACTAGGCTTTGAAGAATTCAAACATTTAATGGTCGTGTGTCAAGAAGGTGCCCTCAGTGAAGATTAGGGAGGAACAACCAGAAAGGTTTTCTTGGCATCACAAAATCCAAGGGAAGAGACTATTTCCAGGAGTGCGTGCTCAATGGAGGTGTCAAAAGCTAAGTTACATAAAATATGTTCAAAAAGTATCCTTTACTGGTTTAAAAGCAAGGTGGTCGCTGATGAGCCACCTAAGTAAATTTCCAGAAAATTTACTTCTTATACTGCTGAAAATAGTTTTATTTATTTATTTATTTGTTTTTTTTTTATTATTTTAATTTTAGAGAGAGAGTGCAAGTGGGGGAGGGGGGCAGTGGGGAAGAGAGAGAGAATCCCAAACAGGCTTCATGCTCAGCTATGGAGCCCAAACTGAGGCTTGTTCTCACATGATCACAGGGATCATGACCTGAGATGATATCAAGAATTGGTCACTCCACTGACTGAATCATCTGACTGAGCCACCCAGGTGCCCTAATAATACTTTTATTTTAAGTATTTTAGGTATAATACCTGACATTGCACCTTAATTGTGTGCAAGGGATTGTATTGTATTCTTCATATATATTACACCATCTCTAATTTAACCATTATATCAGCCATATTTTTTTAAGTTTATTTTTAGAGAGAGAGAAAGAGTGAGAGAGAGAGAGAAAAAAACAGCAGGGGGAGGGCAGAGAGAGAGAGAGAGAATCCCAAGTAGGCTCCACACTGTCAGGGCAGAGCCCAATTGGGGCTTGAACTCGCGAACCGTGGGATCATGACCTGTGCCAAAATGAAGAGTCAGATGCTTAACCAATTTGTTTGTTTTTGTTTGTTTTGTATTATATTTTTATAAATTTTTAAATTTTTAAAAATTTATTTCTGAGAGAGAGAAAATAAGCAGGGGAGGGTCAGAGAGAGAGGGAGACACAGAATCTGAAGCAGGCTCCAGGGTCTGAGATAGCCGTCCGCACAGAGCCCGACATGCGCACAAACCCACTAACCCTGAGATCATGACCTGAGCTGAAGTCAGATGCCCAACCGACTGAGCCATCCAGGCGCCCCTTGTTTGTTTTGTTTTAGAGAGAGAGAGTATGATTGGGAGAAAGGGGCAGAGGGAGAGAGAGAATCTTAAGCAGGCTCCATGCTCAGTGCAGAGCCCGATGTGGGACTTGATTCACAACCCTGATATCATGACCTGAGCCAAAATCAAGAGTCAGATGCTCAACCAACTGAGCCACCCAGGGCACCCCCAACCATATTTGTTTTTGAAACAATTAAGGCTTAAAGTAATTAAATTTTTCATCCTCTCTTCCCATCTCCATCCCTCCATGCCATCTAATTTATTAATCCAAGTTTATTTAAGGAAAGAAAGCCACATATACAAGCTTGATACAATTATGTTCATAATGAGTAGAAAAGTAACTGTTACTAAGATAGTATTAATTATTTTAGGTGTAATTGTAATTTTCTTTGGAAGGGGGGTTTATACCCCATATACTTTAGAGGTATAAAATGAAATTTTACATCTTGCTTACACCTCAAAATAATCTTGTTAAGAGGGGAAGTAGCTAGGGTATAGATAAAATTAGATTACCTATAAGTTGATATTTGTTCAGGCTGTGTGATGTGTAAAGAATTGAGTCATTATACAATTCTCTCTACATTTCTATAGCTTAAAATTTATTTTAATATGTTAAAAAAAATAAGTGTCTCAGTGAGGTTCTGAGGGCTTCCCAGTGATTAAAAGCATATGGGCTTTTTAATAGCTTTATTTCTGGTGGGTTTTTTTCTCTAGTGGGGTGGATGGATACAGGTGCTAGATAAATGGCACTCGACAAAGGAGGAACTAATTATTAAGTAGTATATAAAATATGCAAAAAAGAAAAAAATGAGCCTCAGATTTCAATTTACTGAATAATCGTTAAATGTGACATTCATCATCACTCTATAAGCTTAGTAGCATTTTTGCAATGACAATTAATTAGCTAGATGGCTCTATAAAATGTATGTTGCTTTTAATTGCTATGGCCCATTTTCCTTGTTTAATACAAAATTGGAAGCTCTTAAATGCATCAGAAATCTTTCTAGATTTGCTGTTGCATGGTTCCACAGACATTTTCCCCCAGAGACATGGTAATTTTGCAACTTTTAAATATTCAACACAACTCTAATTATAAATAGTTCTCTTTCAAAAGCGATAGCCAGATTCTTGGCACTAAAAACCCTCCTCTTGTTATGTGAATAAGGATGACAGCACAATGACTGATGATATGTGTTAGATTCCCTCATTTCTCTTAGTTAGAATTTTCTCTGCATTATCATGCTTTGTAACTAATCAGCTTCTTCCTGACAATGGGTAATATGATTGAGAATGGTTTTAACTTTGTATTTCATTTGGAGAAACAGCCCAACCAGTCTGTCTGGTAGCCTGCACCAATAGAGGAAGACACCTCCTCAACTCTTTCACTTTTTCTTTTCTGCTTGGGATATGAATGATATGAAGAGAGATAAGGGGGAAGGGAGAATGTTTTGTGCTCTTAGAAATGGAGGAAAAGGTGTAGAGGGAAGAAGGATTCAGTCTTGGGATAGAAAGCAAGTGAAGTTAGAGAAGGTCACCATATGGAGCCATAAATCAGTAGCTACCCAGGCAACAAAACTGACCCTGGACATCTGGTTTGTGACTCACCAGTTATTTATTGAGCACCTGCTGTGAGCACAACCCTGCCTTGGCCACTGTGGGGGAATACAAAAGACTCCAGAGACCTTTTTCCTGCCTTCAATGCTAGTTGGAGGCAGGACATCTACAATTCAATAGCCTCCTTAAAGACAGGCTCAGTCTCTTTGGTTCAGCCCTATAGCCTACAGCTATACAGCCTATAGCCTGGTACTAGGTAGAGCTCATAGTAACTACCTTTGATAAGTGATTTGCTAAGAAATGGGTGAGTTAATGAATAGTTATGCGGCCACTAACAAAACGCCAAAATAACCCATTTTAAACTAAACATGTAAATGCTGATGGAGTCACAGAATATAAGAATGATCAGAGTAGAATGAGATTCTGCAAGACGTCAGGTTTCTGGAAAACCTACCCTGAAATTCACTCTCCACAAATCCCAACAGGGATAAATTAAGATGGAGACTGTGAGGGTTAAACCACCTATGCCAACTGATGAAACATTTGTGGCAGCAGAGTTTCTGGCACCCATCTCTCAGGTAGGGGAGAGACTGTCTGGCAGTCAAAAGAAGGTGAGAGTCTTAACCTCCTTATAGATTGCACAGACACTCATAGATCTGCCACCTGGAAGACGTGTGAAAGACCAGGATGCAGGTGGATTTTACAATGCCCTTTTTTGGGTTTATGTTGTGGCTAGTCTTGAGTCTTTCAAAGCATAAGAAGACAGTGTCCTGAAGGTCAGTCTTTTAAAAAAAGGATTTTTGAGCCTTCTACACATGTTTTGAGAGGGAAAGACATGGCAGATTTACTGCAATACTCTGGAAGACCCAAAAAAGATACCAGGTTTATGCTTTGCCTTCAGCTCATAGATTGCTTATCATCCACAAAGTAAGGACTTAAGGATCCATTGGAAAATGTAAATTTGGTTTTGAGTCCTTCTCTGGCTTCAGCAAGATACCTGGCTTGAAACAAATATTTGGATCCTCTGTCATGATGCTTTATCTAGAAGTTCATTTCATATGTGTCCTTTGTAGTAGGGACATATAAAGAAAAATACTTCAACTAGAGAATTTATGAAGAATGCTCTCCCTCCCCACACAGATGTTTGAGAACTTCTTTTCTCTTCTTCCGGCAAATATCTGAAGGTTTTGCTAAGTGGAACAGATTGATTAATTACCACCACATAGTTAGACCTCTGCTTAGGAGAGAATGTGATTTCTATGGACTGAATTGTGTCCCCCCAATTCATATGTTAAGGCCCTAATCCTCAGTGTGACTGCATTTGGAAATATGGCTTTTACAGACATAAATAAGGATAAATGAGATCACAGTGGTGGGAACTTAATTCAATAGGACTAGTATCCTTATAAGAAGAAGAGTTACCAGGAATGCACACATACAGAAGAAAGACCATGTGAAGACAAAGCCGGAAGGCAGCCATATTTAATCAAAGGAGAAAGACTTCATTAGAAACTAACCCTCTTCGTACCTCAATCTCGGACTTTCAGCCTCCAAAACTGTGAGGAAACATATTTATGTTGTTTAAGTCACCCATTCTGTGTTATTCTGTTACAGCAGCCCTAGCAGATTAATACAATAATCTAAAAGTAAAAAAAAAAAAACACAAAAAAACATAGCTTTTCTTGTCAATGAACTTAAATTCAATTGAGGAGAAAAGACTAATATGCATAAAGTAGAGATGATATGCTGCTATGTTGAGGAATGCTGAAAATGATATCATAAAAATCATAGCCTATTTAAAGGGTCAACTTACTATGTGAGCATTAAACTTACTATGTGACTATGTCGACATTATGTTCGACCCTTGTTAAGGGTTGAATTGTGTCCCTCCCCCAAAAAGCTATGTTGAAGTCCTAACCCCCAGTACCTCAAAATGTGACCTTGTTCAGAGAGTTTCACAGAGATAATTAAGTCAAAATGAGGTCATTAGGGAGGTTCCTAATTTTCTGCGATTAATATCCTTTTATAAAAAGAGGAAATTTGACATAGAGACAGAAACACACAGAGAGAAGATGATATGAGAACACACAAGGAGAAGGAGCCATGAAAGTGGAGTATAGCATCTATGGGTCCAAGAGCACCAAGGATTGCTGTCATGTACCAGAAGCTGAAAGAGGCAAGGAAGAATTCTCTGCTAAAGCCAGCAGAGAAAGCATGGTCCTGCTGAAACATGGATTTTGCAGTTCCCCCAGAACAATAAATTGCTGCATTTTTTTTCCCTTTGGTACTTTGTTCTCACAGCTCTAGGAAACCAAGAGCTAGATAAAGGGTGGCTTACCAGAGCAAATTCTCAGTTATTCTAAAGAGTTTCTAAACTGTCACTGGAATGATTTAGAAATTATAGTGCCAGCTAACTCAGGTTTCTTCACATGGGGTGAAATGTTCCTGGGGTGAAGTGTTTCTACCAGAAAGAAAGTAATAATCTAAAACGTTATTTGCAAAAACCCAACTAATGCTGATGAGGTATTTTTGTGATGAACTTGCGATTTGCAGTGACTTTCTATAAAGCAGATACTGTTATTATCTCATTTTACAGCTTGGGAAATGAGGGTGAGAGAAATTAAATGATTTGCTTGACTTGCCCTTGGTCACACAGTTACTAAATTGTAGAGCTGGCATTAGAACTAAGGTTTCCAAGAGCTAGGCACTCAAAGGTGAAAGGATTTGGATAAATAAGAGAATAAGAAGTACTTTTAAGCTGGGATGTTAAACACAGTTATTTCCACTAGAGATGTTTCTGGGTATACATAAAAGAAAGAGTGAAAGGTGTGACTGGAGAATGAGGAGCCTAATATAATAGGATTGGGGTGGGCAAAAGATCAAGTTGGCCCTTTTAGTTACATTTAAGATCAACTTATCCCCATGCTTAGGATTTTCTGTTTCCAAGAATAGATTAAGAATCAATAAGCAGACAGTAGAAGTTGACCTAAATCCAATTAGCATATGTGATATGATTTGTAAGAAATATATGTTGGTCGTCTGAAGATATATTTGTTTTTCACCCACAGTTTCTGAAAATGCTTTAGTATCATACAAGGGAAGTAGGTATCTTGTTGTTAGTGAAGGTGACTTTTGGACCCTACACAAGGGAGTGGGCTGGTTTCCAGGAGGACCATCCATGTGATTAAAAGTTTGGGACCTTCATTTCCACACCATCTCCCACCTCTGGGGAGAATAAAAGTGGTGGAATTTCAGTCAGCCAATGGCCAATGACTTAGTCAATCATGACTATGTAATGAAACCTCCAGAAAAACCCAAGAGGATAGACTTTTGCTCCTTTTTTTCCTGGAGAGCTTCCAAGTGCAGGGAGACAGAATGTTCTCATGTGCCACTGAGATTGACCCCAAGGTCCAGGGAGACAGAAACTCCTTTGTTCTAGACCTTTCCCCATGTATCTTTTCATTTGCCTGTGTATTTATTATAGCCTTTAATGTAAAGGCTATAGCCTTAGTAAATGAACTTAGTAAATGCAATGTTTACCTGAGTTCTGTGAGCTACTCTAGCAAAATAATAGAATAAAGAGGAGATCATTTGAATCCCCAGTCTGTAGCCAGTAGTCAGAAGCCTAGGGCTTGTGACTGGCATCTGAGGTGGGAGAGCGGGGAGTCTTGTAGGACTGGCTCCTTAACCTGTGTAATCTGGTGCTACTTCTAGGTGGATAGTGTCAGAACTGAGTTGAGCTGAGTGGAATTCTTGGACACTCGGCTGGTATCTAAGAACTGCTTGGTTGTATTTGTGGGAGTCCCCCAATCTCTGACACATACACATTAGAATTGGTCTCAGAGCACCAAAGCAGCAAACCCTCCCTAACATGAAATTCTGTGTCCTCTTCTTTCTTCTTCTTCTTCTTCTTCTTTTTAAATGTTTTATTTATTTCTAGGAGAGAGAGAGACAGCTTGAGCAGGGGAGGGTCAGAGAGAGAGGGAGTCACAGACTGAAACAGGCTCCAGGCTCTGAGCTGGCAGTCAGCACAGAGCCCGACGCGGAGCTCGAACCCACGAACCGCGAGATCACGACCTAAGCGAAAGTCGGACGCTTAACCGACTAGGCCACCCAGGAGCCCCTTCTTCTTTCTTCTTTATCTCCTTATCTCTTGAGATTCTATATGGTGTGGGGGACTATGCAGGTCACTGGTCATATCAATCACATAGAGAATCCAGTGTCCCTTCTGAGATTTACATAGGAGAATCTATGCAAATAATGAGCATTTTTCCAGAGCTATTTTGCATTTTATAAACAAGTAGTAATAAGATCCAATATCTTTTAATTCTCCATTCCTTAAGCACCGTGCTGCACTAAATAATAATAATAAAATTCATAATAGTAATAATAATAATATAACATGATAAAACAAAATAATAACAGCAAACTTAATGCAGATGTTCCAGTGGAAAGATCATGCTGCTTCACTGAAACTCTGAGTTATGGAGTGGTTAACAAAAATGTAGCTTTGTAGCAGAAGTTTGTAGCTAAATATGGGCCAATAGAGTATGGCCAAATAAAATGAAAGAATTTACTTAATAGATAAGAGCATTTTATTATTAATAAAACAGAGCGAGGATACAGTATTGTGTACAAAGAGTTCTCATTTGTGACGGGAAGATCTGGTTTTGATTCTGCTGCTGTGTGGCTTTGGGAGTCTCTTCACTTCCCAGGGCCTCATTGTTCTCATTTATAAAATAAGGAGATTTCATGAAAAATCACAGGTTCATCTTCAGTTCTAAGTTTAGCCTTATCATGTGTAGAGCTCTGATTCTCACGTGCCTAATGGTACTTTCAAATGTCTTTTTAATATTTGAACTTTGTTAAAATGGGGAAGATCTCCATGCATTACCTTTTGGCTTATAAAACCTTGTCTCAGTTCAATTAGAATAACAATAAATAGGAATGCCTGAGTGGTTCAGATGGTTAACCATCTGACTTCAGCTCAGGTCATGATCTCACATGTGATCTCACGATCTCAGGGCTCGATTGTGAGTTTGAGCTCTGAGTCAAGCTCTGTGCTGATAGCTCAGAGCCTGGAGCCTGCTTCAGATTCTGTGTCTCCCTCTCTCTCTGCCTCTCCCCTGCTCGCTCTGTCTCCTTCTCAAAAATAAACATTAAAAACAAACAAACAAAAAAAAAGAATTACAATAAATAAAATTCATTGTTACAATTGAGCATATAAGCAGGTCTGGGTGGTTACAGTAACACAATCTTTCTCTAACCAGGAAACTCTTGTGCCATATTTATAATTTATTCCTTGGCAAATGATTATGTATCGTGGATTCTGAACCTAGCATTTTACAGTTGTATCAATATATAAGCAACAACCAAATGTTTGTATTTTCACCTCAAATATAGAATACTGACTAAAGCCACTGCAGTCTCCTGGATTTCACATATTATCTACATGGAACTCCTTCAGTATCTCATTTAGATATAAAGCAAATAATGATACAAATCATTATTTTTAAAGTAAAATAGTTCTATTTCTCTCTCTTAATTAATATCCACTCAGGAAGGAAGTTCTGTCCCCATAGTTTTTATCGTTGTTATTTCTCACCATGGTTGGAGGAATAATCTGTTTGATCAAAAGTGGGGACATTCATTGAGCCACATTCTCTAAAGCACAAGATAACTAAATTAAAAAGGTAATACCAAACCATTGTGTGTTGCATTCTAATGCTGCTGATATTTGGGGCAAGCTCCTCTTTTCCATTCACCTGGCTGAGTGAGAGAGCACTTCTCTTCTACAGATCCAGCTATCTTTGCATAGGTTTTTGACCCCAAGATCCAGGTTTCTGAAGGAAATAAGAGTTACTCACTGGTCTTAAATCCAAGCTACATTCTCCAAAACCATTGACAACCCACTTCCTTATTTGAAAGGTCATTGAGTGCTTGCCCAGCCATGAGTAAAGCTAATGCGTTGTCAGTTTCTTGCATTCACTGGTTAGGACGCTGGTAAGGAGGAGAGGTAAATCTTGGTACTCTCCCAACTTCTAGTGTTTTATGTCAGCATTGTAGACAAGAGCTTGCAAATTCCTGACTCTTCATCTGATTCAGTCTGCCTCTTCAGACAGCCTCTCTATCCCAGTTTTCAAGACAACTGTGTGTGTGTATATACGCATATATTTTAAAGTAATGCCATTTTAACTAGCATAGCTGTTACTTTTATGTGTTATTATAAAACAGTGTTTCAGCTGTCAGCATGCTGTTCTCCTTCCATATGTTTCCCCTGCGTCTTCTGACACTGCCTTTCCCAGGGCCCAGAGAAATCAGAGGGAGTCTACAGCTTGCCTGGAGGGCTGTCTCTAGGTCACGATACAATTCTGAACAGCTATGTCTTCTCATTTAGTGCTTCTCAGTATCCCTTTGCTAAGTCAGGAAGATGCACCCGTCTGCACGGGAGCTTTTGGGCATGAAGCCTTGTTCTTAAACCCTGATCTTATAACCAACCCAGTGCTGAAACTGCTATTGCTGCCATCTTATTGTAGTAGATGGCAAGATAGACAGTGTTTTGAAATTTTATGTCTTCTAAGAGTGAAAATTATCATGTTTCTTTGAGCTTGAAAAACCTTTGGACTTGTAGAATGCTTTGTGGTTCGCAAGATGTTTTTGAATTGCTATCTCCACTGAGGCTCACAACAGTAAATACTTTCTTAATAACTACCATATATATACCAATTAGAATCAGCCAATTGGTGACAAATCACCCATTCAACAGGCATTATTTGAGCACTTACTGTATTCTGGGCATTAGCAATTAGAAGGTGAATTTATTGTTATGATTATTGTTGTTATTTTTTCTTTATTTGCTATTTTTTTAATTTTTTTATTTTGTTCCACTTTATAGATGAAGATGTGGCTAAGAGAAGCCAAGTAAATTATCCTAGGTCATCTAGATAGTAAACAATGGAGTCAAATTCTCAAACCCAGGCTTTTTCATCCCAACTTTAATATAGTCCTTTTATATACCATTCTGACTTGTCCCTCAGGTAAGTTCTTCTCACTCACCACTTATCTTTGAGAGATTTTTTTTTCTGATATAGCTCAATGGTTAATAGAATAAGCAATTATTTACTGAGTATCTGATAGGCCTTGGATATTAATAATTAACACTAGGTTAATGTCAAAAATAAGAAGAAATGTCTTGAAAATATACAGATTTAGAGAATTCAGAGTAAAGAGTTACAAAAAATAGGAAAGTAGCCTTCAGGGAGAAAACAGGTATTAGAACGATGTTTTTTAAATATACTTTCCACACTGATGTATAGACTGTTAATTGTTTTTCTGGACTGCCAAATACACTCTTTGGGTATATGGAAAAATTGGACTTCATTAAAAAAATACACAATTTCTATCATAATACACCTTTTAACTTACATAAATATTAAATGGAAGCTAGGAAATTATTTTGCATCAATAGAAAGGAACTTAACTGAAAAATTATTAGAGATATCAACCAAATTCTGAAATAAAATGAAGTATAAAATAAATATCTTAAAAATTATGTTGCCTATGTGCCAGTAATATATGTTAGACAATTTGTTACCATAAGAGATTATATTCAGAACAGCATGAAAAATACTAAAGACCTAAGAATAAATTTAAAAAGTAACATATTGTTCCTAGAGAAAAAAAACAAAAAAGTTAACCAAGGGATAAAATATTGAACTTTAACACATGGATAGGTAGATGGATATTTAATATTTAAATACCTTAGTGTTTCATAAAGAAATATATGTGTTAGAGGAGAGGCTCCAAGATATATTGGGATACCAAGACCCTGAACTCACCTCCTCCCATAAACACACAAATCGATAGCTATATAAGAATCATTCCCCTCTGAACTTGATTTGAAAACTAGAGGAACTGCTTTCCACAATAAGGGATAAAAAGACTACATCAAAAGTAGAAGAGGCAGAGACACAGTGTTGCAAAAACCCACCGTTGGTGCTGTGACATACAGTAGGGAGAGATCTCACCAGCCAAGTGCTTCTCCCAGAAGAGTAAGGGGTTGGTGCCCCACACTGAGTACCCAGCACCTGAAATCTGTATAAGACATCTGGCTTGGAAATCCGATGGGTCTAATATCTGGGGGTGCCAGAGTGCCGTTGGAAACTGAGATTCTCTTGGCTGGCTCATGAGCAGTCTTGCTCACCCTGAGACCAAGTGAAAAAAACAAGTTTGCAAATTACCTCGACAGTAGGGGGGGGGGAGGGGATTTATTTGCTTATCTTGTGGCATTGGCTAAGAGGGGTGGGGGATAGCTGAAACACTCTCTAGAAACGGAGGTGCTGGTGAAGTCATTGTTGCACTCTCCACACAGCTTGCCAGCACAGACAGGAAAGATTAAAGTGGTGCCTTCCTATTGCCTTGCTGGTTCAGGCAGGAGTGAATGGTCCAAGGCACTTCCTGAGACCTGAGAGTATGGGTGGTTGCAGAACTTCCCTGCTCCCTTAATGGGATAGGCAAGCACAAATGGTCACGGAGTTCTCCTGCTCCCTAGCTAATCTCTGCAAGTATGGGTCCTTCTGACACTCCCTTGCCCCCTGGCTAAGGCTGGTGAGTGCTAGTAGTGGTAGCCTTCTCCCACTCCTGGCCTAAAGCCAGCATGCACACAGACAAAGAACTCTTCCTGCTGTGTTGCTGGAGATTTGGGGCATGCACAGTCAAGACATTTTCCTCCTGCCTTTCTGAAGCCAACAAATGTGTCTTGTCCCTGACACTCTCTGGCTGCATTTCTAAAGACAGCCAGCACGTGCAACCCACACAAGGGATACCCCTTGATTGCCTGGTTGTGATAGCCAAGTAGGCTGGCATTTCAGAATTCCATGGGACTATAACAATTAGAATGACACTTTTTGGCAGACTACCACCCCAAGGGCACCATACAGACTGCAGACTGAAACACACCTCGGTCTTCCTATGAACAAGGCTTATTAACTTAGCATGGAGCTTCACTTTGAGGAACAGTCTTTAGGTTTCCCATGCAACTAGGGGATAAGGAAGTGCTCCCAGGGCACATAAGCACCCCCTTGGCCTTCCCCCAGAATAGTTTATACACTCATCTGGAGCCCTAATTTTTGCAACTGTCACCCAGAGGACACCTCCAAATCTCTTTTTCTGGGGTCCAGCAGGGATTACAATTGTGGTCCCACAGCACTGTATATATTTGCACATTTTATTTTATTATTTTTTCATCATGATAAGTGTACTTTTTAATCCCCATCACCTATTTCACCCATCCCCCCATCCACTTCCCCTCTGGTAGAGAACATCAGTTTGTTCTCTGTAGTTAAGCGTCTGTTTCTTGGTTTCTCTTTCTCTTTTTTCTTTTTTCTTTGCTCATTTGTTTTGTTTCTTAAATGCCACATATGAGTGAGATCATATGACATGTGTCTTGCTTTGAGTGACTTATTTCACTTAGCATTATACTTTCTAACTCTATCCATGTTGTTGTAAATGGAAAGATTTCATTCTTTTTTATGGCTGAATAATATTCCGTTGTACATATATGCCACATCTTCTTTATCCATTCATCTATCCATGGACATCGGCTGCCTCCATAGTTTGGCTGTTGTAAATAATACTGCAGTAAACATGGGAGTGCATATGTCCTTTTGAGTTAATGTTTTGCTTTTTTTTTTCTTTTGTAAATACCCAATAGTGCAATCACTGGATCATAAGGTAGTTCTGTGTTTAGTTTTTTGAGGAACCTCCACACTGTTTTCCAGAGTGGTTGTGCCAGTTTGCATTTCCACCAAAAGTGCAAAAGTATTCGCTTTCTCCACATCCTTGTCAACACTTGTTGTTTTTTCTTGTGTTTATGATTAGCCATTCTGTCAGGTGTGAGGTACCATATCATAGTTTTGATATGTATTTCCTTGATGATGAGTGATGTTGAGCATCTTTTCATGTGTCTTTTGGCCATCTGTATGTCTTCTTTGGAGAGATGTCTGTATATTTGCACACTTTAAAAGCTGTTGCCTGAGGGTCTGGCTTCCAATCAGCCTGAAAGTCATGCTAAATGAGATTGCTTCCCTTGTATTACTAACAGATTTTAGCACACCCTTAACAATAGGGGCATGTTAAGAATAAATGATGTGATTTTATTTTATTTATTTTGAGAGTTCCAGAGAGTATGAGCAGGGGGAGGGCAGAGAGAGAGAGAGAGAGAGAGAGAATCCCAAGCAGGCTCAGCACTGTCAACATAGAGCATGATGCAGGGCTTAAACTCACAAACCATGAGATCATGACTTGAGCTGAAACCAAGAGCCACACGTTTAACTGGCTGAGCCACCCAGAAACCTCAAGAATAAATCATGTGATTTTAGACAATAATAAGGATTTGAGAGACAAACAAATGCTAGAGCAAGGTTGAATAAGAATGATCATCACTTATACAAGACCACTCCATTAAACAAAAGAGAGGTAGTTTTCATGTAATTCATAGAAACAAACACAGCCAAGCAAAATGAGGAAACAGAGAAATATGTTTCAAAACAAAGAACAAAACAAAACTTCAGAAAAATACTTTAATGGTATGGAGATAGATATTCTACCTGACAAAGAAATAAAAGTAATTCTCATAAAGATGCTCACTAAACTCAGGAAAATAACAAATGAACACAGTGAGAACTTCAACAAAGAGATAGAGACCATAAGAAAATACCAAAGAGAAGTCACAGAGCTGAAGAATATAATAACTGAAAAATAAACTAGAGGGATTCCACAGCAGACCGGATGAGGTAGAATGGACCACTGAGCTGGAGATCAATCAGTAGAGTTCATTCAGACAGAGTAGAAAAAAGAAAAAAAAAAGAATTAAAAGAATAAAGATAGTTTAAGGGAGCTCTGGGACAACAACAAACAGTAACCGTTGCATTTGAGAGGTCTCAGAAGGAGAAGAGAAAGGGGGGTGTACAGAACATTTATTTGAAGAAATAATCACTGAAACCCTTTGTAACCCAGGGAAGGAAACAGACATCCAGATCCAAGTAGCTTATAGAGTTCAAAAAAAAAGAGGAACCCAAAGAGAGCTTCACCAAGACACATTATGAGTAAAACATCAAGAGCTAAAGGTAAAGAATCTTAAAAACATGAAGAGGAAAACAAGTTGTTGCATACAAGAGAAACCTCTTATGGCTATCAGCAGATTTCCCAGCAGAAACTTTGCAAACCTCAAGAAAATAACATTTTTCAAAGTGCTGAAAGGAAGAAAGAAAGAAAGAAAAGAAACCTTTCAACCAAGAATACTCTACCTGGCAAGGTAATAGTTCAGATTTGATGGAGAGATAAAGTTTTCCAGATAAGCAACAATTAAAGGATTTTATCACTATTAAACCAGCCTTATAAAAAAATCAAAGAGACGTTAAGCAAAGAAAAGAAATGGCATTAATTACAAGAGAACATATGGAAGTATAAATGTCACTTAAAAATGTAACTGGAAATAGTAAAAGTAGTGGATTAACCATTTATAAAGCTATTAAGAAGGTTGAAAGACAAAAGTAGTAAAATTAGCAAAAACTACAATAATTAGTTAAGGAACACATAAAATAAAAAGAAGTAAAAAGTATCATCAAGAACATAATATGCATGTGGAGAAAGTAAAATGTGGAGTTTTGGAATGTGTTCTAATTTTAGTTGCTATCAACTTAAAATAGCATAGACTGACATACATCATGGTAACCATAAAGCAAAAACTTATAGTAAATATACAAAGGAGAATGAGAAAGGCGTCTAAACATAGCACTAAAGGAAGCCATCAAACCACAATAGAACAGAGAAACAGAAGAAAGGAACGCAGAGAGATACATTTGGCAATAAACCAAGAACATTTTGAACAATAAGAGTAATGAAGCAGAAACTTGCCTTCCTAGATATTAAAATATAAGGCACTTCAAATCAAAATATGATGTTAATGTTTCAGAATTGGACAGATAGCACAGAAATCAATTTTGGTGCAAATAAGCAATAGAAATACAAATGGAAAATAAAGGTGTTAAGGGCTCAAACTTGTAGTAATAAAAAATGCAACTTAAACATTAAAATACATTAAAATATACTATTTTTCATCTATTAAGTGGGAAATTATTTCACAGAAATTTTTAAATGGTAAATTTTAGTGTTAGCACATTCAAGTATCATCGCAGAAATAGTCATGGGAAATATGGGTAGAGAAACTAAATAAGCTTTTATAGTCTTTTACTGATAGACAAGAAGGAATATGAGTTGGTATGTTAGTACTCGAGGAATCCAGGGGCAATCAAAAATTTTAAAAATATCCATGACCTTTACAATCATTTGACTTCCAAATGCAAGTAAATAGAGAAGTATACAAGTAATAATATATAGTTATATTTATTGCTTTATTACTTATTTTAACAAAAATTGGAAACCCCTAATGGTTAATGGTAATGACTAAACCATTATAAACGTAATAATAGTTTAATTATATATAATTATATTATATTGTAAATATAATAATGGTTTAATTATGTATAATTATATATATATGTATACACACACAAAGAGTAACTACTTTATAATAATCAATAGTATATTTTAAAAGACTATCTCAAAAATTAGGGGAAAGGAACAAAATATATTAGGTGAGAACAGAAGAGGATCCACAATCATATATACGAATGAATTACTGACTTGAAAGACACAACGCACTATTAATAATGGATATGTGTGGAAGAGAGAACTTAAGGTAATTCTAACATTAGTGTTCATATTTTTTCATATTTGAAAATTTTCCAAAAAAATGAATGGTATTTATTATTTTAATAATATTTCATTGTTTAGTTAAAAGTATTATTTTATGTATCCAAATCCAGAAACCTGTTAATTACAAAAGCAGGTTTCCTGAATACTTCTCTTGGTTAATACTGTAATTTTACAAATTTCTGCTTGAGATATGCCACTTTATAGTCGTAAGTAGTATTTTTTGATGTTTTAATTGATATTCTTTGATATTAATGACATTAAACTTAGTTTCTATATTTAGTGGTCATTATTATTTCTATGAATTGTTTTTATATACTAAAGTTTGATTATCATGCATCTTTTTGCATTCATTTCTTTGGCTGTTCTTGTGCCACATGGTAGGCATTTATATAATACTTAATTTTATAATATGCATTAATGGTCATTCTTGTGAGAGCAAATTATTCTCCCTTTACCTTGCAACTCTGCCTTGCTTTTTGAAAATATTCTCAGCTGTTGACTTCTTTGAGTGGCACATTGGTATACAATGGAACTAACTTTCTGAGATAAAGAGACTATGACACTTAGGGCTAAGTAATTAGGCCCCACCTTTAAATACACACACACACACACACACACACACACACACACACACACACACATATTTGAGTTGCTGGTATAAATTCTGCTGCTAAAGAATTTTCTATTAAGAATTCAAACCCATCTTATGTTACTGAACCAAAATGAATATCACAGATTCAAGAGTTGTTAGCACTCAAGAAATGAGCAGATCAGGGGCGCCTGGGTAACTCAGTCAGTTAAGTGACAGATTTTGGGTCAGGTCATGATCTCACTGTTCACGAGTTCAAGCCCCATGTCAGGCTCTGTGCTGACAGCTCAGAGCCTGGA
Source organism: Hyaena hyaena (assembly GCF_003009895.1). NCBI lineage: Eukaryota > Metazoa > Chordata > Mammalia > Carnivora > Hyaenidae > Hyaena > Hyaena hyaena. Next base: position 1,553,207 of record NW_024080804.1, read on the forward strand.
GCCTGTTTCATATTCTGTGTCTCCCTTTCTCTCTCTGCTCCTCCCCCACTCATGCTCTGTCTCTCAAAAATAAAAAAAACATTAAAAATTTTTTTAAAAAGAAAGAAAAAGAAAAAAGAAATGAGGGGATCCAAAGACCATACATTGATGAAGCACCTTGGCATGCAGAAGTTAAGCATTTGATTCAAAACTTGTTTTCTCCTTTTGGTGGTTATTGAACAGATAAAGGTGAATAGAACAGTGAACCTAAGTTGAGATATAAATACAATGGTTAGGTTGGTTTGTAGAGTACATGTATGCTTTTTAAAGACTTGCAGAGACAATTTCTCTTTTGACCTAGCATAATGGTTCTCAACCAGTGGCAATTGGGGGCCGAAAGGGTCATTTGGCAATATCTGGAGACATTTGGGGTTATCCCAGCTGGTGTGGGAGTGGGCGTGTGCTACAGGCATCTAGTGCTTAGAGACCAAAGATTCTTCTAAAATGTACAGGACAGCTCCTGCCAGCAAAGATTTATTTGTTCCAAAATGTCAGTAGTGCTGAGGTTGGAAAATTTTAGCCTAGAATGCCCAATAAACTCTTTCTGGGAAAAAAAAAGTTACATATGAAAAAACAATTTCTCTTATTTGGAGGCTTTACTCAATCTGCCATTGTAGCTATAAGCTTCCAACTGTGCTGGCCATTTTTTTTTTTTTTTTTAATTCTTTATGCGAGAAACCAGTTTCCAGAAAACAAGTACTAGTGCATACTAAATTATTGAGTTATGGGGTGCCTCAGTTGGTTGAGTGTCCAACTCTTGATTTCAGCTCAAGTCATGTCCCAGGGTTGTAGAATTAAGCCCTGTAGGCTCCACACTGAACATAGAGTCTGCCTGGGATTCTCTCCCTCCCTCCCTCTGCCCCTGTTTCCAACTTGCTCACATGTGCTCTGTCTCTCTCTCTAAGATAAAAATAAAAATAAGAATAAGAAAAATATTGAGTTCTACGAAGATTCCAGAGATTAGTGTTCTCGTCCCCACTTACGCTGCTTCCCTGTAGCCACATGGTGTGAAATAAGTTACCTCATCTTTCTGGTGATCTTCATATAACAACCTGTAAACATGAAGTGATCATAGAAAAAGATAATTTATATAAAAGTAATTGAAATGCTGAAGTGCTATGTAGAAATATAAGAAGTTGAATATGAGATTTTTCAGATATGAACATATATATTTAGTATGACCAGCTGGTAGCCAACTTCCTTTGGTTCTGACCACAAAGTCATTTTCACAAAGGGCATAAACTTTCCCACTAATGTGCCCTTTTATCACAGTAAATAGGAAAAAATAATTGATTGGACAAAACAAGTTTTTTTTTTTTTAATTTTAGAACCAAACAAGTTTAAAAGTATCTGCTAAAGTTTAGGAATAATTTTCCATCCAGAACCATTGCCCTTACTTAAGACGTTGTGGAACTATTTATTTATTTGTTTGTTTTCAGAAATTTTTTGATGTTTATTTATTTTTGAGAGGAAGACAGAGTGTGAGGGAGGGAGGGGCAGAGAGAGAGAGGGAGACACAGAATCTGAAGCAGGCTCCGTGCTCTGAGTGGTCAGCACAGAGCTTAATGAGGGGCTCAAACTCATGAACCATGAGATCATAACCTCAGCCAAAGTCAGACACTCACCCACCTGAGCCACCCAGGCACCCTAGGAACTATTTCTTTTTGTTAGAGATCTATAGTTCCTAAATTAGATGGTACTATAAGCTGGATTTTTTCCCCCAGAATTCATATGTTGAAGTTCTAAACCTTAGTACCTCAGAATGTGATTGTATTTAGAGATAAGTATTTAAAAAGGTAATCAGGTTAAAATGAGGTCATTAGGGTAGGCATCCTCATGAGAGACTAAGACACAGACAGATACAGTGGAAAAACCAAGTGAAGACACAGTGAGAAGGTCACCATCTGCTAGCCATGAAGAGAGGCCACAGGAGAAACCAAACATGCTGACACTTTGATTTTGGACTTCTGGCTTCCAGAATTGTGAGAAAATAAATTTCTGTTGTTTAAGCCACCTAGTCTGTAATACTTTGCTGGGGCAGCCCTAGGAAAGGAATACAGATGGGCTATTCTAAATGTTTCTCCCTGGAAAGCCATAGCACGTAAAATATGCATCTGGTCTTTTGACTCCAAGATCCTGGGGTAATTTCAGCAAATAAAACTTGGCTGTGGAAAAGGCTTTGTGCTTTCATTACCTGCCATACTAAGGCTTTTCATGGAAAGCAGGGACAAGGGCCAAACCCACATAAACTCAAATTAGTTTGAGGGGGTTGTTCTAAATCCATCATTTCTAGGTTGCAGAGGAATTCTACATCATTTCTTCTCTCTTGCAGCCTTGGAGAACAAGGGGCTGTAGCCTTTGTGGGAAGCATCTGTCGCTCCTATGTGTGTTCAGCCTCAGGGCGGTGTGCCCTGCTTGTTTGTAAACATCTAGCTAAAACTACATGTGTTGGTCTGTTCATGATGGCACTGCAAAATGATGTCTCTAGGTTGCAAATGCTTTGTATCCAGGTTGCCCAAGTTTAGCAGATGAGACCTAAAAGCATTTTGTTACTCTCCTGAGATAATGGGTAATTTGACCCTGGGGCATCTTGAAAGCAAGATGCTTCTTCCTCTACTTCTGCTTTTCCTTCCAAGATAGTACTGGAAAGTTCTCAAACATGTCCTGTTATTTGTACTTTTTTGTGCAAGAATGTGAGTCTAAGGCAGGGTTCAGGCTGAACTGGGTTGCATGAGTACAAGTACTGATCTGCCATCTCCTGACTTTATGACTTTGGGCAAGTTATTCAAACTTGCTGTGCTTTAATTTCCTTACCTGTGAAAAATTTCCTTATCCTGAAAAGGATAATCCTAGTACCTATCGTCTATGGTACTTGCATGTAAAGCCATTAGAACAGTGCTTGGCACACAGTAAGCATTCAATAAATGTTACCAATGTGGATGGAATATAACTCTTGAATATAGGAGTTATTTTTTTTCCCAGTACCATAGAATGAGAATGGACCTCACAAAATGTTTGCTTTGTAAATGCTGCAATATATATGCTCCCCTAGGGAGAATGAAAATAGTACTATTGAGGCTTATTATGTGTCATGCATCATGCTGAACACTTTATATGCTTTATCTTATTTAAACCTCATAACAATCCTGTGAGGTAAACACTGTCAGGATGGGGGAGGCTATGCTATAGTAGCAAATAATACCAAAACCTCAATGGCTAAATGGAATATAGATTTCTTTTTTCTTCATACTACATTTCCATACTACATTTATCCAGCAGATAAAAAGCAGTATTTGCTTATCTCTATCATTCAGGAAGGCAAGCTTGTGGAAGATGATACCATCATCTCAACACAAGCCTTTAGAAATAGCTATGGTAGGGGGAGCGAGCCAGGAGAATGGAGTGCTAACTTTTCAGTACTTCTACACTGGAATGGCACTACCATTTCTGCTAGATTCAGCCATGGAAAGTCAAATAACAATGCATAACATCACAGGGGAGTATGCCTGGTTGAAGGGGAGAGAAGCATCTCAGTGAGCACATATGCTGTTGTTCCTGTTCTAAACATGAGATCACTTCAACTTAAAGGGAAAAGTAACTTGTTCAGTGTCCTATAATAAGTAGAAAGCCACAATTTGAATACTAGAGTATCTGACTCTAAAACTGATGCTTCTGACTATTTTGATGATGGCCTGTCTAGGCCAGTGACCTTCTTGTTGAAGCCTATTGTGAGTTTAATTGTGTCCACCACAAAGATATGTTGAAGTCTTAACCCTCAGATCCTCAGAATGTGACCTTATTTGGAAATAAGGTCTTTGCAGATGTAATCACGTTAAGATGAGGTTATATTACTTTAGGATGAGCCCTGTTCTTCTAAGATGACTGGTGTCCTTATAAGAAGAGAAAACAGAAACACAGAGCCCCAAATGCCAAGGATTAACAACTATACCAGGAGGTAGGAAAAGTTAAGGACAAATGCTTCCTTAAAGTCTTCAGAAGGAACATGGCCCTGCTGAACCTTGATTTTGGACTTCTAGTCTCCAGAATTAAGAGAGAATAAATTTCTGTTGTTTAAACCCACCTAGTTTGTAATACTTTATTACAGCAGCTTTAGGAAACTAATACAAAACCCACAATAATGTGTTTTGGATCTTCATTTTCACGTTATGTATTTGGCTCCAAGTACTCTCTAACCAGCTTGGCACTTCTCAGGGGCCATCTCCAAGAAGTCTTTCATTTTACTTCTTGTTTCTCCCAATGCCTCAGACAGTTTCTTACTTTGAATAAGCACTCAATAAGTGCTTGCTGAATGCATACAATAGAAACAATTGAATGTATGCAATTGTAAACAATTCTTTGCTTTCTCAGCTTTGTAACAAGACAGGATGCTTATTTCAGGCTTTGGGGGATAGAGTTTATAAAGCACAATTCATGCTTTGATTCTCCTTATGAAATGCTTGAGCACAGGGAGCAGGCTCAGCTTCATATTGTGGTTTGATCCATGCTGATCTCTAGGTTAGGCTCTCCATAAGCAGAAGTGAGACAGAGTTTGGGGTTCCAGATATGTACTGGAGATCAATGCCAGTGAAAAGAAGGAGAGGAAGCAGTGTTGAAGAAAACAAGTCAAACTGTGATGCAAGCCTGACATGACCTTAGTTAACCTACCTACTGGGGGCTCTGGAAGAGTTCTGTCCATCAGTGTCCTCTGTCGGGCTAAAATCACCATGCCTTTAGACCCTGCAGGCTGAACTAGGAACAGATCCTTGGACAAACAACTCTCTGCAGCTCAGGCCCACCCTGAAGTGCTGGCAGCTGGAATCTAGTTGCAGACTGCACTCCCTCCATTCTTGAAAAGGAATGTACGTGGTGCATCTATACATCTACTGCATCCATCCACCTCTCCGCCTTCATCTCACACTACTTCCCTTTTCCCACCATCACCTCCAAAGCACCAGCCTTCCCCTACTGCTCTACTCGCAGATTTTAAAACCTATTTTTCACCTCCATGCCATCACATCACCCTCACCCTGGAGTACCTCTTTTATCTCTCTTCCAGTAAACTCATCTTAAGTCTCCAACATGCTAGGTCTTATCTTCTTAGGAAGACTTTCTAATCTCACTTCTTTTTTTTTTTTTCTTTTTTTTTTTAAGTTTTTTTTTTTTTTTTCTTTTTCCCTAGGAGAGAGAGACAGACAGCGTGAGCAGGGGAGGGTCAGAGAGAGAGGGAGTCACAGACTCCGAAACAGGCTCCAGGCTCTGAGCTGGCAGTCAGCACAGAGCCCGACACGGGGCTCGAACCCGCGAACCGCGAGATCATGACCTAAGCGAAAGTCAGACGCTCAACCGACCAAGCCACCCAGGCGCCCCTCTAATCTCACTTCTATGTCTTCTTTGTATTGAGTACACTGCAATACCATCATTACACTGCTTATTGCACACTATCACATCAGATCCTCACTGGACTATGAATGCCCTGAAAAGGGACTTCGAATTCAAAGTCTATAGCACCTGTGCCTAGTCGGGTATCCTGTGCATATAGACAATTAATGTTAACGTTAATTGTTGATGGGCTGACTGAAAAATACAGAAAGAAACAGAAGGAGCCTTGTGATGCCAAGAGAGGAAATATTTGACCTGATCATAGTAGAAGTCAAACTCAAATTAAGTATTTATTATCCTCTCCTACTTGCCCTTAGACCAGCCTAAGTCAGTGTCCTATGAAATCTAGCTTTAACAGATCAACTCCTCAAGGACCTGAGAATCCACACAGGAATACTACAAAGACAAACAGGGAAGATGTATAACTTAGACAGGAGCAACTTACCCATGGGATGAGCTGTATAAAGCAGACTAACTGTGGAGGGAAATGTGCCCTAAGGATTTGTCAGTGGAATTGGCACTAGCCTTTAAGCTGCTAAAAGCCTCCAAAGGTAACTGTGTATCTACAGTCGGGTTTTAAAAAGACTTCAATGGCCTAATAAACATCTTCTTTCTTTGTCTAGCCACTACGGATTTCTCCTCTATCTGAAACAGCCCTCGATTTTCCTTAGAGACCTATCCCTTCTCTCATTTGCATCCAATTATGAGGAGACTATCAGCCAAGGACTCTATCCTCTTCCCAATACACTGAATAGTTTTGTAGAGGGCTTGGGACTCTGCAAGCCAGAGTCAAACCAGTCAAACCAGTAGGCATCAGTTCTGGGAAGAAGAAACTATTTATTTTCCTAATTGTTAACATTATAGAAGGTACAATTGGAGCTGCTGGGAACCATCAGGATCCCAGGCAGGTAGAGCTGCCTGGGATGAAGTCAATACAAAGAACAGCAGAGATAAGGATGAAAAGAGACAAATTCTTGTTATCATTAGAGCTAGACTTGCTTGAATTTAGCATAATCATCACATTTTAATTTGTGAGCCAGTAATCCCTATTTTTTTCTAAATCTAGTTTGAATTGGGTTCTTATTACTTGAAATTGAAAGTTTCCTCATCATCAGGCACAATATTGTCCTTTCAGTTTAAATTTCAGATGAAGGGACCAGGAGAGGTAGAGTAGGAAGCTATGATTGATCTGCTCTGTCACTGACTGAACTCTGTACTTCAGGCCAAAAACCAAACCAAAACAACCACTCTATGTCTTTTGTAAAGTGAATTTTATCCCTGGAAATGACAAAAGATATATGAGAAGTTTTCTCTGTCCTCAAGCAAGTCAGAGTTGAGCTGGGCTGCTCAGCACATATGAAAACAGGACAGTATAAAAGTTTAAGTCTCCCTAGCCAGGCAAAGATTCTGACCTCTGAGGATCTTGGTGCGCACCCTTTGGTAGGACTGGCAGCAGGCTCATGAGGCTTGTATTTCTACCACCTTGATCAGCAGGCAGCTTCATCTGGGGTGAGGAGTGGTGACCCCATTCACCCTGGTAATTAGGTTTTGTCAACCTACGGCTTAATGGAAATTAATACAATGGTGTATTAGGGTACCCGGCATGGACTTATTCCTTGGGAACAGATCGCTCAGTTTCAGTCTTTTCAGGATTGGACTTTTCGGGATTCATTGGTTACATTGCTTAAGAAACAAATAACAAAAAATATGGAGGCATGGAAGATGGCTTAGTTCTTAGAGAGTTTTGCAATTCTGTTTAAAAAAAACAACAACAACTCTAGGCTTGGTCCAGTAGATAACATAGCTTTTTATAGCTACCACTTATTGGATATTTACAACATGCCAGACATGGTGCTAAACACTTTACATGGATTGTTTCATTTAATTCTCATAATAATCTTATGAGGTAGGCAACTCATCCTCCTTTTGCAGATATGTAAACTGTGGCTCCAAAAGATAAGTTCACTTGCCCCAAGTTTCAGACCTAATAAACAGAGGAGTCAGGATTTGAAATCAGTTCCAGAGCCTGAGTCCTAACACGATCTATACTGTTGTTCTAGACAGGGAAATGACCTAGTGACCTCAATGACTGATGATGAACATCACTGCACAGAGAAGTGTATGGTGAGGAGACCCTGGATCGAGAAAGATCAACTCAGAATTTTCTTCAGTTAACCCAAAACAAAGTAAAGATAGCCTGGATGGTGTGATGACAGGAGAAGATGTCAAGGAGTATGACAATGAGAAATTTTCAAAGAAACATTGCCCAATTTAGATACCCGATGAAAAAAGAAAGAAAGAACAATGAGTCAAAACATATCAAAGTTCACTTTAAACATGGGTATAAAATATCAGTATCCAAAATAGTAGCTGTCAAGAGATTACTTGCAGTGTATTCCGGGAATGCATTTAGCTTTAGTGGCAGAAAGCTGTGTCAAGGAAAGAACTCTTCACATACACATTTGTTGGAGGCTCATTCATCTATTTAATGTATTTTTAAATTTTTAAAAGATCACTTGCGTCTGGGCACATATATAAGGGGGAAAAATCAATGTTGAATTTTACAAATAGATGCCAGTCTCTGCCCTCACGTTATCATTCCCATTAGGCAAATGACTAATAACATTATTATGCTGAGTGGAGTTGTTTAGCAAGCTTAAAGAAAGTGCCCAAGATGCTTGTCCTTTTGCTTTTTAAATGCAAGTTCTTTATGCCAGCTTTTTTTCAGTTTCATGTTCACATTGACCCATAATGTGTTTATTATTTTTTAAGGTTCATGTTGAAACATGAATAGAAGATATTGTGAATGGGTTTGGAATAAGGATACAACATGAAAATGTCCCACTAAAGAGCGGGGTAAAAATAGCAATCTGGCAGTAAATCAGCTGTTGGTAACCACAGAGACTGACTACAAACCTGACTTAACGTGGTTTACAGGTTGGAGAGCTAGTCAACCCAACTTACCAGCCTCAGCACTTCACGCGTTGCATCTTCCTTATGATGCTATCAGCATTTAATACAAAGTATTTCAGACTTTCCCTTACCTCGCTCCCTTAGATCAATTCCAAACTGGGGAAGGAGTTCACTTAAAGTAGTAAAAAGACCCCTGCACTGGAGATCAAAAGACTGAGATGGAATCCTACCTATGTGGACTTGGAGGTGTCACTTCCCTGTGCTGGGTATGTTTCCTCATCTACATAAAATGAGAAGACGGGATACTGTGACTCTGAGAGTCCCTTGAAGCTCATACAATCTGACTTTATTCATATGGGACAGTTGTAACACATAGTTATGAATGAATTTGTTGGGGAGATAACTTGACAAACTTAACTCTTAAAAATTAATGAGAAGAGGTGCCTGGGTGGCTCAGTCGGTTAAGCGTCCAACTTCGGCTCAGGTCATGATCCCACATTTCATGGGTTCAAGCCCCGCATCAGGTTCTGTGTTGACAACTTGGAGCATGGAGCTTACTTTGGATTCTATGTCTTCCTCTCTTTCTGTCCCTCGCCTACTTGTGCTTAGTCTCTCTCTCTTTTAAAAATAAATAAGCATTTAAAAATTTAAAAAATAAGTAAATATAAGATGATTTGATGTGATATGAGACGGTTTGGGATGATATGCACACAAACATTTTAAATGTTAAGTTACTCATCTCTCTTAGTAAATATTAGAAAAGGTATGACTAGCACACTGGACCTGTGATTACATTATTGTTTACAATGATGATAAATTTATTTAAGGCAAAAAAATGAGTTGATTTAAAAGTGTTTTAAAAAAAAAACAACAAAAAAAAGTGTTTTCTACTAAAGAATTTGGCAGACCTTTGTCCTTGGTTCCTGAGAGTTTAACGTCTTAATCTTTGGAATTACTAAGTGATAGAAGTATTTTTGTTATTCAATTTGGGTTTTCCAGAGTTTATGGTACAAAATAGCTCATGGCCGACCCCTAGTTAGTTTCAGGGTAGGTACCAGCCTGCTGGAAAAACCTACCATGTGATTCAAAGATTGGGGCTGCAAGCTAAGAGACATCAACCCAGTCTCTGGGGAGGCTGAAATTGAGTGCAGTCAAGTTATGGCTGTATAACAAAACCCCAATACAAACTCTAGACACTGAGCCCTGGCTGTTTTCGGATTGGTGATACATATTAATGGACAAGAAGGGTATCCTGGGGACATGGAAATTTTGTGTTTGGGGTCCTCCTAGATCTTGTCCAATGTTGGTTCTGTGTAATCCATATTTAGCTGGTCCTAATTAAATCCTTTTCTTTTTTTAATGTTTATTTAGTTTTGAGAGAGAGATACAGAGTGCGAGTGGGGGAAGAGCAGAGAGAGACAGAAACAGAGAATCCGAAGCAGGCTCCAGGCTCTGACTGGTTAGCACAAAGTCTGAGGCCGAGCTCAGACACACAAACTGTGAGATCATGACCTGAGCTTAAGTCCAACGCTTAACAGACAGAGCCACCCAGGTGTCCCTTGATTGTATTCTTTATAGTAGAACTGTAATCTTAAGTATAGAACTTTGCTGAGTTCTGTGAATCTTTCTAGCAAATTATCAAACCTGAAGAGGCAGTAGGACCCCCTGAATTTGTCTGGAAGCCTTAGGGCTTGTGGCTAGTGTCTGAAGGAAGCTAATCTTGTGGAGGGCTCTTCCCTTAACTTCTGAAGTTTGACCTAACTCTAGACAGTTAATGTCAAAACCGCACTGCAAAAGCGCAATATTAAGTAAATAGTGGTATTAATTATTTAATAATAAAATAGTACCTTTGGGCATGACTCAAATTCTGTTTGTGGTATAGAAATGACCAAAGTTTGGGAAACTAGTAACAATGTTCTCTGTAGTGACATTAACTCTTTTAAGGCTGTTATGTATTTTTTTAATATGATTTACTACTCACAAAAGCCTTATGAGATTGATAACTACTAAGATTTCTATGTTGCTGACTAAGAAACTGAAGCCTAGAGAGGTTAAATAAGGTCATGTCACAGGTCAGTGGCAGTGTTGGGACATGAGCTTAGGCAATCTATCTCCTGGAAGTCTTGTTCTTAGTGTGTTCATCATGACACTATTAAAATATTCACCTTGTAGGATCACTGTGAGGATTAAATTATATATTGCATATAAAACACATTGAAAAGCTTCTAGCATGTAATAGACTCAGTAAATATTATTTTTGTATTCATGTTGTAATTAGATAAATATTTCTGTATTTAATAGTATTACTCCTTAAAATAAATTACAGGATACTTAATTTGGTCATACCCTATAGCATTGTGTAGAATCAACTGAAAGTCATATGTATGCTTTGTTTTGTATGGAAAAGAGGAATTCTATGTTTATAAGGTAATTAAGGTACAGGATTTGCATCACAGACTTTCCTAGGCATAGAACAATCCTTTTACCAGGCAAGAAATATCATTAAGTCCAAAAGTAAAGTCAGCATGACAGCAAACCTGGATTTTACAATCTTTTCTTGGTGTTATGTAATTCTAGGTCATGTAGTAGAAGACAAAGAGAGGGGAAATTTTAGCTAACATAGCAAAGTGTGCGTTTTGAGATTCATTTAGGTGACTACAGTGCCTTCGTTAGTTAGAATGCTCTAGACTGGTAATTTATCTTTATTTGTCAGCTCCCTAAAGATGAGTTTTTTTCAAGGGCAAAAAGTAAGTAGGAAGCAAAAATAACTGCTGGTTTTTGACTACTGATTGTCTTCAAATTTGGGGGAGATACATCTCTAAAAGTCTTTAGTCAGAAGAAAGCCTAAATATTCCCCTGAAAAGTTAAATGTATAATTAGCAGGAATTGGGATACATATTAATAGTTCACATATTTTCTTTCACATGAACATATGATGATATTAAGAATATTGGCTGAACTCGCCCCATATCTCACACGGAAAAGGTCTGAAGCCATAGGAAACCTTACAGAACCCAAGAGATTGGGAGAGAAAGGATGCAGAATCCACTGAGAAAGCCTTCTAACGTGAGTGCGAACTGGGGAAGATAAAATGGGGCCGGGATCGGAGACTCCAGGGACGGGGGCGATCCCCCTCTGCAGGGAGTGAGAGGGGGAAAAGAGAGAGTCTGAAACTGCTCAAGACATGGTCCCTGTCACTGGGAAACAGAAAAACCTCCGCTCGCGGCACAGAAGGACCATGTGCGCCAAATCCCTATGCTCCAGGTCCCTACGTGCCAATTCGTCCCGGAGGGGGTGGGCACGTGGGCCACTTCTTTGTGCTCCTGGCTGGCTGGACGCTTAGAGGAACGGCGCGCCACCGCGCCATTGTGCTCCTGGCTCGCGGGACTCCTGGAGGAGTCGCTAGCACGTACCGGGCTTCCACACTCCTGGCTGGTTAGAACTCTAGAGGGAAGGTGAAGAGCTTAAAAACTGGGAGATTTGCCCACAAGTTCCAGTTTCAGGTGACGAGACACAGAGGGACCTGGTTTCCCTCTCTCCAGCGGGCCCAGCACGCCCCACAGGCAGACCCCCGCCCATGCTCGCCAACCCGACCCGCAGGAGAAGGGAGCAGCAATTTTGGCTCCAACCCAGGGCTAGGCAAGAAGCTTGGAATTGCCCCGAGGGGATCACCTGCGAGGTTGTGTCTTCGGCAATTCCAGTGGGGCGCACGGACTGGGATTTGGAAACAAGTCCTGGCCTGGGTTAAAGAGCGCAACCCACTTTGACTGCGTCCCCAGCACGGGGAGTGTACACACCCAAAAAAGCGAGGTGCAGCGCTTGGTTCAAGAAGAGACTGGAGCGCCGCCACTCTCCTTCCTACAACCGCCAAGGCAGAACTCCCGCCTGACAAATTGGATCACACCACGCCGATCCGTGTTTGAGAGCTGCCCTCCCTTTTTTTTTTTTTTTTTGGTTTTGGTTTTGGGTTTGGGTTTGGGTTTTTTCTTTTTTTTTTTTTCCCTGGAACACTGACCTGATTAACTCTGGTCATTGGCTTGCTTAAACAGTCACATTTAGTCCTATCTGTAGATGTAAATTCTACACCTACAGACCTTGTCATCTCTTTCTCTCAGGAGTAATTAGACTATATAATTTCTCTGGATAACACCAGTGTCCTTCTCTCAACTATCCAACCATATTCAACCCTTTAGCTATTTGAAGAAAGCTTCATATCCCTTCTGCTGTTCATTCTATTTCCAATTTGGCCTCATCCCTGCCCTGTCTTCTCTTTCTCTATGCTCTTTAACCAGCACTACATACACCCGGCTATTTAATTGTAGCTGGGAAATCCGGTTATATGCTTTAAACCATTCTTTGTCCATCGGTTTTCTTCTTTTTTCCTTTTCTTTTCTTCTTTTTGACCTTTTTATGTATCTTTTTGTATTCTATTATTCGCGTTCCCTCCGTCTTTTCTCTTAACTTTTTCATTTTCCCTCTCGGTTTGCATGTTAGTTGGGTTTGTCTGTGCGTTTGTGTGCCTCTACTCCCTGTGTGTTTGTCTGTCTGTTTCCTTCTCCAGGGCTACCTCAAGAAACAAGCCAAAGTACACATGGTTGAGAGTCCCAAATATCACTACGAGTAGGAAACTAAAATAACCAAGGTCTAAACAAGAGAACCAAAAGATATCATTAAAAAAACACTCTATGAAAGGATAGGCCCTGGACAGTCAAAGAGTTTTCTTGGATACAGCAGCGCTCATAGGTGCAGAGAACATAACAAGTCTTTAAAACTAACAAGAAACAGAAAGCTAACTAAAATGATGAAACGAAAGAGCTCTCCTCCAAAGAAATTCCAAGAAGAATTGACAGCTAATGAACTGCTTAAAACAGATATAAGCAGCAAAACTGAACAAGATTTTAGAACAATAATCATAAAATTAATAGCCGGACATGAAAAAAGCATAAAGGACATCAAAGAAACTGGCTACAAACAACACAGAGAATAAAAATAGGCATGATGAATTAAAAAATTCAATACATGAGATACAAATAAATTAGAGGCTTCCAATGCACGGATTGAAGAGGTAGAAAGGAGAATAAGTGATTTAGAAGACACCATTATAGAAAAAGAAGAATCTGAGAAAAAAAGAGACAAACTGATCCAGGAACATGAAAGAAGAGTTTGAGAGCTCAGCGATACAGTCAAATGCAACAATATCCATATCATAGGAATCCCAGAAGAGGAAGAGAGAGGGAAAGGTGCTGAAGGAGTCCTGGAACAAATAATAGCAGAGAACTTCCCCAACCTGGGGAAGGAAGTAAACGTTGAAATACAAGAAGCTCAGAAGACTCCCCTCAGATGTAAATTAAATCGATCTTCTGCATGACAATCATAGTGAAAATGGCAAAATACAAGGACAAAGAGAGAATTTTGAAAGCAGCTAGGGAGAAAAGGGCCCTAACATACAAAGGCAAACCTATCAGAGTGGTGACAGACCTATCTACTGAAACTTGGCAGGCCAGAAAGGAATGGCAGGAGATCTTCAATGTGATGAACAGTAAAAATATGCAGCCAAGAATCCTCTATCCAGCAAGCCTGTCATTCAAAATAGAAGGAGAGATAAAAGTCTTTCCAAATAAACAAAAATAGAAAGAATTTGTCACCACTAAGACAGCCCTACAAGAAATCCAGAGGGGGACCCTCTGAAGGAAAGGTTGCAGGGAACAAAGATACCAGAGACACCACCACAAACATGAACCCCACAAAAGACACAAAGACTCTCAACCCACATATTTCAATAACAACACTGAATGTAAATGGGCTGAATGCTCCAATCAAAAGACATAGGGTAGCAGAATGGATAAAAAAAAAAACCAAAATCTGTCTATATGCTGTCTACAATAAACTCATCTTAGACTGGAAGATACCTTCAGATTAAAAGGAAGAGGATGGAGAAAAATATATCATGCTACTGGAAATCAAAAGAAAGCTAGAGTAGCTATACTTATATCAGACAAACTGGACTTTAAATTAAAGACAATAACAAGAGATGAAGAAGGGCATTATATAATAATTAGAGGGTCTATCCATCAGGAAGAACTAATAATCGTACATGTCTATGCACTGAATAAGGGAGCACCTAAATATTTAAAACAATTAATCACAAACAGAAACAAGCTTATAGATAAGAATGTGCTAATAGGAGGGGACTTTAATTCTCCACTTACAGCAATGGATAGGTCAACCAGACAGGAAATCACTAAAGAAACAATGGACTCGAAAGACACATTGGACCAGATGGATCTGACAGATATGTTTAGAACTCTACATCATGAGGCCAAGGAATTTACTTTCTTCTCAAGTGCACAGGACACATTCTCCAAGATAGATCACATACTGGGACATAAAGCAGCCCTCAATAAATATAAATAATTGAGATCATACCATGCACACTTTCAGATCATAATGCTTTGAAACTTGAAATCAATCACAGGAAGAAGTCTGGAAAACCTCCAAAAACATGGAGGTTAAAGAACACCCTACTAAAGAATGAATGGGCCAATCAGGCAATTAGAGAAGAAATTTAAAAATATATGGAAACAAACGAAAATGAAAACACAACAATCTAAACTCTATGGGATGTGGCAAAGGCAGTCCTAAGAGGAAAGTATATTGCATTCCAGGCCTATTTCAAGAAATTAGAAAAAGTGCAAGTCCAAATCTAAGAGCTCACCTAAAGGAACTAGAGACAGAGCTACAAGAACGCCCTAAACCCAGTAAAAGAAGAGAAATAGTAAAAATCAGGGCAGAAATAAACATCATAGAGACCAAAGAAACAATTGAACAGATCAATGAAACCAAGAGTTGGTTTTCTGAAAAAATAAACAAAATTGACAAACCTCTAGCCAGGCTTCTCAAAAAGAAAAGAGAGAGCACCCAAATAGACAAAATCATGAATGAAAATGGACTTATTACAACCAACCCCTCAGAAATACAAGCAATTATCAGGTAATACTATGAAAAATTATATGCCAACAAACTGGACAACTTAGAAGAAATGGACAAATTCCTAAACACACACTCACTACCAAAATTCACACGGGAAGAGATAGAAAATCTGAACAGACCCATAATAGTGAAGAAATTGAATCAGTGATCATAAATATCCCAACAAATAAGAGCCCTGGACCTGATGGCTTCCCTGGGGAATTCTACCAGACATTTAAAACAGAATTAATCCCAATTCTTCTCAAGCTATTCCAAAAAATAGAAACCGAAGGAAAACTCCCAGACTCATTTTGTGAAGCCAGCATCACTCTGATCCCCAAGCCAGACAGAGATCCAGCAAAAA
>NW_024080804.1:1570776-1746264 GCF_003009895.1 Hyaena hyaena
TGCTAGGAATTTACCCAAGGGATACAGAAATGCTGAGGCATAGGAGCACATGTACCCCAATGTTCATAGCAGCACTCTCCACAATAGCTAAAACATGGAAAGAGCCTAAGTGTCCATCAACAGACGAATGGATCAAGAAGATGTGGTTTATCTATACCATGGACTACTACATGGCAATGAGAAAGAATGAAATCTGGCCATGTGTAGCAACATGGATGGACCTTGAGGGTGTTATGCTGAGCGAAATAAGTCAGGCAGAGAAGGACAGATACCATATGTTTGCACGTGTAGGAGACTCTTGAATGCTGAGAACAAACTGAGGACTGATGGATGTGGGGGGAAAGGGGAGTGATGGACATGGAGGAGGACACTTGTGGGGATGAACACTGGGTGTTATATGGAAACCAACTTGACAATAAACTATTTGTAAAAAATAAAATAAAATAAAATAAAATTAATTAATTAAATAAAATTAAAAAACATAAAGAATATTGGCTGAGATATAATATCTATATATATATCAATTTAAGAAATACATAGTTTCTTAGAATGAACGGGCTTTTGACATAATATAGGAAACATTTTAACAAAAGCACTTTTTCTGGTTGCAGTATTCAGTGAATCAGTTATGTGCTCTATGAGAGAAGTCACTCTGAGTTTCCATGGAGGGAAAAAGCTTTATCTTTTAACCTAAAGGAATAGCAAAGGGAGGGAGATCCTATCTCCCTTGCAAATTCATTGACTCCATGAAGAAAACAATAGTAAAGGAAACTGCTGTTAGTACCGAGGGAGAAAATAAACAGATTTGACTCCAGAACCCAAAGGAAAGGGTAAATGGGTTGCTACTAGTCAGCTCTATCCTAGATGCTCAACTTCCAGTGGACACAAAGTCATGTGTTTTTCTTGCTTTCTACGTAGGTGTGATCACTTCGCCACTTAATGAGTCCATCGGGACAGTTGTTACACTGATCAGTGTATTGGAAATTTTACTTTTGGACATGTTTAGGAAGGGGCTACTCTATTTTGTTTGGTTAAATATTCTGATTAATAGGGGTTATTGTATATATCATGGCAGTTGGCAGGTGCGGTATTCATTCATTCATTCATCCACCCAGCAATGATCACTGAGGACTTTATATTTACTAGTCATTATTTTAAATACTGTGGATACAAGATGCTTATGAAAATTATAACAAGTTTCTGCTTTGGAATTTACATCTTAGTGGGGGAAAACATGTAAAATCATAAATGAACAAAATAATTTCAAATTGTGAAAAGTGTTTGAGGAAAGTGAACAGGGTCCTGGAATTAGAAAATAACTGTAAGAAGATTGAGTGTCCAGGGAAGGCTTTTCTGAAGAAGTGCCATCATAGTTGAGACCCAAATGACAAGAAAGAACCAACACTGCAAACTTCTCAGAGAGGATCTTCAACAGAGACAACATTAAGTACAAAGGCCCTGAAGTTGAAACAAAGTAGACGGGCTTAATGAACAGAAAGACAAGTACGGGATGGAGTGCTGTAAACAATGAAAGTAGGGTGGAGAGAGGAACATGGTAAACAAGAGACAGATAGTGTACAGCCTTAAAACCTTGAGGTTTAAGAAGTCTGTGATTTTATTTTGTAGGGAATGGGATGCTATTAAAGCAGAGGAATGACATATGGTGTGTATTTTAAAGCATTACTCTGGTAGATACTTGTACAATGGATTGTATGGGGGGAGGTGGCTAGAAGAATAGGCCTATCAGTGCTTCCAAAAGTCAGAGAGAATTGGGGAGAAGAAATGCCAGTATTTATTAAATGGAAGAAATGGCACCTGGAGTCAAGCCTGGCTCTGGTGCTTATTTGATGTGCTGTTTTAGTCAAGACCCTTCTCTTTCTGGGCCTCAGTCACATCATCTGAGACAGAAATCATTGTATTTAATACTAGATTCCTTTCCAAGTCCCCCCTACATACCAACATTATAAGGTTCAGTAGTTTGTGACCCTTTAAAAGTAGTAAAACTTCCAAGATTGAAATCACAAACTATAATGAATGAATAAATGATGGAAAACAACCAGGCGAAAGTAAATCCCTGGGCTGTCATCAATCACTATGGTCTGGTTTGTTCTCTTTGTTTCCATTAGAAACAAGCTTAGCCCACATTAACTTACCTTTGTTTGGTGGCTCTTCAATGCCCCCATTTTTTAATGGTTATCTTTTGCATTTGCTGCTTCCTGACTGCACTGAGGCTCTAGCAAGAGAAAGGACCTCTAGCAAGAGAAAACATGACTGATGCCTTTTCATTTCTGATTTCATTAAAATATACACCATTTTGGTGAGCCAGGGTGTCAGCATTGGCACTTAAAAGTAGGAAAAGTTGATGTGTAGTTCTCAGGACCTCTGCGGTCTGGCATTGTTGCAAATCCAGAGCAAAATGAGAGGCTTACAATTCCTGCCTAACCTTATGGCTTCTTCTTCATGTAGATATCAGTAGCCTAATTTAATAAGGTGGTGCTCTAAGAGACATTACATCACTGGACTTATTCTTCACACCCCACCCCCATAGAAAGGAATTTTCCCCCTTAAATTTTGTTTAACTTATTTAAATGCCCCCATCAGGTTTTATTATTAGGTGTTTAATTTTGAAATGCCTGAGTTATCATACTCCTTTTCTTAGCATTGAATGACTTGGAAACTAAAACTAAAACTAAAGAAATATTGAGGTGTTTTAGAAAAGAGAGTGGATAAGTACACCATACTGTTCATCAAATATTATTTGAGTATTTCTTGAGTCATAGCACCTGATTTTATCACTAGACTAGACATTTTGGTGATTATCTGTTTAGTGTGTTAGTTTCAACTGGTATATGACAAATTGCCACAAATCTAGCAGCTTAAAACAATACTCATATTCTTCCCAGTGTCATAGGTGAGAAGTCCAAATAGGCTTAGCTGGGCTTTCTGCTTACGGCATAGGAAGGATGAAATCAGGGTGCTGGATGGGCTGAGTTCTCATCTAGAGACTATGGAAGGTATATATGTTTCCAAGCTTAAGCTTAGAAAGGATGAATTTTTGAAAGAACTCCCTAACTATGGTGGTAGCACTGAGATACCTGATTTTTTGCTCGTTGTCAGCTTTCAATTCCTGGGGAACAGCTTGCATTCCTTGCTCCATCTTCACAATAGTAAGGATGCATATGTTGAACCATTCTCATGCTTTGAATCTCTTTGACTTCCTTTTGTGCAACCAGCTGGAGAAAGCTCTCAGTTGGTCTCATGTGATTAGGTCAGGGATATTCAGATAATCTCTCTATGCTAAGGTTGACTATGTCATAAAATATAACATAATCATGGAAGTAAAATCCATCAGGCTCAGTCTTGGGGACTGTGTAGGTCATGTTTTTCTTAGGGCAGAAAATCTTGGGGCTTATCTTGGAATTCTGCCTATCACATTTGAGTAACACAAATTTGGTTAGTTTTTTTTTTTTTTTTTCTAGTTTGAGTTATTCAAAAGCAGGCTTGAATTTGGGTTCAAGTGATTTTGGGAGGAGGTGGTCCTAATTAGCCTAGTCAAAGAGCAGAGGAGTAAGACACGGAAGTGAGGAAAGTCAGTTAAGGAATTATTTACTATTAACAACAAGGGTTCAACTGGGGACCCTCTAAGAGAGGGTAGCATGTCCCTCAGTACTGTTCACTTCTACCTACCCCCATGGGTTGAAGGTGCTGGGGCCATTGATGTCCCAAGTGTTTCTGGTTTGTGCTGTGTGAGGGTAGAACATGGTTCAGAGGCCAGAGAATGCTTGTAGCATGAGAGTCAGGACAATGTTGGGGTATAAGTTCACTATGAGCAGTCACTAAGGGCTGTCTGCCAGCTTGCAACTTTACCTTTGTCATATTTTAGTTCTGCAGTTTAGCCTAGGGAGTGAGTATTTTTGTTGCCATTTTGCACATTAGGAGACTGAGACTTAGGTTAGGTGGTTTGTCTAAAATTATTCTAAAAGAAGGTGGTGGGCTACATTTAACCCACACTGTCCAGCTTGCCCATAGGCTACATGGGAAGACAGAAGCCTCAAACCAGTCCCCTGCTCCAGTGTTACTCAGTGTCTCTTTGAATCTACTACTCAAACAACCAAGGAATGAATAAGTGCTGATGAGATTTTGAATAAAAGTGATCAGAATGACAATAAATAATCCACGGAGGCTAAAAAGAGAAGGTCTCCACTAACTCTCAAGGGAAAATACAGGGCTACCTCACATTTGTATGCTCCTGTTGTAGTGTATTAAATGATGCTTCCTAATAAAATCTCACATGATGAATGTACTTTAATTATCAGTGTTTTCTTATTCAGGATGCCATTTGCTCCCCATTTACTTTTGTGGTCCCTGGGAAAGGTATTATAGTGTCATTTTGAGCTTGGGTTTTAGTGTCAGGCTCTCCCAAGTTTAAAACCATACTCTGCCTTTCTGTGTGATCTTAGACATATACTTGGGGGATTCTTTTATCCTCAGTGCTTTCTTCAAAGAATATGCCAAGTCAGAAGGCATATCAAAAGTGTTTAGTATTACATGGAAGGAGCCTAAGTGTCTATCAACAGACGAATGGATCAAGAAGATGTGGTTTATCTATATGATGGAATACTACATGGCAATGAGAAAGAATGAAATCTGGCCATGTGTAGCAACATGGATGGACCTTGAGGGTGTTATGCTGAGCGAAATAAGTCAGGCAGAGAAGGACAAATATCATATGTTTGCACGTATAGGAGGATTAGGAGGAACTTATGGAGGGCCATGGGGGAGAAGAAGGGGGGAAATAGTGGGGGAGAGGGAGAGAGGCAAACCATGAGAGACTCTTGAATGCTGAGAACAAACTGAGGACCGATGGGTATGGAGGAGGGCACTTTTGGGGATGAGCACTGGGTGTTATATGGAAACCAACTTGACAATAAACTATTTGTAAAAAAAAAAAAAAAGATGAAAAAAAACAAAAAGTGTTTAGTATATTATAAAGTTCTCAGAATTTGGTAGTTACTGTTACTATTATTCACATTGACAGATGAAAAACTAATGTTTAGAGGGAAGTGGCTTGCTCAAGGCTATTTGCTAGATGGTGGTGGAATTAGGGTTAGAAACCAGATCTAGGTGAAATCTGTCTTGCTGGAGAGAAGATAAAAGTTGTCTTTGCTCTTTTCCAAGATGCATGATAATACCCAACTGAATCATCTAGTATTTTTTAAGAGCCGCTTTGGGCATCCCAGAACAGCCAGGTCTTAACTCCAGGCACAGGGCTCTATAACAATGAATGGAATGGACTGAGCATCTTCTTACCTTGGAAAGTCTTTTCCACTCCCTCGAGAGCACATGGCCCTTCGTGTACTATTCTAGGACTCATAGAAAGGCAGAGAAATGGTTTCCAATAGATGCTGGCAGAGAGGTGACCACTTCTTTGGTGGCCTTGAATGTATTTTAAGGCTCACTCCTCTGCATTGCAGCCACCACGGGCATTTGATCTTAATGTGGCAAATCCTGCCCAATCAATTTTTATGTGAAGAGTTACTTTTTTTAATTCAACAGCTATTTTTGAACAAATACCCATGTATATTTTTCCTGGTCTACCTTAATAGACTAAGTGAAATTCTAGATTTTTCTATAATTATTTTCTATTCACCCTTCACAAATCTTTAATTTAATCAACATGTGTTGCCTGTCTACCATCCACCAGGCACTATTCCAGGCCCTGAGGATAATCAGCAAAATATACAGAGCCCCCGTCTTCACGGAGATTATATTATAGTGGGGGAGGGGGAAATTGGCAATAGACAAAATGAAGTAAATTATACAATATGCCCAGAAAATAAGATAGGGAAAGGAAGATACGAAGGGTTGCGGGGGGAGGAGGGGCACTGGTTTACATGAAGATGGTTAGAGAAAGATGATCTGCAGAGATGATATGTGAACAGAGGGCTGGAAGGAATGAAATACAGAATTATGCAGATATAAAAGTTGAACAAAGTGCTAGTTGGAAGCACGTTTGTTATGTGATTTGAGAAATAGTAAGGAAGTCAGTGTGGCTGAGACAGAATGAGGTAGACAATTGTAGATGAGGTTCTAGAGAAATAGTCAGGAGCCAGACAATACAGCACTGTAAGGACTTCAGTTTTAACTCTGATGGCTCACTTAAGCTGCCCTCTTGGTGTGTAGAGCCTCATAGTTTTCTTCAAAAATATGAAACAGCATATCTAGAAAAAAAGTTGAACTAATGATGCTTAGATATCATGATATTCAGATACCACATAAAAGGAGGTTTTAGTCTCAGCACTAAGAATTGGAAGAAATATATTTGTGATATTCCTCTACTACCCCATGGGGGTTCAAAAGTGAGAGCCAGGTAAACTTGTGTGTATTCTGGCCCTTTAAGTTTTAGGGGTTCTTTTCTTTATTTTTTTATTCTTTCACAGTTTTGATATTTTGAGCTAAAAAATCATCCTCTAAAAAGATCATTTCTGAAAGGAACATCAAATGTACTAGCAAAGTCTTAACTCTCTAGATCAATCCCTCACTTGAAAATTGGAGTTCAAATAATTAAAATCAATTTTTATGCTTTTTGCTACCACCATGATAGGATATTCCTGTCAAATAGCTCCTGTGGGCTCTATAGTAAGTTTGCTAATGGGATGTGGCCCATCTACAGCTAAAGCATTTTCAGGAAAAAAAACCAAAACAACATAAAGCTCCAATTACACAGGCTATTCTTTAAAAAAAAAAAAATCCTTCATGATGATTCTATTGAGCCATATTATAAGAAGCAAAATTGCATTATTAAAATGTTCATTTGATTGTTTTCATTTGGTTTTTTTTTTCTCCTCTTGCTGCTAGGAAAGAAAAAAGTCTCATTTCAGACCCCCTTAGGATTTATTACTTCTAAGAATTTTCTCTAAAATAGATGATGGCAGGACAGCCCCAAGGCCCTTCACAGCTAATAATGGAGCAGCTTACTGTGCTAACCACTATGCAAATATTAAATATGTGAACTTTAAAAGATATATGGGAATAGTGGTATAACTGTCATATAGTGCATCAGAATCACCTTCAGATTGCTGTGCCCACCGCCCTCCCCCCAAGTTTCTGAATCAGTAGTGAATCCAAGAATTCACATTTTTCACATGTTCCCAGGTGATGATGATGATGCTGTTCTGGAGACCCCGTTTTAGGAAACACTGTTCTAGGACCATGCTGTGCAATCCTACATTAGGTTCTGGCTTTTATTCCAATGGTTAGTATTGGTTCCCATCTGAGGAAGTTTAGAAAATAGAGATTTAATAGTTTAGCTTTAATGTATACTGAATATACCTAGTGTCTAAGACCTAATCTTAAAAGCTTCAGAATTTATTTGAATGAGGTTCAAGTCTTCAAAACGTATATGCTCAGTTTTAGAGTGTGTTTTAATTTTTTAATGTTTATTTCTGAGAGAGAGAGAAAGACAGTGTGAGCAGGGCAGGGTCAGAGAGAGAGGGAGATACAGAATCTGAAACAGGCTCCAGGCACTGAGCTGATAGCCAGCACAAAGCCTGACACAGGGTTTGAACCCACAAACTGTGAATTTTAGAGTGTTTCTTGATCAGTTTTGGATCTACTAAAGCCAATTATTTCAAACCCCATTCTCCATATTAATTCTTTTAGTTTTTGCTTCATGCACCCTCTGGATACACCATAGTTTCCTTATTCTGTTTTCCCATGCAAAATACCTCCCACATTGTTCTCTGTTTAAACAAACCTGGCCCAAGCCCTAGGTCATTTCCCAACTCTTTTATAAAACCTCCCATAATGCAGTTTCTCCTTCTTCTAACACCTTATAGCTTTTATTGGTCAGACAACTAATATGGAATGAACCTGTGATCTGTTTTTGCCCTGAATTACATGATTAACCTTGTATGGTTATCTGAGTTTTTGCAGAAATGTGTTTGACATCCTCAACAGACTGTAAGGAGAAATTGTGAGCAGAAATTGAGGCTACCAAAAAGTTGATGTATAATGTGTATTTATTTGAGTTTGATTGAAGACATGAATTCTACCAAACTAAGTGTATACTATCTCAAATATAAGGAAAATAATAAATGTGTACTGAACACTCATTATAAGGAATTTGTATCATCTAATCGATTCCCTATAATAACTGTGTGATGTTGATAGTATTATTATCCTTGTTATACCCACAAGAAAACAAAGTCTTAAGGACCTGAAGTGCCTTGCAAAATGTCACACATCCTAAAAGAGTAGAGGTAAGATTGGAAGCCGGTCACACTCCAGAGCCTGACCCTTATCCTTTGCAATATTACTGAACCATAATCACTTTCCTACCTTCTCATTCTCAGTAGCCCATACCTTCAATTCTGTGGAGTGCACAGTATGAAAGTGGCTTTCTTCTCTCTGCCCCAAACTCACTTGAAACCACAGAAACCACATGAAAAATGGAGTCTGGCCACCTCCAATCTATGGATCCCAGACCTCTCTTCTGTAATGATTCACCATCAAGGGCTATAGAAGCCACGGCAGCAATAAAGGACTCTTGTATCGATCTACTTTGAAATTATAGAGGAAAATAAATTACCCTGAGCTGTTTTACTGGCATCGAGTGCTAGGTCCAGACAGAGTATAGAAAAAAATTAGCTTTTAAGGTTTAATTCAAAAGTCCGTTGCAAACTATGGATGCAGAAAAATGAATCATTTTATATTAGGGGATAGAGAGATAATGATAATGAATGCCTTTTGAAAGTTTTGGTTTCCAAGCGTAAGCCCTTCCCTAATTGCTCATTAGAGTTGATTAGAAGCTCTAAAAATCCCATTATGGCCCAAAGCTGGTAACACTTACTTTCTTTCTGGTAGGGAGATTTGGTCTGATAATATTCAAATAATATCCATGGATTGGGTAAGATCCATTCTATGTCATTATACTATGTACATATTAATAATTGGATGCTGAATAATCCTTTTACTATTTTTATTATGTAAGTACTGCATGAATCCGGCATTGTTTTAGACATTTAAAGAATACATGTATCTGCAGAAGAAGAAAAAGAGTTTTCCTTTAACATTGTTCTCCCAGTTGGACAGCCCACTGCTGCCCCAGCTGTAGGCATGGCCAGCAGATAAATATACATCCTTTATGCCTCTTGCTGCACACACATATTTGCATATGTGCATGTAAAGAAACAAATATAACTTTTTTCCATAAATAGGATCATACTGTAAAATATATTCTACGACACTTTTTTTCACTTGAAATTTTGAGATGTTTCCATTTTAATGCGACACAATTTCTTTTTAAAATCCTTTTTTAAAGGTTTTAAAGTCAGTTTTAAATACTCTGATGCTGTACCATATTTGATTTAACATTGTTTTTATATGTATCTGGGATGTTGTTTCTCTTTTTTGAGTACAGTTGACATACAATGTTACATTAGTTTCAGGTACATAACCTCGCGATTAGGCTATGTTCACCACAAGTATAGCTACCATCTGACCCATTACACCAATATTACAATACATTAACTGTATTCCTTATCCTCTGCTTTTTATTCCCATGACTTACTCATTTCATAATTAGAGGCTTATATCTCCCTCTTCCCTTCACTCATTTTACCAAACCCCCACTCCCTCCCGTCTGGAAACCATCAGTTTGTTCTGTGTATTTATGGTTTAATTTGCTCTATTGTTTTATTCATATTTTTAGATTCCATTTATGAGTGGAATCATATGGTATTTGTCTTTCTCAGTGTGACTTATTTCACTTAGTATAATACCCTCTCTAGGTCTATCGTGTTGTCTAAAATGGCACAATCTCATCCTTTTTTTTTTATGGCTGTGTGAGATTCCACTGTGTGTGTGTGTGTGTGTGTGACATTTTTCTTATCAATTTGTCTATTGAATGACACATAGGTTGTTTCTGTATCTTGGTTATTATAAATCATGCTGCAATAAACATTGGGGTACATGTATCTTTTTGAGTTAATGTTTTCATTCTCCCTGAGTAAAAACCCAATAGTAGAATTATTGGATCAGATGGTACTTCTATTTTAATTTTTTGAGGAGCCACCATATTTTTTTCCAGAGTGGCTACACCAATGTACATTCCCACCAACAGTACAGGAGGGTTTCTTTTTCTTCACATCCTCACCAACACTTGTTGTTTCTTGTCTTCTTGATTTTAGCCACCTTACAAATGTGAGATGATATCTCATTTGTGATTTTGATTTGCATTTCTCTGATGATGAGTGATGATGAGTGATGTTGAGCATCTTTACCTGTGTTTGTTGGCCATCTGTGTCTGGGATGTTGTTTTTATTCAGATATAGTGAGGTTAACAGATCAGGAGATGATTGTCATTGAACTGATGGTTTGTTACTCAACAATTCCCAAGAGGAAGGGACACGCTATGCTATACAAGACCACATGGGGGAAGTACCATGTTAGGTCAGGAGTCAGAGGGAGTAGAGAAAAGCATAGTCTTTATTGTGGTTTTGTGTGAAGGTATGGGTGAAGTGAAGTAAGCAAACTAAGCAAGTTTAGGATTAGATAGCTGGAATAATTTCAGCAGACTCTAAGATATAGGGACAGTGCCTAATGTCTGGCACCTGGACCTGGAGTGATTTGGGGAAAATGAATGTTGGCTTGGTGGGTGAAAGCTAAATGAAGGAGATGGTTAAGGGTATGGACTCTGGATTAGTCGGTTTGCACAGGAGAGGCATGCTTGAAGGAGAGTTGTTGTAGTCTCAAAAATTAGCTAACCCTTGGAAAAGTAGTCCCTCTCTGGTTCCACAAGACCCTAAGATGTTAAAGCATCATAAAATATAGTATATAAAAACATTATTAATACAAAAAGTTCTCCACTTGCTGAACACTTTACTTTTTCTAGTCTGGTATCATTGTTCTCATTCTGCCTATCTCACAAAGTGTGAAGGTCAAACAAGACAATGGATGGGTGCAAAGACTATCAGTTAAAAAGTAACATATACGTGGAAGGATGCTAGTATCATCTATAGTACCCATTGCTGAATGTGCTGTAACTATAATGTTTTATATATTATCATATTTTATGTGTATATTTTCTAGCTGGTTATTAAGATGTAAATGAGAATTTAAATTTAAATTTGTGAAGAAACACAACTCACATCCATTTTGTATAGTCTGCACAGCAATGCCATCTGCTAGCTTTTATTCCCGTTTTACAGATGAAAACTTAGAGGCTTTGAAACATAACGTGTCTAAGGTCTGTCAGTTCCTAAGACAAAGAGCCAGCTATTGTGTTTAACTTAGCTTTCTCTAGCCCTAAAATTCTTGCCATTCATTTCTGACCCTTCCTAGTTCCAATACATTCCCTCTTCTTTCTCTCAGATGTAGCTGCTAATTGATTTCATCTATAAGTCAGCCCAGCCTTCAGCCTCTGAGCTTGGAAAATGAAATGACACCATAGTAACCTGCCTGCTACAACAGATCCTCTAGGACAGAGGTCTTTATGAGATTTCACAGTGTCACTGCCAAAGGCGGAGGCCACCCTGAACCCTGGTCTGTCCCAGGGATCCCACTGCCTGCCCAGAGAGTCTCCAGATGTAGACTGCCTCCTGGATTCACTTGGGCGATTCTGGCCAAGAACTCCCCTCTGCCCCCAGAACCCTGAGTGCCTGCTGCTTGCATATTCCATGACCTAGTTTTTGTTTAGCCCTTTGAGTACTCTGCAGTGCCTGCCAGGCTGGGTTTTTCCTCGGCATCTACAGTAGCTCTGTGCCCCACTGTCACTCCATTTCCAGGACCAGCCCGTATAACGGTGCTCTGTTGTGCCTCTAGTTGTGATCTTTATAATACTCTTTCCCCTCAGTTGCCTGCCACCTCAGAAATCAGATAAAGCCCTTTGATCTTAATTCTCATTTTAAAACATCACTTACCTGTATCCTACTTTATCTGGAGTTCTTTTGTCTTCAGCAATCATGGGAAAAATCACAATTATGGTATTGATAGCCACCATTTATTGATAACCTATCATGATTTAGTCAAAAGATAAGGCACTTTATATGTCGTATCTCATTTGATCTCACAAGTTTTTTAGGTGGGTTTCTAGCAGGAAGGCACTGTGCCTTGGAGAGGTCACCTGATCTGTGCAAAGTCACACAGCTAGCCCGGGAAAGATGATGTTTCCCACCTGTCTGTAGCTGACTCCATAGACCTTATTCTTTCCATTATTGTCTGCTTCCTTAAGTAGGTACACTGAGTTGTGGTCATCATAGGCTACTTTAACCCATCTGAGTTATAGTGGATGAAGGAGATAGGATGATCACAGCAGCTAAAGCTAGCCTGTCAGGGTCTGTACTTTCAGGGTAAGCAGATCTTGGTACATTTTTCAAATCTTCATTCTTACTCTCACTTACAAGATGAACTCTGTCTATCCTGAGAATTAAACCTACATCTGGGTTATATGGAATGTCAAAAGATGTTGCATGAGTAAAGCAGCTGGGGGTCCTCACCAACACAAGAGGGAAGGGAAGCGGAATTAAGGTATAATGACTCTAAATTGGATTTCAGACAACTTGGATCCTAATCTTTCCTCTGTCTCCAACTCATATGTGAAATGTAGGGATCAGCCAGGGAAGGCATCTCTTCTTACAAATGCTATTGACTGGGTAATACTGCCTGAAGTAGGGAATATCTTAGAAATGATGTTCACACCACGTCTGGACTTTGTGGTGAATCTCTGGGTGCAGATGTTGTGAGAAAAGTATAAGTACCAAGGATTTCCTTCCCTGTAAGCTAAAACATTTGAACCCCAACATTCAGAAACTAGTATTCTTCACTACATCTCTTTGTGATCCTCACATAGGAGATTCTAAGACATGTCCCAGTTGAGAAAGAATATGAGTGTCTTCTATACTGACCTGTCTTATGACTCTAGGAAAAGAGCATACAGGTTAGCTGCTTAGTGATGCTGAATACTTCTAAGAGATCTGTTTAATATATATTTAAAAAGAGGACTTTTGCTTGAAAACCTGAAGGCTTGATATCCTTAGATTCTTTTCATCACATTGAAGATTTCCTGCCATTCCTTTCTGGCCTGCCAAGTTTCAGTAGGTAGGTCTGTAACTTTTGTTATGTTTCCTTTTGTATGTTAGGGCCCTTTTATCCCTAGCTGCTTTCAGATTTCTCTCTTTGTCCTTATATTTTGCCAGTTTCACTATGATATGTCATGCAAAAGATTGATTCAAGTTACGTCTGAGGGGAGTTCTCTGTGCCTCTTGGATTTCAATGTCTGTTTCCTTCCCCAGATTGAGGAAGTTCTCAGCTATAGTTTGTTCAAGGGCTGCTTCAATGCCTTTCCCTCTTTCTTCCTCTTCTGGAATTCCTATGATGTGGATATTGTTCCATTTGATTGTATCACTCAGCTCTCCAACTCTCCTTGCGTGTTCCTGGATCAGTTTATCTCTCTTTTTCTCAGCTTCCTCTTTTTCTATAATTGTGTCTTCGAATTCACCTATTCTCTTTGCCTCTTCAATCCGTGCATTGGATGCTGCCATTTTATTATGCATCTCATTTATAGCATTTCTTAATTCATCACAACTATTTTTAAGCTCCATAGTCCTTGTAGCAATAGTTTCTCTGATGTTTTTTTCAAGCCCAGTGATTAATTTTATCACTATTGTTCTAAATTCTTGTTCAGTTATGTTGCTTATATCAGTTTTGAGCAGTTCTTTAGCTGTCATTTCTTCCTGGAATTTCTTTGGAGGAGAGTTCTTCCATTTCATCATTTTGGCTAGTTTTCTGTCTCTTGTTAGTTTTAAAAGCTTGTTATGCCCTCTGCACCTGCGAGTACTGCTGTATTAAAGAAGGCTCTTTGACAATCCAGGGCCTATCCATTCAGGAAGTATACTTTGAATGGTGTCTCTTGGTCTCTCTTGTTGAGACTTTGGTTATTTTATTTCCCTACTCACAGTGGTATTTGGGACTCTCCACCATGTGTCCTTTGGCTTGTTTCTTGAGGTAGTCCTGGAAAAGAAAACAGACAGACAAATACACAGGGAACAAAGGCACACAAACGCACAGACAAATCCAACAAACACACAAACCGAAAGGAAAAAAGAAAAAGAAAAAAAAGAAGGGAAAAAAGAGGAAGGAGGAAAAACAAATAATAAAAAGAAAAAGAAAAAAGAAGAAAAGAAAAAAAAAAGAAAAACTCAAAAGACAAAGGACAGTCTAAAAGTCTAAAACCAGCTACAAATAAGGAGCAGGGTGTATGCAGTGCTGATGGAAGAGCATATACAAAGAGAAAAATGACAGGGCGGGGAGGAAGCAAAATTGGACAGTGACCAGGCAGAGAGACTAAGAGGCTTAATGCAGAGAGCGAAAGAGGAGAATATGGTTAGAGGCGAGGAGAAAGAAACAAAGATAATGTTACTCAGAGAAACTGTATATTCTGATTACTCCAGAGAGAGGGATAGAAAGGTTGCAGTGGAGGTGTAGAATACACATCTAGAGAATGGATTAAATGTGACTGTTTAAGCAAACCAATGACCAGAGTGCCCAGTCTAGCAGAGGGGTGGGATATGAATGAGACAAGGGAAAATATATCTGAATAGAAAGAACAGATCTAGAATTAATCATGGCAGTGCATCCATGTTGGTCTTGCCCCAGGCTCTGGTAAAAAAAAAAATAATAGCAGCTCTCTAGTGGGGATGGGCGTGGTTTGGTGTAGCCTCCACTGGGTCCCTTGGACCCTCCCTGAGGTCTCACCTTGGTGGTTGTGGGGAGAACAATGGCAGCACCCCAGCCCCTTCTCAAACCAAGCATTGCAACTCACTCTTTGGGTGCAATCTCCCTGAGCCCAGGCTGGAGTCCCGGTGGGCCATGCTCTATGTTCCAAGCCATGTCTCCTTTCCAGATCTTAGTCTGCGTGCCCCATTGATACCGCCTGAAATAAACCCACAGGCCGAGTCCCTCTGAGCAGTTTCAAGCCGGTCCCCTCCCCACTGGGGATTGAGCCAAGCTAGAAGTGCGGCAGAGTGGCTTCAGGTGCACCTCTTCCCCTCCAGGTTGAGCCGAACAGAGGAGCAGTTTCCCCTACTGTTGCCTGGGAGTGGGGCTTTCAGTTCAAGGTCAGCTACACAGCTGGAAACCGGATCACTCTGTGTCCTGAGCCTAAGTTTTTCACTTCTCCAGGGACAGGGACAGTTCCTTGAGCAGTTTCAGCTGCTCTCTCTTTTCCCCTCTACTCACTGAAGTCCTGACAAAGGAGGCTTCCTCCCCACCCTCCATGTCTCCGGTCCGGCCCATTTTTAATCTTCCCCAGTTCGTACTCACGCTATCAAGTTGTTTTCTCAGCGGACTCTCTCCTTTTTCTCCCAAACTCCTGGATTCTGTAAGGGTTCCTATGGCTTCAGGCCTTCTCTGTTTGAGAGATGTAGGTGAGTGAAATGTACAGAGTTCCCTACTTCTCGCCATCTTGCCTCCTCTCTCTCTCTCTCTTTTTTTTTTAATATTTTTTATTTATTTCTGAGAGAGAGAGAGACAGCGTGAGCGGGGGAGGGTCAGAGAGAGAGCGAGACACAGAATCTAAAGCAGGCTTCAGGCTCTGAGCTAGCTGTCAGCGCAGAGCCCGACGCGGGGCTCAAACCCACGAACCGTGAGATCATGACCTGAGCCGAAGTCGGACGCTCAACCGACTGAGCAACTCAGCCGCCCCTCTTGCCTCCTCTCTTGATATCCTTAGATTCTTAAGGCACAATCCATGTTCTAATTTTCTTTGTCCTCAATCATGCTAACACCATATTAAGCATACATTCCATAGACTGGGAAGAAAATCATCTTCTTAATGGGAGAGACAAAGCAGTGGAGTTATTGTTTTTTAGCCATACATTTGACCTTTGCCCAATCCCTTTTCCATTTTAGGCAGATTCTTTCTGCTACAAGGAGGTAATTTGCCTTCCATGACCTTGCATGACAGAAGAAGCCCATGATATGGTAAAGTATAGGGGAGTTGTCACACTCTAACTAGCTTGAGCACCTCAGAGACCCTCCATGACAATAATACAGCAGGAGCCAAATAAAGAAGTCAAACTTTAAGTAATAAAACCCTTAGTACTCCTTCATCTAAATATATGCCTTTTTCATACATATGTTATCCTTTTTTATTATTAAATTTTAGTTCACATGTAGTGCAATATTGGTTTCGGAAGTAGAATTTAGTGATTCATCAGTTACATACAATACCCACTGCTTATCACAACAAGCGCCCTCCTTAATACCCATCACCCACTTAATCCATCCCACCACCCACTTCCCTCCATCAAGCCTCAGTTTGTTTTCTATCATTAAGATTCTCTTGTGGTTTGTTTCCCTCTCATCTCTTTTTTCCCTGTATTAATTTGTTTTGTCTTTTAAATTCCACATATGAGTGAATGATATGGTATTTGTCTTTCTCTGGCTGACTTGTTTCACTTAGCACAATACACTCTAGTTCCATCCACATCATTGCAAATGGCAGGAGTTCATTCTTTTTTTGATGGCTGAGTAATATTCCATCGTACATATATACCACATCTTTATCCATTCATCAGTTGATGAACATTGGGGCACTCTCCATAGTTGGACTATTGCTGATAATGCGATATAAACATTGGTATGTGCCCCTTCAAATCAACATTTTTGTATCCTTTGTATAAATACCTAATACTCCAATTGCTGGATCATAGCGTATTTCTATTTTTAATTTTTTGAGGAACCTCCACACTGTTCTCCAGAGTGCCTGTACCAGTTTACATTCTCACCAACACTGCGAGAGGGTTCCCATTTCTCCACATCCTCACCAAAACTTGTTGTTCCTTGTGCTGTTAATTTTAACCATTCTGCCAGGTGCGAGTTGAGTTGATATCTCATAGTTTTGATTTGTATTTCCCTGATGAATGGTGTTGAACATCTTTTCATGTGTCTAGTTAGCCATATGGATGTCTTTGGGAAAATATCTATTCATTTATTCACATTTCTTAACTTGATTGTTTGTTTTTTGGATGTTGAGTTTGATAAGTTCTTTATAGATTTTGGATACTACCCCTTTAACAGATATGTCATTTGCAAATATCTTTTCTCATCCTGTAGGCTGCCTTTTAGTTTTGTTGATTGTTTCCTTTGTTGTGCAGAGGATTTTTGTCTTGATGAAGTCCCAATAGTTCATGTTTGCTTTTGTTTTGTTTCCTTTGCCTTCGATAAAGTGTCTAATTAGAAATTGCCGTGGCCGACGTGAAAGAGCTTGCTGCTTCTGTTCTCCTTTAGGATGTTGTTGGTTTCCTCTTTCACAGTTAGGTCCATACGTGTGTTAGTCTTCATTCTAGTCCCTTCCTCTGGGTTTTGCATCTTCAAATTTGTAGGCAAATGCTTCTTTCGTGATAAGGAATCCACGAGTTAGCACTAGCATCCCTCCGTGACACTGAGTTTGACCTTGTCAAGACTCACTCCCTCACTTCCGTCACCAATGCTTATTTACCCTTTCCTTAATCAATGAGTTTCTTGCAGCCTTGAGCCAGATGGAATCACATTCTTGCATACTTAGCAGCAGCAGCAGTAATAAGAGTTAACACCAAAGAACAGTTCTTTGTCGGACCTTTCAGAAGTAATCTGGAGGCACTCACAGGTGATAAATGAGTCTAGGCTTTTGGGACAATATCTGAGAGTAAGCTGGTCTTTTATCTCAGGATCAAGGTCATGACAATGTAACACTTTATGTCCCTTTACAAAACTCCTTGTAGTTCTACGTTGAGTGTTTTAGTTGTCTCTCACTTTTCTCTCCTTTTATTGTCAGATGTGATTTCTAGGAGGCTCTGATTGTGCCTGCAAATTATTGGAAACATTTTCTACTTTGTTTTTTCTATATCTGGTCTAAGGTTTCCTTTTGGGTCCATTTTACAGTTTCTTTTATGGATTTTTCTTTCTTCTCCTACCTCCCACTCACCAACTTAAAAATGATCCCCACTTTGCACCACTTGCTATTCAGGGTTGGGAGTGACCTGGGAAAGAGCCTGCAGAGATGTCCTTCATGTCCTCCTTGGCAGCTCATTCTCCTTCTCAAACATGTTTCTTCATCTGTTAAATGAAAGGGTTGACTTAGATAATCTCTAATTATCTAACAATCATATACTATGACTCATATACTATGATTCTAGTTGATTCATAAGCAATTATACCTGAAATATATTGAATGCTTAATGAATGATGGTCACTGAGCTCAGTACTTTTCTTGCATGCAAATGAGATATATACAAACAGCACAATATCCCTAGATGATAATAATAATGGCAATAAGAGCAGATGTTTAAAGGGTGTTTCCTATGTCGGGCACTGTGTTAAAGCTCCTTCTGTATATTATCTCATTAAACACCCACAATAATACTTCATGGTTTTGTTATATGCCTACTTTGCAGATGAAGAAACAGAAACTCAGGAAGATTTAAATAGCTCATCAAAGATCATGCAGCTAGAAATTGGGATGTGGGGATTTGAATTCCAAGCTGTTTTACTCCAGAAGCCTAGATCTTTTCTCAGTTAAATGATTCTAGTAGTTATTTTCCTAGTGAGTGGCAAGGTTGGCCATTGATTACTACTGCTAAATATATTTCAGTACCATGAAGCAAGGGGATTCTCAAAATATTAATAATCTGCCAAGGGAAAGAATATGGCACAGAAAAATAAGGCAGTTATGGAAAGAGCTAGCTGGAGAGGAAATTCAGTTCTAAGCAAAGAAAAAGCAAACCCAGGAGGAGGCCTTCCAAAAGCTTATGGAGACAAGGAGGGAATAATTGAAATTAAGAAGATTATAAACCCTGTGGGCACTGGTGACCCTGAGCCACTCAGCAGCGACCCACGAGGACTGACATTTCAATGGTCCATGAAATCAAAAGACAATTAATGAATTTAGCCAGTCCTGTGCCTTGGGAGGAGGTAACACAGTTCAAAGTTAGTTCACCACAAGATACAATATAATTAGAACACTTCAGAATCAAATTTTTTATTAAAAAACTCTCAAAATAAAATATTGAATCAGGTACAGAAATAGGAGAGGCAATTAAGTTAATTCAGTGAACTTTTGAATGCCAACCATTCCTAAATTGGTTAGGAGCCCATGTTTGAGGCTAAGGAATTTGGATTTAATCCCTTCACTCACTATCTATATTTAACAAATTCTTAATGTGTCACATCTGTCACCTTGATATTTCCAACTTGGGAAATACACACAAGAATTGAATCTCTTGTAGGATTTTTGCAGTGAGGGCTAGGAAATTACACAAGATACTTTTAAACTTAAGATGCATGAGGGGCACCTGGGTGGCTTAGTGGGTTAAGCGTCCGACTTTCGCTTAGGTCATGATCTCACCGGTTCGTGGTCATGATCTCACCGGTTCGTGGGTTCGAGCCCCGCGTCGGGCTCTGTGCTGACAGCCAGCTCAGAGCCTGGAGCCTGTTTCAGATTCTGTGTCTCCCTCTCTCTCTGAACCCCGCCCCCCGCTCACACTGTCTCTCTCTCTCTCAGAAATAAAATAAAACATTAAAAAAAAAACTTAAGATGCATGAAAATCACAGAAAACAAGAAGTAAAAGTGCTACTAATTTTATAGAATGAGGGCACCTTCACAAGTTACATCTCATACTACAGAAAGACCACCGACTGAAAACAGGAACATGTCCCAATCTTCTGCCACAAACAAAACCCCTTTATAAAATGTTATGTCTCTGTGGCCTGGAGGTCACATGACTGTTTTCGGTAGGACACTTTTTTTTTTTTAAGTTTATTTATTTATCAAGAGAGAAAGAGAGAGAGAGAATGAGAAGGGGAAGGGTAGAGAGGGTGAGAGAGAAAATCCCAAGTAGGCTTCAGTGCAGAGCCCTATGTGAGCCTAAAACTCATGAAGTGTGAGATCCTTTTCTGAGCTGAAACCAAGAGCTGATGTTTAACCAGCTGAGCTACCCAAACCCCCCTTCATAAGGACATTCTAACAGCAACACCTAGTCTTACTACATCTCTTCCTGAAGGTATCAAATCCCTTCCATTTCTTTTTTAATACCTTTTTTTCTGCAGATATCCTCAATGGAGAGAGATAAGACAAGCACTAGTAAATATATATATATATGTATATATATATATAGTGAATTATATATAGTATTATATATATATAATATATATTATATATAGTGAATATATATAGTATATATATAGATATAGATATAGATATAGTGAATTATACCCCAAAGTTACACCCTTTTATTCTACCATTCTTCATGGATATTGATGACCAAACAATTGCTCATACCAAAAACCTAAGGAGTCCTCCTGAATGTTTCCCTTTCTCTTACCTCACACATCCAATCAAGAAACAAGTTCTGTTATTTTGGAAGTGGCTATAGCCACTATCCTTGTCTTCTGGCTACAATAGCCTCTATCACTCTTCTTGATTTCATTCCTTCTCCCTTCTACCATGTTCTCCAAAGAGCAGCCATATAAACATTAAACCACCACCACAACAACAACTCATCACATAACAAATTAACCCCTATGAGATTATCAGCAGATTTTTCAGAAGAAGCTGCCTGGAGAGATTAAGATGGTATAGTCAAAGTGCTGAAAGAAAACAAAAACAAAAACAAAAACTGCCAACCAAGATTACTTTTCCTGACAAAGTCTTCCTTCAAAAATGAAGGAGAGATAAATATGCTTCCAGAAAAACAAAATCTGATGGAGTTAATCACCACTGGACCTGTCTTATAAGAAATAGTAAAGAGTTTTTCAAGCTGCAATGAAAGAGCATTAATAAGTAACATGAAAACATGTGAAGGTATAAAGCTCACTGGTAAAGATAAGTATACAGTCAAATTCAGGATACTTGAATACTATAATGGTGGTATGTAAAGCACTTAACTATAGTATGAGATTAAAAGAAAATGTATTAAAAATAGCTATAGCTATAATAAATTGGTAATGGATATAAATACTAAAAGATATATTCTGTGACATTAAAACATACTATGTCACATATATGTGAGTGAGGGGGAAAGTATAGTTTGTAGATAGTCAAAACTAAGTTGTTATCACCTTAAATTAGAATGTTATAACTATAAGATATCTTGTGTAGCCTCATGGTAACCAGAAAACAATAACATATAGTAGATACACAACAGACAAAAATATAAAGAATCAAAGCATTTTGTTATGGAATATCATCAAATCACAAAGGAAGATAGCAAGAGAGGAAAAGCAAAGGAACTATAAAACAGCCAGAAATCAATTACCAAGAGGGCACCAGTAAATCTTTACCTATAAATAATTACTTTAAATGTAAATAGATTAAATTCTGCAGTGACAGTCATAGAATGGTTGAATGGATTAAATGGGGGTGGGGGGAGACCCAACTGTATGCTTACAAGACAGATCACTTCAAGAGAGGACACATAGGTTGAAAGTGAAGGATGGAAAAAGATATTCCATGCAAATGGAACCCAAAAGAGAGGAAGAGTAGCTATGTTTGCATAAGATAAAAGAGTGGCTATGGTTGCATAAGAAAAATAGACTTTAAGTAAAAAATTATAGCAAGAGATAAAGGTTATTATATAGTGACAAAAGGATCAATTAATCAAAAGAATATAGCATTTATAAATACATATACACCCAACATCAGAGCACCTAAATATATTAAGCAAATATTAATAGATTTGAAGGGGGAAATAGTAATGCAAAAGTAATAGGGGCCTTCAATACTCCACTCTCAATGATAGATAGATCATGTAGACAGAAATTCAATAATGAAATATTGGGCTTGAACTATACTGTAGACGAAATGGACCTAACAGACATATACAAAACATTCCATTCAGCAGAACATGTATTTCTCAAGCACATACAGACATTCTCCAGGACAGATCACATAATGGACCACAAAACAAGTCTTAACAAATTTAAGAAGACTGAAATCATATTCTTTTCTGACCACAGCGGTATGAAACTATAAATCCATAAAAGGAGAAAATCTGAAAAATTCACAATATGTGGAAATTAAACACCTTTCTAAACAAACAGTGGGACAAAGAAAGCATTTTTTAAAATATATTGAGACAAATTTAAATGGAAACAGCATATGAAAACTTATGGGTTGCAGCAAAAACAAATCTAAGGGGAACACTTATAAGTTATAAATGCCTACATTAAGGGGGCGAAAAGGTCTCAAACAGACAGTCGAACTTTACATCTCAAAGCAATAGGAAAAAGAGGAACAAACTATGATCAGAAATTATTAGAAGGAAAGAAGTAACAAAGATCAGAGAGCAGCAATAAATGAACTAGAGACTAGGAAAACAGTAAAAAAAGATCCATAAAATTAAGACCTAGAGTTTTGAAAGGATAAACAAAATTGACAAATCTTTAGCTAGACTAAGAGGAAAAGAGAGAAGTCGCAAATAAAATCAGAAATGCAATTGAGGATGGAGGAATCCTAAAGATCATAACAAAATGAAGATAATCATGTATTTCTCTCAACAAGATGCAGAAAAAACATTTGATAATATGCAACACCCCTTCATGATATAAAAGATCTAAACAATTAATTATAAAAGAAATGTTCGTCAATATAATAAATGTCATATATGATAAGCAGGTAACATATTCAGTAGTGAAAAACAGAAAGCCTTTTTTAAGATCAGAAAGAAGACAGTGGTGCTGACTCTCACCACTTCTATTCAATGTAGTATTGCAAATCCTAGCCAGGGTAATTAGACAAGAAAAGAAAGGAAAGGAAGGAAAGAAAAGAAAAAAGAAAAGAAGAAAGAGAGAGGGAGAGAGGGAGGAAGAAAAGGATGAGGAAAGATAAGAAGAGAGAAGAATAAGGAGAGAGGGTGGGAAGGAGAGAGGGAGAGAGAATGGAAGCAAGGAAAGAGGGAGGGAAGGAAGGCAGGGAAGAAGGAAGGAAGGGAGGAGAGGGAAAGAAAGAAGGAAGAAGGGAGGGAGGGGGAGAGGAAGGGAGGAAGAGGGAAAGAAAGGAGAGGTATCCAAATTGGAAAGGAGGAAATAAAGTTGTCTCTGTAGATGCCATGATATTATAGAAAATTCCAAAGACTCCACCAAAAACTGTTAGAACTGACAAAAAATTAGTAAATTTGCAGTATACAAAATACATACAAAGATCAGTTGCATTTCTATATACTAACAATGAACATTCTAAAGGAGAAAATAAGAAAGCAATCTCTCTAACAAGAGGATATAACTTTTGTAAGTAGTTATGCATCCAACATAGAATATCAAAATAATTAAAGCAAATATTAACAGACCTAAAGGGAAAAATAGACAGAAATACAATAATAGTAGGAGATTGCAGTGCCCCACTTATATCAATGGATAGGTCACTCAGAAAGAAAATCAATAAAGAAATATTGTCCTTAAATGACACATTAGACCAGATGGACTTAACCGATATTTAGAGAACATTTCATCCAAAAGCAACAGAATACACATTGTTCTCAACTACATACGGAACATTTTATAAACTAGATTATATACTGGGCCACAAAACACATCTTAATAAATTTAGGAGGATTGGAATTATATGAAACATGTTTTTTCAACCATAATGGTTGGAAACTAGAAATCAGTTAAATTAAGAAAACTAGAAAACTAACAAATACATGAAGATTAAACAACATGCTACTGAACAACCAATGGGTTAAAGAAGAAATCAAGAGAAATAATTTTTAAAAACCTTGAGAAAAATGGAAATGGAAATGTAACAATCTCAAGGAAGAAGAAAAAGAACAACAAATGAAGTCCAAAGTTAGTAGAAGAAAAGGATTAGAGAAGAATTAAGTGAAAGAGACTAAAAAGACAATAGAAAAGATCAATGAAACTAAGAGCTGGTTTTTTGAAATGATAAAATTGATAAACATTTAGCCAGACTCACCAAGGGGATAAAAAGGACTCAAATAAATAAAATTATAAGTGAAAGAGATGTTACAATTGATATCACAGACATGCAAAGAATCATGAGAGACTACTATGAACAATTATATACCAACGTTTTGGACAAACGAGAAGAAATGGGTAAATTCCTAAAATCATACAACTGACCAAAACTGAGCATGATAAAATAGAAAATCTGAACAGATCAATTACTAGTAAGGAATCTGAATCAGTAATCAAAAACCTTCCCAGTAAACAAAAGACCATGACCAGATAACACTACTTGTGAATTCTACCAAACATGTAATGAAGAATTGATATAACCTTTTTCAAACTCAAAAAAAAAAAAAAAAAGAGGAGAGAACTCTTTCAAACTAACTTCATGAAGCCAACATTACCATGATACCAGATAAAGACACTAGAAAAAAAAGAAAACTTCAGAACAACATCTGTGACAAACAATGCAAAAATCCTCAGCAAATATTAGCAGCCTGAATTCAGTGATACATTATAAGGATCACGCACTATGATCAAGTGGAATTTTTTTGAGTGATGCAAATATATATATATCATCATATCATAACTCTCTTACTTCTTCCTATTCAGCTTGGATGCCTCTTATTTTTCTTGCTTAACTGCTATGGTTATATATATATATATATATATATATATATAAAATAATATTTATATATAATCTAAGCTCATTTATTATATGATTAATATAGTAATAATTATAAATTCTATAATATAATTAATATTTAAATTAATTAATTTAATTAATAATATTATTTAAGTATATAATTAATAATGAATCATTGTGTGATTATATAATTATTTGTTTTATATATTTATATAAAAATATAACATAATCTATATATATTATAATCTAGATATATATAATTTAAATAATTATAGAATCTATATGTAATAATCTAAATATATATATTTAGATAATTATAGAGTATACATAATATATAATTAATATATTAAATCGATAATTTAATTAATACTATTATTTTTAAATATATAATTAATAATAATGACTCATTGTATATTATATAATTATTTATTTATTGTAAATATATGTAATAATATAATATATAATCTATATATAATAATCTAAATATATATATATTTAGAAACCCCTAAATACTCCTTCAAAACAACTGTTATAACTTAATTAACAAATTTAGTAAAATTGCCGACTATAAAATCAATACACAAAAATCTATTGTGTTTCTATACACTGATAACAAATTATCAGAAAGTGAAATTAAAACAATAGTCCTATTTACAGTTGCATCCCAATGAATAAAATATCTAGGAATCAATTTAACCAAGGAGGTGAAAGATATGTACATTGAAAACTATAAAATATAATGAAAGAAATAAAGAAGATACAGATTTGGAAAGATATTCTGTGATCATGGATTGGAAGAATTAATACTGTTAAAATGTCCATATTACCAAAATCATTACAGAGTTTCAGTGCAAACCTTATCAAAATTTCTTTGGCATTTTTCAGGCATGAAACAAACAATCCTAGAATTTGCATGGAACCACAGAAGACCCTGAATAGCCACAGCAACTTAGAGAAACAACAACAAAAAACAATGCTGGAAACATCACATTCCCTGATTTCAAACTATATTAGAAAGCTATAGTAATTAAAACAGTATGATATTGGCAATGAAAAAAACATATAGATTAATGAAACAAAAAGACAGCCCAGAGATATACTATGCATAAATGGTCAATTAATTTATGACAAAGAAGTCAAGAATACACAGTGAGGAAAGGACTTCAATATATAGTGTTGGGAAAATTGGATAGGCATGTACAAAACAATGAAAGTGGATCACTATCTTACTTTATACAAAAAATTAACTCAAATCGATTAACATGAATGTGAGACCTGAAACCACAAAACTTCTACAGGGTAACACAGGCAGTAAGCTGCTTGACATAGGTCTTGGCAATGACTTTTTGAATTGGACACAAAAAGCAAGAACAGCAAAAGAAAAAACAAACAGATAGGACTACATCAAGCTAAAGAGCTCCCATATAGCAAAGAAAACAAGCAACAAAATGAAAAGAAACATACTGAATGGAAGAAAATATCTGTAAATAATGTATCTGATAAGATGCTAATAATATCCACAAAATATAAAGAATATATACAAAACAATAGCAAAACAAACAAACAAAAAGACTCAAAAAACAATCTGATTGAATATGGGCAGGAGTGCCGGGGTGGCTTAGTTGGTTAAGCGTGGGCTCTTGATACTGGCTCAGGTCGTGATCTCACAATCATGAGATTGAGTCCTGCGTTGGGTGTGACCTCACAGTCATGAGATCAAGCCCTGTGTTGGGCTCCGTGCTTGGGAATGAGTGTCTCTCTTCCTCTCTCTCTTAAAGGAATAAAATGAGCAAAGGATCTGAATAAACATCTTTCCAAAGAACACCTATAGATAGCTAAAAGGTACATGAAAAGATGCTCAACATCACTAATCATCAGGAAATGCACAATGCATTAAAACTCATACCTATTAGAATAGGTATTATCAAAAAGATAAGAAATAACAAGTATTGGCAAGGACATTGGAAAAAGGTAACCCTTTTATACCCTTGGTAGGTATGTAAATTGGTATAGCCATTATGGAAAACAATATGGCGTTTACTCAAAAAAAAAAAAGAATGCCCATATGATTGAGCAATACCACTTGTGGGTGTATATATACCCAAAGTATATGGATTCACTATTTCAAAAAGATATCTGTACTCCCATATTTATTGCAGTATTATTTACAATAACCAATGTAGGAAACAACCTAAGTGTCCACCAATAGATGAATGGATGAAGAAAAACGTACACACACACAAACACACACACACAATGGAACTTTGTTTCAGCCATAAAAGGAAAATTCTCCATTTAAGAAAACATGCATGAATCTGAGTGGCATTTTGCTAAGTGAAATAAGTCAGGTAGAGAAAGATAAATGTTGTATGAAATTTGTGGTATATGTGGAATCCTTTAAAAAAAAAAAAGGTTGAACTCATAGAAACAAAGTAGAATGGTGGTTGCCAGGGGCTGGGGGTGGAATAAATGGGGGAAATGTTGATCAAGGAATAAAACTTTCAGTTATGTGATCAGTAAGTTAGGATCTAATATATAGCCTGATGACTATAGTCAATAATACTCTATTGTCTTCTTGAAATTCCTAAGAGATTGGATCTGAACTGTTCTCACCAATAACAACAACAACAATAACAATTATAAAAATTGCGTGAGATGATGGATGTATTAACTTGATTTTGTAATTATTTCAATTATTACAATGGAGATATATATATCATATATATATACCATCAAATTATAAACTTTTAGTATATACAGTTTTGTCAGTTATACCTTAATAAACTTTAATAAAAAGAAAGAGGAAAATTCCTGGGTAATTTACGGTAATAAAAACTATTCTTGAAAGTTGGCTCGTTCCCTGCCTGTCCACCATTACCTTTAACTTAACAATTTTCATTTTCAGAGTCCTCTTAAAATCCTTACTCTTGCCTGCAAACTCCTATGCAATACTCTCTGCTGTCTAGTCATACTGGGTTTCTCTCACTCCCCTGACTTGGCCACCTTCTATTTCTCTGCAGGTAATTAATGTCCCCCATCTTGATATCTTGCGTGCTTTTGGTTGACGTACACTCCTTCAGGTCTTAGCTCAACTATCACTTCCCCAGGGAAGCCTTCCTAGACTTACCAGTATGGCTGATTTATTGCCTGCATACTCTCATAGAAGCTTGCCTTTCCTTCAGAGCCCTTATCTACAGTTATGGGTTTACTAGTGCAAGTACGTCATGAATAAAAGGTCTATTTGACTCACCACTGTTTCTAGAGCACCTGGAAGAGCATGGCTCACTATTGAAAAATGGAAGGGGAAAAAAGTATGGGAGATGAGATCGGGAGAGTGATCTTCTCTTCCATTCTTCTAACCTTTCTTCCTCCTGGATCTGAGTGGGAAAGTGGAGAAACTGGGGATGAGAACTTTCTGGTGGCATTTTGCAGTGTTATTATCTTCTGAGCATAATTGCAAGGAAAGTGAATCCAACTTTAGCTGAAATATTCCAAAACAATACCTATAGCCAAATTATGACTGATTTCAAAATGTGGCAACATTGTTGCCAACATGAAAAGGGCTGCCCAGAACAAAAGTGCTGCGACTGCCTGTACTCTGAAGAATATGGGAAACTGATAAAGCACTAAGATTGCCAGAGTATGTGTGTTGGGTGTGTGTGTGTATGTATGTGTTCAAAAGTGATTATCAGGATTATTTAGGTGTAGGAAGTTGAGTTTGTTGCTTATGACTACCAACTTGGTCTTCGATGTCAATGAAGTTTGGTTCTTAGGTCACTGATTTTTTTTACATGAGTTTAAAGAACACACACACATACACAAACACACATAGATTTATGCTTATCTATCTCAAAATTGGTTACGGTATGATACAGGAAAGTATTTGTGCTTATTTCTTTTTCTGTTAGCTTGTGGTATTAATGTTGCTGTGGAAATTGTTACCATGGTTGTTCCAGAAGTATTTTCAAATGTGTACATGTATTCCTCCTTGATATTTCTTTCATCTCTAAGATTAGCATCAGCACAAACAGTTGGAATAGTCAATATTACACATTTGAGTAGAGCATTTGGGATGATATATGAAAGTCTGTGAATTTTTTTTTATAATGTATTAAATT
Source organism: Hyaena hyaena (assembly GCF_003009895.1). Lineage (NCBI taxonomy): Eukaryota > Metazoa > Chordata > Mammalia > Carnivora > Hyaenidae > Hyaena > Hyaena hyaena. Next base: position 1,599,481 of record NW_024080804.1, read on the forward strand.
TTCAGTCCTGGAGGATATTTTAGAAAGCTAATAGATGGAAAGATGTCTAAATGTGAACAAGGCCATGTGTGGGTCACCTTGACTGGAATATGAATTCTGTTTGGGAGAAGAAGCATCAAAAAGGCAACTCTAAGATATAATTCAAGCTGACTTTAATAGGACAACTTTGAGAAAGACTGTTGAAATCTAGGCTTGGATTCATCAGAACTTGAAAGCAATTGCTTAAGAAAGCTATATTATCCCTCACACTTCAGTTGGTCCTTGGGAAAAAAATTATGAAAATATACATAATGAATAGATTAACTGCCTAGCAATTGAGTTACATTGTCTTCCTAACTCAGTGGGGCCCAACTAATCCTTTAGGAAGTAAGTTCCTTAAATACATTGTTAGACCAACTGGATAATTAACTAGGGTGTTGACTGGAGAAATTTCATTTCCATGCTAAAACTTGCCAAGTAGAAATGAAAGAGGTGCCCAACTACTCACTTTTCAAATGTGTTTGCTGCTGCTGGATCTTTTAATGCAAATTATCGCTTTCTTTTCTGAAAGAAAGAGATCTCTCGGGGCGCCTGGGTGGCTTAGTCGGTTAAGTGTCCGACTTTCGCTTAGGTCATGATCTCGCGGTTCGTGCGTTCGAGCCCCTCGTCTGGCTCTGTGCTGACTGCCCTCTCAGAGCCTGGAGCCTATTTCAGAATCTGTATCTCCCTCTCTCTCTGACCCTCCCCTGCGCACGCTGTCTCTCTCTCTCTCCTAGAAATAAATTAAAATATTAAAAAAAAAAAAAAAAGAAAGAAAAGAAAAGAAAGAGATCTCTCTTCCACAATAACTCCAAAAAAATTCCCAAAATTCAATCTCCTCAGCCTGGCTTGGGTCACATGCCTACTTCTGAGCCTCCGGCCATAGCCAAAGTGGGTAGAAGGCTGTCATTGTATAGATTTGAGACATGCCATCCATAAGAACTGAGAGCAAGAGGCAACCACATAGGTGCCAAAAGCGTTAAGAGTGGTTTCCTAAAGGAGAGTTAAGGTGTGCTTTCCAGAATTAAGAATGGATCCAGGACAGGAAAAAGATGTTTGCATTAATGACACCTTATATCTGTGAGCTTTGCCATTAAGACTTTGCTCTTTCTCTAAGGAAAAGATGATTTCCAAATCCATCTTTTGGTAATGTTTTTGGCCATGTGACTTCCTTTAGCAATGAGGTTTAGTAAAAATGATACAAGTAGATTTATGAAAAAGCACTTACTGACTAGTTCTGCCTCTTACACCTGTAACTACTCTCCACTGCTCATAGAGGAAGAACAAGAACATGTAGAAGCAGAGTTTCCCAGGCTAATGTATCCTCAGCTAAGCCTAGCCCAGATCAGAGGTCCCTTTTGACTCACACATGTGAATGGACTCCACCAAGATCAACTGATCCATTTGTCATCTGTGAGGTATAATCAGTGGATGTTATTTAAAGCCACTGTATTTTGTGGTTTGCTAGGCAGCAGTAGCTACCTGGTACATTTATTGTCTCTGTAAATATTTAAAGGATTGGTAATCAACCTTTGTATACTCATTTTGATATTCTGGTGATTAAAACATTGAATTACTTTTGAAACACTGGATAGTGTCTTCCTTAAATTCCCTGAGCAGTGCCTCACCCTGGCCCCTCTCCCAACACCTTAAGATCTCTCTACAATTGAACAACTAAGAGAGTAATGCAGCTAGCTAGGATCCTCCAATACCCAGATCCTATTCTATAGCAGAAACCCATTGTGATTGGCCAGTGCCAATTTGTTAAATATTCTGAATATCACGTCTCATCATTTATAGATCTGGCTCACCTCCTCATTAGGCTATTTAGCTTCCCAAGGGTAATTTCTATGATTGAATCATGCCGGGTACTACCTCTGGGCCTTGCACAATAAATATTAGTTGAATGAATTCTAAATAGAAGACATACTGGAAGAAATAGTTATGGTCCAGTGTGATTACCAAAAAATATTGAAGTTATTTGCCACACACATTTAAATGCCTGATGGATTAGCAACAATTTGCTGAATATGAGAGGGAAAAGAGACCTTTTGAGACATTTAGATTTGTTCTCCTTTTGAATACAAGTAATTTCTGAACTAATATCTGTTTGGACTTTATTTTTCAATACACCTATAACTGAAAAATGTCTCAAACGGAATCTCCATCTTTTCTTTCTTTCCCAGCACCTATCAAATTAATGGCTATGAATTTTCATTCAGTGTCACCAAACATCTCTCAGCCATCCGTACTCAAAAACTAGAAATAAATCTTGTGCACTATACTAGGAACTATGGTAGAATACTGAGCTAAGTAATGGTTCTGTCTTTGTAGAGTTTGGAGCACAGCTTCTGCCCAGAAACGTTTTCAAGACTACTCGGACACCATCTTGACTTTGGTTTCTTCTCTACCTTGTTGTCTAATCTGCCACCAGCCACCATACTTTAACATTTCTTCCCCCACAAAGCATCACATCTATCCCTTCCTTTATAGTCCTGATGTCCCTAGCTTAACAGAGGCCCTTCCTGCCCAGCTATGTACACTGACCAGCATTCATTCCTTAGTTTTAAGACAGGCTCACCAAAAGCTTCTGCAGGATTCACTTTGTTTCCTTTTCAGACTTTCACAGTTTTAGGTTCCCAGGCTGGAGAGTAGAAGAAGGTAGAGATTGATGCCCAAAGCAAAACCCCCAAATGCATACACTGGGTTTACTACTCCACTTTTTCTACACCCTAAGAAAAGTGGCAGTGATGCCCAGAGAGCTTGGTGGCTTCTTTCAAGTTCTCTGAAATGCTGAGGTTTCTCTACATAGCACCACCTTTCCAGTGTCCTTATCTTTCATTGTCCGCTACCATCTGATAATTGGCCTCTCTTCTCTTACCCATAAAAATGTTGCTCCATGGCCAGAGTCACAGAGTCTTGGTTAGAATTACAAACCTGGCACTTATTCTTTGGGCAAGTGTTTTAGCCTGTCTTAAGACTTTATTATTTATCTTTCAAATGTAGGGGGTAGTAGTAAGAATTAAATGAGATCATTTATGTAACACACCTAATGTGTTGTTTGACACATAGTAGAAACTACTATCATTATTATCTTTATCTTTCCTTTTTATTAACTTTAGCTAAAGTCTGCCTGGGTATTAGGACTCTCCAGAGAAACAGAGCCAACAGGATATATCTATAGGATGAGATTTTTAATGAGGGATTGGTTTGTATATACTGAGAAATCCTACAATCTGCCATCTGCAACCTGCAGACCCAGGAAACCTAGTGACATAATTCTAGGCCAAATCCAAAGACCTGAGTACCAGGTGAGCCAAGAGTGTGAACCCCAGTCCCAAGGAAGGAGAATATCAGTGTGCCAGTTCAAGCAGGCAGACTAAGAGCAAAAAAGGGCATTTCCTCCTTCCTGCACCCTTTTATTTTATCCAGGCCTTCAGTAGATTGCATAATGCCCACCCACATTGGGGAAGACAATCTACTTTACTTAGTGCACTGATTCAAATGCTATTCTTATCCAAGAATACCCACACCCAGAAATAATCTTTAATCTGGGCACCCCATGGCCTGGTCAAATTAAGATACAAAATTAATCATCACGTTTCCCCTTTCCCTTTCCCTGGCTGAAAATGGAGTTGAAAATCCTGACTGTAGCAATCAGTTTTCTCCATACTTCTGCTAAAATATGCAAACCAGACCTGACACTCTCTTAAAGTGTTTTGTTTTTTTTTTCAAGTTCTGCATGCTAGATTGGTGGACATGTTCATTTGGGGCAGAGAACACCTTTACAACCATACAAATCACACTGCAGCCACTTCTTGCTCATTGTGTATGCCTTGGCTTAACTTAGTACCACCAAACTCTTGGACCAAGACTATTATCCATGGCCCAAACAGATAATATTGTCACCTAAGTATTGAAAGGAACCTGGAAGGTTATTTAGCTTCTAGTCTATCAGTCTATTGGATGTGAGATTCTCTTTTATAACCCTCAGGGCAAAACTTTGTACCATTGGACATGAGTATAATCTCTTGAAACAAAAACTCTTATTTTTTTTATGAGGTCTGATGACTGTGGATCATTTTTCTGTGCTCCGAGTCCAAATTGGCCTCCCTTTAAGTTCTCTTCTTCTTTTGCAAATAACTGTTAATATGGATTGCAGAACTAGTGTGAAACTACCTTTCAGCTATGGTGTAGACCTTCCATTAAAACCTTAGTTTTGAGGTCAGCTCCGCGGGAAAAGAATAGGGCTCAACTATCATTAGTTATTCTAATGTGATCAATGGTTTAGGCATGAGGAAATTGTCAAATAAAATTACATTCAGGAAAAATCTCTGAATTGCTACCCATGCTGAAATGCGTGACTTTGGCATGGGTATTGAGTTTTAATGGTCCCTAGTAGAAGTATTTTCTCCTGCTTTGATTTTTAGTTCCTTTTCTTCTTTTGCAGCAACATGACACAGTGTATCCTTGCTCCCTCCTGTAAGATAGAATGGTTTTATGTGGATGTGTGCGTCCTTGGCACCAACCTCAAGAAGGTGTGAATTCAGGTGGAAGAGAGGCAAGTAGAGAATTACTGCAGAACTGAACTCATGTGGAAAGGTAGGAGAACTTTGAGCATAGTTAAAACTGAGGATAGACTGAAGAACCCTTTCTGAGTGTTCCAATATAAAGCTGCTGATCTCAGTGCTGGCCAGAGAGTTTCAACACCTCACCTGTGGCACTCCGAGTCCAAGAGGCTGGTATCTTGTGCCAAAAAGCTTAGTTGGTCTGAAATTCTTGGTAAACATAAGCCCATCATTATCCATCTTCAGCAGCTCATACTGGGTCCATCTGTGCCTTTTAACAGCACACAGTTCGCAGTGTAAAAGATGGATGGATCTTAGTCCTAGAGGAATTTAGCTCTTCTCTTTATGAATTTTCTTTCTTTTGGTTGTTTTATTTTATTTTTATTTTTTTTTTCCTACTATGCCAGCCTTAGGCCAAATTGAAAAGTAGTGAATTAATGATACTTTGCATGTGTGTTGCACTTTATAGATATTAAAGTGTTTCTGCATCTATTACCTGATAGTGTTGGGGGTCCACAAACCAGGGCAGGCAAGGCTACCTTACTGCAGTTTGTAGAAGAGCTGGGTAAAGCCCAAAAAGGCTAATAAGCAAGCTGCCCAATAACACAAAGTAGGTTAAACAGAAGTGAGAAATAGAACCTAGTATTTTTCCTCTTAGTCCAGTGGTCTTTCTGCTTGACTCCATCTTTAAGCTTTACCTCTTTTTCTTTGGGGTTCTGAGCACTACATACCCACTTAACCCTGGTTGTGCCGTGGGCTGTCACTGAAGCCAGCCTAGATTAGCAGGGCAACTAGGCTTTGGATCTTTTCCTAAGCTTTTCACTCATCACAGCTTTGTGCCAACATATATTTTTTACAAAGACCTATTCTGTGTTAATGAATAATTTCACAGTATATAGATAGATATCTAAACAAATATTTCTAGAACTAGGCCATCAGGGGTAAAGTGTAAAATAGGGTACAGACTCAAATGCTTCAGGGGCCAGGCAGGAAGTGCTAATAAGTGGTGTTATCTTGCTTTCAAGGCTAGAAAATGATAGGAACTGTAGCAAACCAGAGAGCTTTGGGGTCTAAAGGGAGTAGCTTCTACCCAACTCCAGCTGACTTTGGCATGGAGGAATGCAGGCCTAATGCTGCCAGGTCATCACATTTACTCTTTCCTCCACAGAAAAACTGAAAGTCTGGACTTTTCTATGCGACTTTTCCATATTTTAAAACACTGAACAGGCTTCACAAAACACACTCATGTGTGTAATTGGGCTTTTAGTTGGCTGATTTCTGTCCTCTGATCTGAGAAACAGAGATGAAGGCCCACTATACTCCTGGCTACCAGCGGCCTTCAGTAGAATAACAGGTAGTCTGGCATCACTGTTGAAGAGGGAGATAGACCAATTGGAACATATTTAGAAATGAAAGACTACAGTGACCAGGATACATGGATACATATGAGAAAAGGTATGTCTAATAATTTTGTCTCTAGACAAAATCCTAGAGACGTTTACTCTGGATGCAAGAATACTTGATGAGCTGCCATATAGAAGATGGTATGAAATTATTCTACACAGTCCTAAAGGGTTAATTCTCACATTATACCACCCGCTACATTTTGGACACTAGACTTGTCACTTCCTTCCTTCCACCCTCGCTCCCTTTTCTTGACCATCCTTTATACTTTCAGAATATATGGATTTAATTTTTAAAATATTAATGTACTCAGGTAAGGGTGAGCAAATGTGCCTTATAAAGGGCTAGAGAGTAAATGTTTTAGGCCTTTGAACCAGATAGGTCTCCACTGCATATTCCTTTGTGGCTTTGTTTTTGTTCTTGCTTTTACAACTGTTTACTAATGTAAAACCCTGTTAACTCCCAGACCTTATAAAAACAGACCACAGGCCAGCTTTTGTAGTTTGCCGACCCCTGGACTAGATGGACTGGATAGTTAAACAGATCAAATGGGATAGTCTTTTATTTCTCCTAAAACAGCAATTTGTATATTTTGTTACCATAAATGCCAATAGGTGTTGTAAATAAAAGAATTCTTAGATCAAATAAATTTGGGAAGCATTGGGTTAAGGTTTTTGTTCAGTAACCTTTAACATGCTGATATGAATGAAGTGTTTCTAAGAAAGAGCATTTCAAAAATGGTCCAGGGAACTTTTGTCTTGAGGATTTTATCAACATCTCCTAGGATATTTCCTTGGAAAATGTTCTTACAGAGGAAACTGTTCTTGAAAACCAACCGAACCAAACCAGAACAACAATAATAAAACATTTTTTGGTTCCTAATTCACCTTTTTTTAAAAAGCCACTTTACCTGTGTTATGGAAAAAGATGTTTATTTAGAATCTTTCATATTCTAGAAGACATAAGAGGTGCAATTAATATTCTTTGGAGGTAAAGGGCAACCAGCTGAGTTGGAAAGAAGGAGAAATTGTTTGGATTACTTTCCACCTAAGGGTGATTTCTGTGTAGTGAGTTCCTAAATGCTTTAAATTACTCTGTTACTAACCATTAATCTGTGGAGCCCACACAGCAATCCATAGTCAATTGCTTGACCATTTTGATTAAAAACAATTAACAGAAACTTCGTCTACTTGCTGCTAAATGCTAATTCCCTAAAGAAAAAAAGCATCTACTTAAAATGGAAAGATTTAGCCCCAAGCTTTAGAAGGCAAAAAAGGGAAACACCTTGCCCATTTTGTACAAGAAAGGAGCTAGGCTGAGTGCAGGATACAAAGGAGACGCCAGGCTTGGCTCTTGTTCTGAGGTAAGTCATGTTGCTAATTGGGGACAACACATGAGCAGAGACATGGACACACTTTGAGCCAGGAAGGAACATTTGCATTGAAGCCCAGCTCTACCTCTTGACCACTGCCTGTCCTCACACACCTTATTTAAACTTATTTGATGTCCAACATAATCATCTGCAAAATAGAGACAGGGAAACTTATCTTACAGGCACTTTTACTGTGTTTAGAGAGAGTGGATACATAAAATAGTTTGCCCATCATAGGCACTCAGTTGCTAGTAGCTGTGACAAGTGTCACAAGGCAATACAAGAAATCCAGAAGGCAAGGTAGCCTTGCTCCAGTTGATCCCATTGGCTGGATCTCATTATCTTCTCCACTACTGTTACCATGAAGATTTCAGCCTCATGGCGGACGGCTGCTCTCCCTCCAGGCACTGTGTTTATGTTTCCAAGCAGGATGAAGGAAAGCAGTTTAAGTAATCTGTGCCAGCTGATTCTTTCAGGAGATCAGTAGCTTTCTCTGATATCTCATGCAATTTCTTCTGTTTATATCTCATTGGCCAAAACTGGGTTACAAAGCAAATTTTAGCTGCAAGGGAATCTGGAGAAGACAATATATTTTTTAAATTTTTTTAATGTTTTATTTATTTCTAGGAGAGAGAGACAGCGTGAGCAGGGGAGGGTCAGAGAGAGAGGGAGTCACAGACTGAAACAGGCTCCAGGCTCTGAGCTGGCAGTCAGCACAGAGCCCGACGCGGGGCTCGAACCCACGAACTGTGTGATCATGACCTAAGCGAAAGTCGGAGGCTTAACCGACTAAGCCACCCAAGCGCCCCTGGAGAAGACAATATTTTTAAAAGGCACACTGGCACCTGAGCAAAACTGAAAACAAAGAAAATTAAATAAGGAAGACCCTGTAACAAGCAGAATCTGCCCCAGGGATTTTACTCATATTTGCAGGCCATGCTCTACATTTTGCCTAGTTGGTTCCAACTTGTATTCCAAGGTACAAAGAAGCTGACCACATTCTTCTGTCTTTCCACCTAGAGAATAGGATAATGACAGTGCTCCATTCATGGGCATTTACTACTTTGTTCCAGGTCCTTATGTAAGTACTTTATATGTATTATCTCATTTAACCCACAGCATAGCCCAGGAATGAGGCACTATTATTGTCCTCCTTTCACAGTGGAGAATCCTGATACACAGAGAGATTTACCAACTTGATCCAGACCAAACATCTACTGAAAGGCAGGATTCAGATTATTTTCTAATTCGTTTGGATCCATAGTCCATACACGTAGCACTATTCCAGTTTGCCTCATTACAATTAGTAATTTTAAATTTATGGTCAATTGATTTGCAACAAAGGGGAAAAGGAAATTTAATTGGAGGAAATGATAGTCTTTTCAACAAATAGTGCTGGTAAAATGTGGCATGCACATGTGAAGAGATGAATTTAGACCCTTATCAGATATCATACACAAAAATTAAGTCAAAATGGGTGAGACCTAAAGTAAGAACTAAAACTCCAAACTTTTAGAAGAAAATCTCTGTGGGGCACCTGAGTGGCTCAGTTGGTTAGGCATCTGACTTTGTCTCAGGTCATGATCTCGTGGTTCATGAGTTAGAGTCCGGCATCCAGCTGTCTCCTGCCAGCACAAACTCAGCTTCAGATCCTCTGTCTCTATGTCTGCTCCTACCCAGCTCATGTGCAAAAATAAATAAACATTAAAAAAAATTTGTGACTTTGGGTTAGGCACAGAGTGCTTATGTATGGTATCAAAAGCATGATTCATAAAAGGAACTGGTAAATCAAACTTAATAAAAATTAGACTTATGTGCTTCAAAAGACACAGTTCTGAAAATGCAAAGATAAGCTACAGACCTGAAGAAAACATTTCCAAAGAATATATCTGATAAAGGACTTGCATACAGAAGAAAATATAAAGAACTCTTACAACTCAATAGTAAGACAAACAACCTGAGTAAAATTGAACAAAATATTTGAATAGATATTTCATTAAAGAAGAGATACAGGCGTGCCTGGATGGTTCAGTTGGTTGAACATCTGACTCTTGATTTCAGTTCAAGTCATGATCTCACAGTTCACAGGTTCAAGCCCCATATCGGCCTCTGTCGTGACAGCAGGGAGCCTGCTTGGGATTTCTCTGCTCTTCCCCCAACATGCACTGTCTCTTTCTCAAAATAAATAAATAAACATTTAAAGGAAAGAAAGAAAGAAAGAAAGAAAGAAAGAAAGAAAGAAAGAGAGATACAACGAATATAAGCAGACGAAAGAGGTGTTCCACATCATTAGTTATTAGGGAAAAGCAAATTATCACCACAATGAACTTCTACTTCACATCCACTAAAATGACTTTCTTTAAAAAGATAGGAAATAACATGTATTGGTGAAAATATGGAGAAACTGGATTCCTGTGCACCCTGTAATGTAAGATCCTACAGCCACTGTAGAAGTCAGTTTGTCAGTTTCTTAAAAAGTCAAACATTCTAGGGGCGCCTGGGTGGCTTAGTCGGTTAAGCGTCCGACTTTCGCTTGGGTCATGATCTCGCGGTTCGTGGGTTCGAGCCCCGCGTCGGGCTCTGTGCTGACTGCCAGCTCAGAGCCTGGAGCCTGTTTCAGTCTGTGACACCCTCTCTCTCTGACCCTCCCCTACTCATGCTGTCTCTCTCTCTCTCCTAGAAATAAATAAAACATAAAAAAAAAAAAAAAGTCAAACATTCTTACCATATGACATAGAAATTCCACACCTAGATAACTACTGTAGGGAAATGAAACCTGTCTCCACACAATGACTTGCACACAAATGTTCATAGCACCTTTATGTATAACAACCAAGAAGTAGAAACAAACCAAATGTCTGATATGACAAGATATGATAAGATATGAAGATATGATAAGAAAAATGTGCTATATCCATACAATAGAATACTATTCAGCAGTAAAAAGAAACTAAATACTGATACATGCTATAATATGAATGGATCTAAAAAGAATAAGCCAAGTGAAAAAAGCCATGTGCAAAAGGCTATATGTTGTATGATTCTATTTAACCAAAATATCCAGAAAATGCAAGCCTCTAAAGAAAGAAAGCAGATTAGTGGTTCCCAGGCAGGGAATGGGATTGACTGCAAATGACCACAAGGGATCTTTTCTGATGATGTTTGGAAAACTCTAAATTTACCAAAAGTCATTGAATTATACACTTAAAACAGGTGAGTTTTATGTAATCTGTACACCAATAAAGCTGATAAAGTAAAAAGTAGCCTCGAAGGGAGAAAGAGATTGTTCCCAGATATCCCTGTCTATTTTGTTTTAGTAATGAATCTAGAGTGAAATGTGTAAAATTGAGCAATTCTGACAGAAGCCAGGCTCAATTTCAATGCTAAACTTTGAATTGCATTCTTTATCTACTTACTAAGAGTATTTTATTGACTAAAGCTTTACTTTACTCAAGCATTCAATGACACAAGACGTGTATTCCAAATAAATAATTATTAGCACGTCCAAAAAATATCACTGTCAACTTTACTCAACGTTTCATCTTCTACATATTCTTTTGAGTCCAGATTATTACAGAATGGAGACCCTTGAGTTGGTTATTTTTCATATCAAAGTCTCCTGATGCCTACAGTATCTATTTTTGGAGTGGTCATTTGTCCTTTTGTGATAAAACATTGTGTTAAATTAACTTACTTGTTTTATATAAGATCTGCCACAGTATTCAAATATGCATTCCTGAAACTGATTTAATATAATTTAGAAAGATTTTCACAACTGAAATAAATAATCAAACGATCAAATTTGACATCTCTGTCAAACTGAAGCTTCACTGTCCCCCTTGGGTAAAAGCTGTATCATTTACAATTTTGAAATATATTTGTGATGTTCCAATTATGAAAAGTTTTGTAGACCTGGCTGGCATTATTCCAAAGATGTAGCTTTTCTTGAAGTGACTATTTAAAAAACAAAAAAACATGACACTAGCACCTGAAACTAATATCACATGCATGTTAGCTCCCTAAAATTTAAATAAAAACTTAAAGGGGCTCCTGGGTGGCTCAGTCACTTGAGCAACTGACTTTGGCTCAGGTCATGATCTTACAGCTCAAAGGCTTGTGAGTTTGAGCCCCTCATTGGGCCCTGTGCTAATGGTTCAGAGACTAGAGCCTGCTTTTGATTCTGTTTCTCCCTCTTTTTCTGCCCCTCCCCTGCTCATGCTCTGTCTCTCTCTCTCTCAAAAATAAGTAAACATTAAAAACTTAAAAAGAAATGACACTACAACTTTATTCATTTTTTGGTAGTTCTTTTTTCTTAAATAGAGTTTATTGTCATATTGGTTTCTATACAACATTCAGTGCTCATCCTAAGTGCCTTCCTCAATGCCCATCACCCATTTCCCCTCTCCTCCATCCCCCATCAGCCTTCAGTTTGTTCTCAGTATTTAAGAGTCTCTCATGGTTTGCCTTCTTCCTTCTCCGTAACTATTTTTTCCCCTTCCCTTCCCCCATGGTCTTCTGTTAAGTTTCTCCTGATCTACATATGAGTGAAAATATATGGTATCTGTCTTTCTCTGCCTGACTTATTTCACTTAGCATAATACCTTCCAGTTCCATCCACATTGTTACAAATGGTCAGATTTCATTCTTTCTCATTGCCATGTAGTATTCCAGTGTAAAGGTAAACCACATCTTCTTGATCCATTCATCAATTGATGGACATTTAGGCTTTTTCCACGATTTGGTTATTTTTAAAAAATTTTTAATGTTATTTATTATTGAGACAGAGAGAAACAGAGCATGAGTGTGGGAGGGGCAGAGTGAGAGGGAGACACAGAACCTGAAGCAGGCTCCAGGCTCTGAGCTGTCACGACAGAGCCTGATGTAGGGCTTGGACCCACAAACTGTGAGATCATGACCTGAGCCAAAGTCATATGCTTAACCAACTGAGCCACCCAGTCACCCCCATGATTTGGCTATTGTTGAAAGCGCTGCTATAAACATTGGGGTACATGTGCCCCTATGCATCAGCACTCCTGTATCCCTTGGGTAAATTCCTAGCAGTGCTATTGCTGGGTCATAGGAGAGCTATTGTTCATTTATTTTGAGAAACCTCCATACTGTTTTCCAGAGTGGCTGCACTAGTTTGCATTCCCATTTCTCCATATCCTCACCAGCCACTCTAGTCTCCTGATTTGTTCATTTTAGCCACTCTGGTGTGAGGTAGTATCTCAGTGTGGTTTTAATCTGTATTTCCCTGATGACGAGTGACGTTGAGCATTGTTTTATGTGTCTGTTGGCCATCACTTTGGAGAAGTGTCTATTCATGTCTTCTGCCCATTTTCTTGGATTATTGTTTGTCAGGTGTGGAGTTTGGTAAGTTCTTTATAGATTTTGGATACTAGCCCTTTATCTGATATGTCATTTGCAACTATCTTTTCCCATTATGTTGGCTGCCTTTTAGTTTTGTTGATTGTTTCCTTTGCCATGCAGAAGCTTTTTATCTTGATAAGGTCCCAATAGTTCATTTTTGCTTTTGATTCCCTTGCCTTTGGGGATGTGTCAAGTAAGAAATTGTTGCGGCTGAGGTCAAGAAGGTTGTTTCCTGCTTTCTCCTCTAGAGTTTTGATGGTTTCCTGTCTCACATTCAGGTCCTTCATCCATTTTGAGTTTATTTTTGTGTATGGTGTGAGAAAGTGGTCTAGTTTCATTCTTCTGCATGTTGCTGTCCGGTTCTCCCAGCACCATTTGTTAAAGAGGCTGTCTTTTTTCTGTTGGATAGTCTTTCTTGCTTTGTCAAAGATTAGTTGGCCATACATTTGTGGGTCCAATTCTGGATTCTCTATTCTATTCCATTGGTCTATGAGTCTGTTTTTGTGCCAATACCATACTATCTTGATGATTACAGTTTTGCAGTAGAAGCTAAAGTCCGGTATGACACTACACGTTTGAAAAGAAATTAGCCTATGATATGTTTTCTCTAGACTCTTAATTTGTCAAAAATGAATCATATTGCTTACACAAGTCTCAAGTTCTGACTTAATGCTACACAAGAATATGAGGCTTTTTAAAAATATATTTGTTTGTTTAGAGACAGTATGTGTGCAAGCAAGGTAGAGGCAGAGAGAGAGAATCCCAAGCAGGCTCTGCACTGTCAGCACAGACTTGTTGTTTTTAATTATAGAGACCCTGAATACATTGTTTTAAACCTTTGAAAATCATTTACATGACACTCTGCATTCTGTCTTCAAATCTCCATGTCCACCTCAACTATATTCCAGCAACATGCAATGTCAGAGTTGAAAGGACCTCAAGAGATATACAGTTCAATCCCCTTCCTTTGCAGATAGAGGAACTAACACCCAGGGAGTTTCTGTAATTTGCTTCATCCAAAACCATACAGCCTATTGGTAGGGTCCTGCCTCCAGCTTGTTTTGCCACACTGTTCTCTAAGCATCACAGAGTTTCAGAGCCTGAAGAGGACTTTGAGGCAATGCCGTTCAATAACTTGACCTCATGGATGGGCAGCTAACCACAGAGATATGCAAGATGTCTGCAAGGTGGTCTCAGAGCTGTCTTCCATTTGGGTAGCATTCCTTTAAGATGTGGTACATGTAGGGAACAATTCCAGTGCTTCAGTTTATTTTCAACATCTTGCTAATGGGGCAGGATAAGAGAGCAAAGTGTAATGGAATTGTTTTACATGATATAAATGACAATTTAGAGAGAACCATCACTTCTCAGATGGTGAGAAGTGATTGGTGAGTAAACACATTTTAATTTTATTAGGAATGTAATTTATAAATTAATTCACTTTAACATCTGTTTCAACAATTTCTTTTTTGTTTATAGAGTGCTTTCACATATATTACCTTATCAGATCATCCTAATAGCATTGCAAAGTTGGTATTGCTATTCTGATTTAATGGACAAAAATGTAGAGTGTTAGAAATCATGGGTAGATTGCCCAAGGTCATACTATTAACTAAACAGAAGAGGGATTAAAGCCTTGATCTTTTCATTTCAGAACATATATGCTCTTTCCAATCCATCTTATTACCTTTTAGAATTAAATGATATTGCTGTCCTGTCTGTTTTCTGATAAAACTAGCAGTTTGCCACAGACTACATCTCTAAGAGTAGTTTGAGAAAATTTAATAACGCACTGCTGCTGTAAGTTTTTTCTTAAGTTCTATTTTGTTGTAAGGAGAGTTTAACCTTAAGTTATTTTTCTTCTGAAATAGAGAGACTCACTAGAAGCCTTCCTTAAAGAAGGCAAGATATTTGCAAAGTTGAAATTGAAAAGGAAAGGAATTAGGAGTGATTATTCTTTTCATATGTATTCACTTTATAAAAGATTTACCAAAAGAACCGTATAAATAATGCACAAGTGTTCTTTATGCATTTCAGATATGATTCAGTTGACCACAAAATTTAATCATTTTGCAATCCATTTTTCTAAGAAATTTATCTCTTGCTCTTTGCCGACTATTTAATTTCTTAAAAATTTCTTTTCTATCACCTTTGAGTGGTAAGATTTGCCTCATCCTCTGAATTAAAGATTATTGATGAGTAATGGATTTAAAGAGATCATGGGAAGAACTTAATCCTGAACCTGAACAGATAGCAACTGGAGCTTACTCCAAACTTCTGAATGATGGAACATTACCTACTCTGCTAATATTGATGTTTCTCTTGTTCTCATGTTTGTAGCCCAAGAGGCAGGTTTATGTGTTTTTCAGGATAGGTGAAGAGCAAGGAACTTCATTCCCGAAGCATGGAAGAGAAACCAGGAGCTTCAGGGCTCACAGTTGCACAGCACTCTTGAACTTATTAATTTGTATTTTTAGTCTCACAGTAAAAGTAATTCTATTACAGTTATATTTCTTGCCCGAGATGAAACAATACTGATTCTTAAAATCTTCAGAAGAAGATATACTTTTCTTTCTGAATAGTGGGGTAGGCATGGGGGTGGGGCTGGATATTTGTAAGTTGTTGAAAGAAAAGAGGTTGGTGGAGAACAGATGGCATCCTCCACCATACATATTCATGAGTGCATTTATTTCATTATGTTGTCCCCTGGGAAACTCTACACTTCAGTTTTTATAAGTTTGTATGGCCATCAAATCGAGCAGTCAGAAGCCCTCTGTCAAAAAGTGTGTTGCTGCAAAATTTGAAGGAAAATATGTGAAAGCCTTAGCTTCACACTTTTGTCTTGACTTTTCATCACTGAAACACCTGTTATTTTGAGATCTAAGTCAAGAATGTCATTGAGCATAATAAATGTTAAGTGTTGATAGCTGAACTGACATGTTTCATTAATCAGATGGTGGTGTGTTATGTTTAGAGTATCACTAAGCACATTGTTTGCTAATTTCGTAGGAAACATGAGACTAAAACATGTTTGCATGTCTGTTGCTGCATCTCCAAAGTTCCTGTCAGGACTTTCTCATTTGTAGATATGAAACTGGTCATCTGATAGTTTGGAAAATGTTCATTATTGAATTCCCCTGTGTCTGATAATTGGCAGAAACCTACCAGTTATGTGCTTCATCAATTCTTTTCAACTGGAACAAGAAACTGAGAAAACTGTGAGCAGCATATTTTTCCCCTTTACATTATGAGCAAGTTCCTGGCTAGTGATTAATGGAGGCATCTCGATAGCCTTTGCTTTAAATGATGTTATCACTGTCTCCATTTAACTGCACATTCCTTTACCTCAAAAATGAATGAGAGCATTTCTGTCTTTTCTCGTTGTTGCCTGGCCTTGGGAAACTGTTGATGTATGATGATTTGTTTTACGGAGCTGTCAGCTTTATTGTTTGTGTACTTCTCTATCAGATGATACGATGTTGTCTGCTCCACAAATCTATGTAGAAATAGAGGCATTCATGAAGTCTACTCACTTGAATGAAGGAAGTCATTCATTTTCTTGAAATCCTTAAAATAATAATCATGACAGATTTAATAACAATAACAGTAACAATACATAACCTCATATTTATGAAGCAGTTACTTTGTGGTAGGAACTATACTAAGACTTTTACAGAAACCTTATGATGTTGAAACTATCAATCTTTACATTTTGCAGCTGAAGACACTGATTTTTAAAGATTGGTATCTTTTATATACCATGTCAAGAAACATAAGAGTCTTTTAAACAAAGTGTAATTCCATTTAATTTTTGTGATCTGTCATAAATAATGGATACAAGAATTATGAGAAGCTGAAAGGTCCCATGGAGTCAGGCCTAAGTAGATTTTACAGCAAGAAAATTCATGTGCAAATGAGTTATTGGGCACCAAAACCATGAAAAAAAGAGGAAACTATTTTTGCAGAGAAGAGAATAAAGTAGAAAACAGAGGAGTGTGCAGTCAGCCAAGTGAGGGAGAGAGGAGAACAGAGAAAGTAATTGGCTGGATCTCCCATAGCTTCCTAGCTCTTACCAGCACTTCCCAGAACCTCTAGCTGTGATTCATTTACAGGTATGATCTATATTCTCATGATAAATCTTCCTTTGACTTTAGGTGGCTTCTTTAGGTTTCTATTCCTCATAACCAAAAGTCTGGACTTGCAAATAATGCATCTAAGATTCAAACTCTTCCTTTTAAGCCTAAACCAAACAACACTTGCTCTAAGTCATTCTGTTTAGTGGTCCCCCACAATGGAAGAAGAAAGGCCCAGTGAACATTCCATAGAGCAACATATCTTTTTAGAGTTCTCAAGTTGGGAAAACAAAACAAATGTATAAGGGAGGAAGCTTTTTAGACAATGACTTCCAGTAACAAGGTGATAAATCCAAGAAATAGATAATACTAGCTTATGACTACCTTTATTAAAATGCATTTTGTTGTCTTTAAAAAAGTTATAAAAAATGAAAATGCTTATTAAAAGTTATCATTATAGGGGCGCCTGGGTGGCTTAGTCGGTTAAGGGTCCGACTTTCGCTTAGGTCATGATCTCGCGGTTCGTGGGTTCGGGCCCTGCGTCAGGCTCTGTGCTGACTGCCAGCTCAGAGCCTGGAGCCTGTTTCAGTCTGTGACTCCCTCTCTCTCTGACCCTCCCCTGCTCACACTGTCTCTCTCTCTCTTAGAAATAAATAAAACATAAAACAAAATTAAAAAAAAAGTTATCATTATAATAAAAATTTACAACAGAAACTCATAAAGTAAAACCTGAAAGCCCTTCTCTCCTCCCCACTCCAGCCTTCAGGGTCCTACAATGCACATTTTGGTATGTGTCTTTTTAGGGGTTTTCTATGGACAGACCAAATATGTGCATACAATAGGGTTGTGTTCAAGCACTTCATAACATTCATACTTTCTTCTTATTGATTGTGCTTTATTATCATGGACAATCTGACATATGAATATTCACAGATTAGCCTCATAGTTAGGACTACGTGGCATATTCCATGGAATAAGTACACCAGCTCTCTATCAATGAGCTTTTGATTGTCTCCAAATTTCTGCTATTACATATCAGACTTCAATGAATAGAAACAATTCTCTTTAAAGTGCCTCATTTGCTCATTTTAGATCATATTTCAGAAACAGTGCTAGGAGGATTAAAAATATAATGATCCACCCTAGGGGCGCCTGGGTGTTTCAGTCTGCTAAGCGTCCAACTTCGTTTCCGGTCATGATCTCATGGTTCGTGGTTTCCAAGACCCTGCTTCATATTCTGTGTCTCCCTCTCTCTCTGCCCCTCCCCTGCTCACAGTCTCTCTCTCTCTCTCAGAAATAAATAAAAAAAAACATTTAAAAATAAAAAAAAAATCATCCACCCCTATAATCCTAAGGGACATGTAAGTATTATACGTATTTACAGTTCAACTATCACCTAAAAATCAGTTAGTATTTATTTATTAAGGTCCCATGATACTAGCCACTACTCAGAATTTTTCTGGGTTCAAGTGTGATTCAGGGGAGGAAAGGGTGATTATTATTGAAATTCCTTTTGTCTATCAAAAAAAAAGATTTTAAAACATTAAACAATAGCAATGATTAATAACTAACTCTCAGAGAAGGATATGAGATTTCTCTCTGAATAATTTATCCCTGACTGCTTAGAAAACCAACTAGTGAGCAAGCATTTACTGATCACCCATATAGTGCCCAGCACAGATACAGAAAAAGATTCAGGATTTTTTTTTAATACTTCAGACAAAACCTACATTCTGTGAGCAAATAGAGCAAAGAGAAAAATGTGCCTACAGTAATCTGTTGCTATTGCTGATGTTTTAGGACTTTGTATGTATGATTTTTTTGTGTGTGTGTATAATTTCAGAAACAGGTAGATATACAAAGCACAGAGAATATAACAATATAGAGAGATGTTCTGATAATGTTTTATGAAATATGAAGATTTTGTTGGGATACAAAATACATCTAGTGAAAACTTATATGTTTTGTGACCATTTACTGCCTTCCAAAGTCATGGTAGATAAGGAAATCTTAAAAATTAGTGAAGCGATACTTAAGTACTATACAGCCATCTCCATAGTTCTTTAAGTGAAAACTCCAAGTTTAACATTTTGGAAGGTGTCAAGACTAAAATACACAGTTCCTGAGCAAAAGGAACCTAAGTCAATGCTGTATAATAAAAAGAGTACACACACAGTTTTAGCTTAAAAAAGCAAAAATTATCATTCAAGGCTAATTTAATTCCATGTTTAGATCAATTCTTCTTTTAAAAAATTAAACAGTTGTATATGATTTTCTTTTTTTTAATAAAACAAATGTTTTGGGTTTTTTTAATCTTTTTTTTCTTTCATAGTTTATTATCAAGTTGGTTCCCATGTAACAACCAGTGCTCATCCCAAGTGCCCTCCTTCATGTCCATCACCCCCCTTCCCCTATCCCCTACCTCCATCAGCCCTCAGTTTGTTCTCAGTATTCAAGAGTCTCTCATGGTTTGCCTCCCTCACTCTCCCCAACTACTTTTCTCCTTTTTCCTCCCCAATGGTCCTCTGTTAAGTTTCTCCTGTTCCACTTATAAGTGAAAACATATGGCATCTGTCTTTCTCTGCTGACTTATTTCATTCAACATAACACCCTCGAGTTCCATCCAGGTTGCTAGAAATGGGCAGGTTTCATTCTTTCTCATTGCCATGTAGTATTCCATTGTATAGATATACCACAGCTTCTTGATCCATTCGTCAGTTGATGGACATTTCGGCTCTTTCCATGATTTGGCTATTATTGAAAGTGCTGCTGTATGATTTTCTTAACAACACTATTTTGTGTCTCTATTCACCCAAAATACATGGTTTGCTTTCTGTTATTGGTTGATGGGTCCTTGGGAGGAGATTTTATTGTGATGAATAATTACAGCTGTTATTCATTTAGGGCTTACTCTATGACCAGCACCACACTAAAAACTTGAGCTGGATTTTAAAAATTCTCTGAGCAGGCCCTTTATAGGAAGGCTTTCACAAATGTAGAATCTGACAGCTATTAGGTGGCTGAGGCATGGTCCTATGCCATTTGGTGGCTCTGTACCACTATGTACTATTCTGCCAATGTTTATCAACCTCCAGTCATTCTCATGGCAGCTTGAAATGTTTGCCTTATTTCAACACTACTCAAAAACTGCATTCTTCATGTTTCTTTTAGCTAAGTCAACTCACTTTTCCCCCTCAGTCTGGGACCTTTTTCCCCCCCAAATTTTATTTAAATCTAGTTAGTTAACATATAGTGTAATATTGATTTCAGGAAAGAATTTAGTGATTCATCAGTTACATACAACACCCAAATGCCCTCCTTAGTGCCCTTCACCCATCTAGCCCATCTCCCACCCACCTCCCTCCATCAACCCTCAAGTTTGTTCTTTATCGTAAAGAAACTCTTATGGTTTGCTTCTCTCTCTCTCTCTTTCTGTCTCCTCCCCTCCTTCCCTCCCTCCCTCCCTCTCCCTTTCTCTTTTTCCCCTTTCCATATGCTCATCTGTTTTGTATCCTAAACTCTGCATATGAGTGAAATCATATGGCATTTTTCCTTCTCTGATTTATTTCACTTAGCATAATTTACTTTAACTCCATTCATGACATTGCAAGTGGCAAGATTTTATTCTCTTTGATGGCTGTTAACTGATTTTTCATACCAGTTACTTGTTCAAAGTATTTGGGGCCATAAAATTTAGAGGGTTATTGAACTCATTATATGCTTTCTCTAACAAGTAGATAAATAAATAAATAATGATAACAAAAGGTTTGTCTATATACTACCTATAATAATTTCCTTTTTTTACTGGTGCCACATGTACAACACTTGGGGAAATCCTGAAACTTATATTACTATTTTTAGATTTTTCTCTTTTGTTTATCGTCATTAGTCTTCTGAACAAAGGCTCATTAGAGATGTCCACTTTCTTATAAAGAAAGTGGATGTGAAAATCAGGTTTCCATCTCAACTCACCATGAAAACATACATTTGTACGTGGAGGAAATGATCAGTTCAGAGAGTTCATCTGACACAAACTGAATACAGCAAGAAATAGGTAATCCTAACAAATATAACTTCGTAATTAAAATTGTCAGCTGTTTGAAGACACCAGAATATGCCCTTAGCAGGAGAGTCTTGCCACATGGGATATTTTGTAATTCAACTTTTCTGGCTTTCTCTTAAGAAGTATCTTAAAAATAAAAATTAAAAAATATAACAGGAGAAAGGATTATGTTTCACTATTTGGATTAATTGATAAAAGTATATTATTTAATTAAATGAATTAAATGAGTTAATTCTATTATTATAGTTATTTGCATTATTATTAGCATTATGGAAGAGCAACAGAATATATTATTCTGAAGGGTATTTAAGAATATTTAAGGGCTTTCATTTTGAGTAATGAGGTCAAGCATAACTTACAGAGCAATATATTTAATCAAAAGGAGTAATTGCCATAAGAGAAAGTGTTATTTGCCTGCTTGTAATCAACCAAGTTTTTACTTTATAACCTACACTGAAAGATTAGTTGAGAAAATAATAATAATATGTAAAGCTTCCCTTTCAGATAATTAATTTTCAAGACCATGCAACAGACAAAAATTAAAATGAATTGAAGAGGGACCAGAAAAATTTTTTTTCAAAACATTTTGGACACTTCCCAATTAGGAAAAAGTCCTCACTGCTTATTCTGAACAGGGGAGCCCATTAATTTGTGCAATGCAAGTGGAATATAGAAATACTAATTTTCTTTGGGTTTTAGAATTTCATAAAATAGCAAAATTTTTTATTAATTGTCTCATCCTGAGATGAGTATTAATAAGTATTAATAAGTTCACTCTGTCAGTAATTTGGAAGTTGAAACAGTGTGTTAAATTGCTTGGTTCTGTTCAAATTTTCCACTTTACCTCTAACACAAGCAGGTAGTCAATGTTGGCATTCAGGACCTGGGATCCTGTAGCTTAAGACCTCATGATTTCAAAAATAGTAGCATCATGTCTCTAGGAGATATCAGGAAGAATGAGAAGACTGCATAGTTCTGTGCTTAGTGTACCCAGTTTTACTTTGGAGAAAGGACAGAGAGAACTGATCTCTTTCCAAAGAGCCCATATCCAGAGGGAGCACAGCAATGTGGTAGTCACAAACTTAACTATGTCCCTACAGTGCAGGCGTTTTGCTTAGAGAGAAGAGCAGTGTAGGAAAACCCAAGACACAAGATCTGGGTAGGGGTCAACTCCTGAGGTACTTTTATGTCAAGGCAAAGCTTAGTTTTACCCTGAATTCACATTAGGCACTACATTAAAGAACACCTATTTTGTGAGGGAATAAGGTACCAGGAGAACAGTCTGGGCATTATGAGTATGAAGACCTGAGAACAGACTGTGTTCTTTCTTCTGAATTCTGAATTTGTTACTGGCTATTTAGATACTAACTAAACCTTTTTTTTTAAAATAAGGAGATATTTTATGGTAAAACAAGCCATGTAACTAGAAATGAGGAAGGTTTCAAGAAACTGAAGGTTATTTTTGTTGTTTGTTTATAGGGGAAATGATGGCCATACAATGAAGAATTCCCTTTGCATTCTAGCAGATGTCATGACTGAACCAATCTCATCCCTGGGTATCATTTTTCTATAGCTACTATATTGAAGCAGTTATCTACATAATAGATAGTACGTTAATGTGATATATCAGAGTGGGTGGACATAGGCTATGGAGTCAGCAATGTGGATTTGACTCTCAGCTTGGCACTTTGTAATCATAGAATCATGGACAAGCTATTTAATTTCTTAAGCTTCAGTTTCATCATCTGTAAAATGAGAATAATCTTTTCTACTTCATAGGCAAAAATGAAATGAAATGAGAGTTCTCTGACACTCAGTAAATTCTACCTATTATTAATGCCTTCAGTAGATTTTACATCCAATGAAACAGGATTTTCAACTATTCAAAATTATTAGTGGCAGAAAAGAAAGTTGGAGAAACAGAAAACTATCTTTGACTATCATAAGTAAGGGAAAAGACAGGTTATCTGCTCTGGAAACTAATCCTTTTGCAATTCAGAAAAAGGATGAGTTTGAAACATGTTCACTCCAATAAGCTCATGACTAACCAACCTTCTGACACAGAAGGACAATCTGCCTCTAGGAAATGATAGAAAAAATAACCATGTATTTGACCAACAATAAATAACAAATGCACATAACTTAGCACAGTGTCATGGAGGAAACACTAAAGAAATATTTGTTCCTTTTCATTCCTTACTCTCATTTCATTTCATACTCCTTCTGTTTCTATCTGGGAATTATTTACTCACAGCTAGATCCTTGTTATATGGTGAATCCTTTTGAGGACATCACATCATGTCTTATTAATTAAATAATCTCCCATTCCCAACCTCATAGCATGGAGTTTCAACGGGTGTTCAATAAATGTTACATATATAATTGAAAGTAAGTACAATGTTGTTAAGATTTAAGGATTATTTCCTTTATTCATTAGTTCATTAAAAGGATTTAAAGTTACCTGTTTGAGGAAGACTACCTGAAAGAGATTCATCAGGGGTGGCCTAATTTGCAAACACTTGCAAAACTTGATAGATTAACTCTGCATATCGGGCTATTGAATATTTTTCATGGCACCCTTATTGTGTTGCTTTCCCACTTTGGGCTGAGCTTCTGTTCAAACAGCTTCTTGCTTCACTATTATAACTCTTGACTTGACTGCAAATTAAAACTCTTGAAAGGGTAGCTGGCTTCAATGATTTTTCAATGACTATAATGTCAGTGGTGATTTGTGACTATCACCACGGCTCCAAATTTCTATAAGCATTTGCATTTTGAAATGATTAGGATGACCATTCACTGAGATATATAATTTTTATTCTTATGGTGTTTTAGCAGCTTTTTGCAAAAAGAACAATGAGAAGAGAGTATATTACTATTGTATCCATTTGGATAGGAACCCATTCCAGGGAGATTTGGGGGACATGGCTCAACCTTTGGCTCTGATTTAGCCCTTTAGGAACATTTCCACCTGAGTCACTGAAGGACTTTTAGAGCCTTACAGGTTTCTAGCAGCTATGAATTCTTAATGAAAAACCAAATTTGACTTTTAGTTTGAGGTATTATTGTTAGTGCTGGAAGATGGGAAGGGATGAGGAAAGAGAAGGTAGGATGAAACTTCTTTTAAAGGTTAAAGCTGAAGTTCTTTCCTATTTACTCCTTTATTTCCCTTTCTCCTCTTTCTTTCCATAATTTGATATGGCAGCTAGGAGAAGGAACACTTGAACAATATTTCTCAAAGCAGGGTCCACTTATGGTGCTCATTAAGAGAATTAGATTAGGTGTTTATTAAACATTCAGATTCCTGACAAATCAGGACACTAACAAATCAGGAGACTCTCCACTCTATGTAAATTTTTAACAAGAACCTCATGTTATGCATTTAAAGTTTATGAATTATTTGGGCTGTGTGGTTAGATTCAGGGAAGTAACATCTAGTCAAATTAAAAAAAAACGTTTTTTCTTGAGATGTGAATATTTTATTTTTACAAGCGATTTATAAAAACTTCATTTTAAAAGGTGTCCTTTTTCCTATTGTAAAATGCAAAAGTTCCCAGCTGGCAGTTCTGTGGCAGTCCAGGAAGAGTGGGCGGGGTGCTTCCTGGGCCACCTTTCATCACTACAGTGGATAAATTGGTGCAGTCAAGCAACAACCTGCAGAGAAAAGCGGAACATCATCCTAAGTCTTCATGATGTACGACAGCCTCTCTATGGCTCCTCCTTAACTGAGCTCATACATGACTTCATCGAGAAGATGGCCCATATCTCTATCCTTAATGGAGAAAATGGGTTTTATATAGCAGGTAAATCATACTCCCTCTCTCTAAAATCATATTGATGTAACCAAATTCAGAACCTATCTCTTGTTTAATGTGTTTTTAAAAGCAGCAAGGGAATTCAAATTTTGATGCCAAAATCAATTCCTGTCATTCCACAGGACTGTTAAAAGGTTTCATTCTAAAATCATATTTCTTTCTCTTGAACTCTGTCATTTGAGTCTATGAAATTGTTTACCTTGATTTTTAAAAATCATTTTACTGGCATGTTTTGATGGATGCTGTATAATCATATCTTCTTTTAGCAGGTACTGTTCATACTTTAAATTTTTGATTTTAATTCATTTTACATACATATGTTATCAAATAAAAGCCAGTAATTTTGTGATCAAAATCCAGCCCCATATACATCTGGGAACAATTTTCTATTTCTTACTTCAGGTTCCCTGTTGGCAACAGCACAGCCAAGTGTGACCATGAAATGTGGATTGGAGGTGAAAATGCCTGGTAGTGAGAAAGAAGGTCACTGGAATGGTCACTAATACATCTCAGGGTGATGTTAGGAATGAGATAGGAGGAAAATGTCAGAGAGCTAGACTCCACAATTTTAAGTGACTATAAGAAAATTTGAAGATATTAATAACATGACACGGGGAGAAAAGGGTGATGTAATTAAGTGGTGTGAGCTTGGAGCTATGCTAGCCAGAAAGGTTCCCCAAAGATGTCCATGGCCTAAAAGCGGAAATAGGTTACAGAACAAAGCAAAAAGAACTTTGCGGATCAAACTAAGGTTAAGGGCCTTAAAATAAAGAGACTATTTAGATTATCAAGGTGGCTCCAATCTAATTACATGAGTCCTTAAAAGTGGAGAACTTTCTGCAGCTGGGAATAGGAGAGATGAGGCTGAAGGGGAAATTAGAGTGATCCAAATTGTGAGAAGGACTCACCCTACTATTGCTGACTTTGAAGATGAGGGGGCCACAACGTGGAGAATTTAGAGGCCTCTAAAATTGAACACTGGCCAGCAGCTAACAAGAAAATAGGGACTACCATCCTACAATTACATGGAATTGAATTCAGCCAGTAACCGAAATGAGTTGCTAAGACTGAGTTGATAAGCAGATTCTCCTCCAGAGTCTCAGTCTGTCTAAGGTTTGATTTTAGTCAAGTGAAACCAGGAGCATAAAAATCAGTCCACTTCCCTGGGACTTCTGACCTACACAACTGTGGGGGTAATAACTATGTGTTGTTGTTATCTGCTAAATGTATGGTAATCTCTTAAGGCAGTAATAGAAACCAATGCAAAAGGCAATGGAGTTGTTGCAAGAGAGCTAACAGCTCTAATTTGGAGTGTGCATGGGGAGATAGGCAATAGTGGTGATGCCTCTGCACTTAGATGTACTAAAGTTCAAACCCCAACTGACACCTGCTAGCTGAATGATCTTACTCAGGAGATTGCACCTTTATAAAGCAATCAGTTTGATATCCTCCACCACAAAATAGAAATAATAACAGTATTTTTTGTACTAGCTCATGGTTAGGCTTAAATCTAGTAAAGGATATACAAGAATCTAACAGTACCTAGAGATGGAATTGGCACTGAATAGAGTGGTCTTTACTAAAACACAACAAAGCAGCCTCTTGTCCCTGAAATCCAAGGGCAAGTGACAACGGGGAGACCTTACTTGTGAGGAGTTACAAAGTATCATCATTGAAAGGAAAGCCAGTTTTAGTCCAAGACCTGGAAACGGAGAAAATGTGCTCAGAAAAGGGTCTGTAGCAAATGGTGAACCAAATGTGAACAGCCTTCTCAAACTCAAATATGCATAAAGATCACCCAGATTCTAAGAAGGTTCTGAGGAGATGGCAGAGTAGGAAACACTAGGAATCTGTTTTTCTACCTAGACAATAACTGCACTGGCAGAATCTTTCTGATGTTCCTATTTTGGAGTCCATTGAAGGCTTGCAATTTCTAAGAAAAGGCTTAGGTGGCAAATTGTGGTTAATTTTGGTCAATTACGGCTCTTAGAACAGTAATAGCTAACCCATTTCCCTCCCATGTGGCAGGCAGCTGTATACATGTTCCTGAAAAATAACCAATCTGCACACAATTTTCAAGAGCCAGGGAGGGCAAAAAGGACCCTGTCCTCCAAATATTGAGAATCTGTGCTCTGAGAACTCTGATTACTGCTTCAAATCACACAGGTGCAGACAATGAGATGGATGGTCATTTTCTGTACCTTTTATAATTATCATAATCCCCTTCTCTCTGGCTGGAGTGACTTCCAGGTGATTGAAGGGAAAGGTACCTTTCCTCTCTCCCTTCATTTTACTCTTTTTCTCCCTTGGGGAGCCAAACATTAAAAAGACTGGACATTTAAAAACAACTGTATATATTGGGAAAATGAGAAGGGAAGAGCTCAGAAAGGATCTGTAAAGATCTTAAATTTACACCCCAGGCTGTTCCTAGGCATAGAGAGCCTACAACAATACAAAAAAACAAAAACAAACCCCCAAAACAATGAACTCTGGGGATCTTATTTCCAAAGGTTCAAATGCCTGGTGTTCAACAATGAAATCACAAGGCATACAAACAACAGAAAAGTATGGCCCATTCAGAGGAAACAAACTGACAAAACTGTCCCTGAAAAAGACCCAATGGTAGATTTATTACAGAAAGATTTTAAAACAACTGCCTTAAAAATGCTCAAGGAACTAAAAAAAGATGTGGAGAAAAATCAAGAAAATAAGATATACAAAAAGTAGAAATATCTATATAGAGATATTTATAACCTTAAAATAAACCAAAAGCCATTTTGGAGCTGAAAAGTACATTGACCTAAATAAAAAGTTCAATTAGAGGGATTCAAAGACAAATTTAAAGAGAAAAAAAGCCAGCAAACTTGAAGATAGGTCAGTGGAAATGATCAAATCTGCGGAAAAGAAAGAAAAAAGAGTGAAGAAAAGTAAACAGAGCCTAAGGGACCTATAGGACATCATCAAGTAGTGTATTAAGTGCATCAAATATGTATGTTGATACGGATTGTAGGAGTCCCAGAAAGAGAAAAAAACAGAGGAAAGTTTGAGGGAATAATGGCTGCAAACTTTCAAACTTTGATGAAGGGTATGAATGTAAACATCCAAAAAGCTTCATGAGCTCAAAATCAGATGATTCGAAAGGACCCTATTGAGACACATTATTGAAACAATAGTATGTAACTCCACTTTTTTGCTTTTACATGACTTAATATGCTAATATAGTTTTAAAAAGCAATGATCAGTCTAACAGCTAGTATTTTGTAACTTTGGTTTCTAACTGTAAATACTATTTTCCACATAATTTGAGAGACTATCGCACTTACAAAATTATTAGTTTATGTTTTTGGGCACACAGTGCAACAAGATGCAAATTTGTGACACCAGCAATGGAAAGAGGTGAGGAGAGATTTGTAAAGGAGCAGTTTTTGTATTTTATTAAAGTCAGACTGGCATAAATTTAAATTAGAGTGTCATAACTTTAGAATGCTGAATGTAATCTCCATGGTAACCACAAAGAAAATAGTTACAGAATATACACAAAAAAGGAATTTTAGCATTTTACTGAAAAACATAAAAACACTACAAATTACTACAAAATATAAAAGACGACATTAATGTAGAAAAAAATACAGTAATATAGGGAAAAAAGGAAAGATTGCTATACTAACAACAAAGTAGACTTTAAATTTAAAAAGGTTAAAGAGTTTAAAATTTTAAAAAGATTAAAAGAAGGGAATTATATACTAATAAACGCTTCAATACATCAATAGGATATAAAAACCTAAAAAAATATGCACATAAGAACAGACTTTAAAATATATGAAGCAAAAACTGATAGAATTGAAGAGAAAGATAAATAGTTCTACATCGATACCCCATTCTCAGTAATGGATAAAACGATCAAACATAAGTAAGGTAATAGAGGGATTAACACAATTAAACAACTAGATCTAACAGACACAGGACACACTACCCAACAAAAGAGCATACACATTCTTTTTAAATGCACATTTGATAAGAAACGAGACATTTGAGAAGAAATGGGACATTTTCCAGGGTAGTCCATATGTTAGGCCACAAATTAAGTCTCGATAGATACAAAAGGATAGATACCACATAAAAGTGTCTTCTATGACCCCAATGGGAAGAAGTAGTAAATCAATAACAGAAGTAAAACTGGAAAATCCACAAACTTGTGGAAATTGAACAATACACTATTAAACAACCAATGTATCAGAAATCACAAGAGACATTTAAAAATCCTTAGAGATTAATTAAAATGAAAACATACCAAAAGATATGGGATGCAGCAAAAGTGGTGCTAAAGGAGAAATTTATAGCTATAAATAAATGCTTACATGATAAAAATCTCTAATCAACAACCTTTAGGTTAAGGAACTAGAAAAAGAAGAAAAAACTGAAACCAAAGTTGGCAGAAAGAAGGAATTAAAAATTAGAGGAAAGATAAATGAAATGGAGAATAGAAAAGAAATAAAGAAAACTAATAAAAACAAAAGCTGGTTTTTTGAAAAGATAAAATAATTGACGAACCTTTAGCTAGATGGCCTAAGAAACAACTAAAGTTACTAAAATCAGGAATAAAAATGGGGACATTACTATTGATTCTACAAAAATTTTGAAAAAAGATTATAAGAAAGCACTATGAAGAATATCATTCTAATAAATTAGATCACCTAGATTAAATGGACACATTTCTAGAAATAAAAAAACCTACCAAGATCAAATCAAGAAAAGAATAGAAAATCTATATAGATTTTATATATCTATAACCAATAACAAGACTGAATCAGTACTAAAAAATCTCTCAAACACGAAAAACCCTGGACCTGATGGTTTCACTGGTGAATTCTAACATTTTAAAAGTAAAATAATATAATTCTTAATCAAGGCTTCACAAAAATTCAAATAGGAGGAATCATGTTCTAACTCATTCTGTGAGGCCAGCATTACCCTCATAGACAGTATAAGAAAAGCCAGACAGACAGGATAAGAAAATTACAGAATGATATGCCTTATGAGCATTGATACCAAATCCCCAAGCAAAATAATAACAAACCAAATGGAGTGCCATATTATAAAGATTATATATCATGACCAAGTGGAATTTATTCCTGAAAATGCACAGATGTATCACTGTATGAAAATCTATCAATATACCACTTAAACAAAATGAAGGGGGGAGAAACACATGATCCTCTCAATTGATCCTCTCAAAAATAATTTGATAAAATTCAATACCCTTTTATTTTTATGTTTTTAAAAGTTTATTTATTTTGAAAGAGAGAGTGGGGGAGAGGCAAATAGAGAGGGGAAAGAGAGAATTCCGACTAGGCTACATGCTGTCAGCATGGAGCCCAACACAAGGCTCTATCTCGTGAACTGTGAGATCATGACCCACGCTAATACCAAGAGTAGGGTGATTAACTGACTGAGCCACACAGGTGCCTCAACACTCTTTTACAATAAAAAAAAATTCAACAAAATAGGAAGAGAAGTAAACTAATATTTATAATAATAACAAAATCCATATACAAAAGCCCACAGCAAACATTATGCTTAATGTTAAAAGTCAAGATTTTTCCTCTGAGGAGAGGAACAAGGATATCTACTTTCATCACTTCTATTCAGCATAGTACTGGAAGCACTAGTGCCATGAGGCAAGGAAAAGAAATAAAGGCATACAAACTGGAATGGAAGATGTAAACTTATTTGTTTGTAGATGATATGATCTTACATGAAGAAAGCTCCAAAGATCACACACACGCGCGCATGCGCACGCGCGCGCGCGCGCACACACACACACACGCACAGACACACACAGACACACACACACACACACACTCTTAGAGTTAAAAAATGAATTCAGCAAAGTAGCAGAATATAAAGTCAACACAGGAAAAAAATGCATTTTATATACTAACGATGAACAATCTGAAAAGGAAATTACAAAAACAAGTCCATTTACAGTAGCATCAAAAAGAATAAATTATTGGGGCGCCTGGGTGGCTTAGTCTGTTAAGCGTCCGACTTTCGCTTAGGTCATGATCTCGCGGTTCGTGGGTTCGAGCCCCGCGTCGGGCTCTGTGCTGACTGCCAACTCAGAGCCTGGAGCCTGTTTCAGAGTCTGTGTCTCCCTCTCTCTCTGACCCTCCCCTGCTCACGCTGTCTCTCTCTCTCCTGGAAATAAATAGAGATATTAAAAAAAAAAAAAGAATAAATTATTGGGGTGCCTGAGTGGCTTAGTTGATTAAGTGTCTAATTTCAGCTCAGATCATGATCTCACAATTTATGAGTTCAAGCCCTGCGTCAGGCTCTCTGCTGATAGCTCAGGGCATGCAACCTGCTTCTGATTGTGTCCTCACTCTGTCTCTGCCCCTCCCCTGCTTGTGCTTTGTCTCTCTCTCTCTCAAAAATAAATAAGCATTTTAAAAACAAATAAAACAAAGAACAGATGGGAAATTTTTTTTAAAAAAGAAGAAGAAAATAGGAATTAACTAAAGAGGTGAAAGACTTGTGCAACGAAAACAATAAAGCATTGCTAAAGGAAAATTAAAAAGACATAAATAAATGGAAACACATCCCATACTCATAGATTGGAAGATTTAATATTGTTAAAATGTCACCACTCAATCTGAAGTTCAGATTCGATGCAATTTTTATTTTAAAAAATCCAATGAGGGGTGTGTGTGTGTGTGTGTGTGTGTGTTTTACAGATATAGAAAACGGATCATAAAATTTGCATGGAATCTCACGGGACACTCAAAAATTAAAACAATATTGAAAAGAAAGAACAAATCTTCAGTAGATTTCAAAATCTACTACAAAGCTATAGCAATCAAACAAGGTGGTACGGACATAATAATAGATACATAAACCAATGGAATAGAGTAGAAAGCCCAGAAACAAACCCTCCAGTATAGGATCAAATAATCTTCCTCAAGTGTTTCAAGACCAAGATATGGGAAAAAACATTCTTTTCAACAATTGGTACTGGGAAAACTGGATATACACATACAAAAAAATGTCAGACTCTTACCTAATACCATATACTGAAATAGATTACAAATGGATCAAAGACAAATGTAAGACCTTAAACAATAAAATTCTTAGAAGTAAACATAGGCCAAAAACTTCATTACATGAATTTGGTAATAATGTCTTGGTTATGACATGAAAAGCACAGGCAATAACAGAAAAAGTAGAAAAACTGGACTTCATTAAATTATTAAAAATTTGTGTATCAAAAGGCACTATCAACAGAGCAGAAAGGCAACTCATGGAATGGGAAAGTATTTTGTTTTTTTATAGCATTATTATTTTTTAAACTTTTTTATTATTTTACTTTATCTTTTTAATTTTTAAAAATTTAAATACAAGTTAGTTAATATATGGTGTAATAATGATTTCAGGAATAGAATTTAGTGATTCATCACTTACATATAACATCCGGTGCTCATTCCAAGAAATGTCCTCCTTAATGCCTCTCACCTCTTTAGCCCATATCCCTACCCACCACTCTGCCAGCAACCCTCAGTTTGTTTTCTATATTTAATAGTCTCGTATGGTTTCTCTCCCTCTCTGTCTTTATCTTATTTTTCCTTCCTTTCCCTTCTGCTTATCTGTTTTATTTCTTAAACTCCACATATAAGTGAAATATGCTATTTATCTTTCTCTAACTTCACTTAGCATAATATACTCTAATTCCATCCACATTGTTGCAAATGGCAAGATTTCATTCTTTTTGATCACTGAGTAATATTCCATAGAATACATACACCACATCTTTATCCATTCATCAGTCTATAGACATTAGGCTCTTTCCATACTTTGGTTTTTGTTGATAGTGCTGCTAATAAATAACGGGGTGTATGTGCCCCTTAGAATCAGCACTCCATATCCTTTGCATAAATACCTAGTAGTGCAATTGCTGGGTCGTAAGGTGGTTCTATTTTTAATTTTTTGAGGAACCTCCATAGTGTTTTCCAGAGTGGCTGCACCAGTTTGCACTCCCACCAGCAGTTTGAAAGGGTTCTTTTTTCTCTGCATCCTTGCCAACATCTGTTATGGCCTGTGTTGTTAACTTTAGCCATTCTGAGAAGTGTGAGGTGGTTTCGCATTGCAGTTTTGATTTGTTTTTCCCTGATGCTGAGTGATGTGGAGCATTTTTTCATGTGTCTGTTAGGAATCTGGATGTCTTCTTTGGAAAAGTATTTATTCATGTTTTTGCCTATTTCTTCACTGGAATATTTGTTTTTTGGGTGTTGAGTTTGATAAATTCCTTATAGATCTTGGATACTAACCCTTTATCTGATATGTCTTTTGCAGATATCTTCTCCCATTCTGTCAGTTGCCTTTTAGTTTTTTTGACTGTTTCCTTTGGTGTGCAGAACATTTTTATCTTGATGAGGTCCCAATAGTTCATTTTTGCTTTTGTTTCCCTTGCCTCCAGAGATATGTCAAGTAAGGTTTCTGCAGCTGAGGTCAAAGAGATTGTTGCCTGCTTTCTCCTCTAGATTTTAATGACTTCCTGTCTTATGTTTAAGTCTTTCATCCATCTTAGGTTTACTTTTGTGTATGTTGTAAGAAAGTGGTCCAGGTTCATTCTTCTGCATATTGCTGTCCAATTTTCCCAATACCTTCTGCTGAAGAGACTGTCTTCATCCCATTAGATATTGTTTACTGCTTTGTCAAAGATGAGTTGGCCATATATTTGTGGGTCCATTTCTGGGATCTCTATTCTGTTCCATTTATCTATGTGTTCATTTTTGTGCCCAACCATACTGTTTTGACGATTACAGCTTGTAATACAGCTTGACGTCTGGCATTGTGATGCCTCCAGCTTTGGTTTTCTTTTTCAGGATTGCTTTGGCTATTCAGGGTCTTTTCTGGTTCCATACAAAGTTTAGGATTGTTTGTTCTAGCTCTGTGAAGAATGCTGGTGTTATTTTGATAAGGATTATATTGAATATGTATATTGCTTTAGATGGTATCAACATTTTAACAATGTTTTTTCTTCCAATCCATGAGCATGGAATGTTTTTCCATTTTGTTGTGTTTTCTTCAATTTCTTTCATAATCTTTCTACACTTTTCAGTGTATAGATTTTTCACCTCTTTGGTTAGGTTTATTCCTAGGTATTTTACAGTTTTGGGTGCAATTGTAAATGGGATCGATTCCTTGATTTCTCTTTCTGTTGCTTCTTTATTGGTGTATAGAAATGCAACTGATTTCTGTACATTAATTTTATATCTTGTGACATTGCTGAATTCATGTATCAGTTGTAATAGTTTTTTGGTGGCATCTTTTGAGTCTTCCATATAGAGCACCATGTTGTCTACAAAGAGTGAAAGTTTGACTTCCTATTTGCTGATTTGGATATCTTTTATTTCTTTGTACTGATTACTGAGTCTAGGACTTCCAACACTATGTTGAATAACAGTGGTGAGAGTGGACATCCTATGGTACTCCTGAACTTTGGAGGAAAACTCTCAGTTTTTCCCCATTGAGGATGATATTAGTGGTGGGTCTTTCATATATGGTTTTTATAATCTTTAGGTATGATCCTCCTATCCCCACTTTCTTAAAGGTTTTTATCAAGAAGTATGCTGTATACGTCAAATGCTTTTTTTGCATCTATTGCTAGGATCATGTGGTTCTTATCCTTTCTTTTATTAATGTGATGTATCAAATGGATTGATTTGCAGATTTTGAACCAGGAATTTTGAACCTGTATCCCAGGAATAAATCCCGCTTGATCATGGTGAATAATTCTTTTAATGTATTGTTGGATCTGGTTGGCTAGTATACTGTTGAGAATTTTTGCATCCATGTTCATCAGGGAAATCGGTCTCTAGTTTTCCTTTTTAAGTGGGATCTTTTTCTGGTTTTGAAATAAAGGTGATGCTGGCCTCTTAGAATGAGTTTGGAGGTTTTTCTTTCATTTCTATTTTTTGGAACAGCTTGAGAAGAATAGGTGTCAACTCTGTTTAAAAATTTTTTTATGTTTTTATTTTATTTTTGAGAGAGACAGAGAGACAGAGCATGAGCAGGGGAGGGACAGAGAGAGAGATGGAGATACAGAATCTGAAACAGGCTCCAGGCTATCAGCCCAGAGCCTGATGCGGGGCTCAAACCCACAGACCACGAAATCATGACCTGAGATGAAGTCAGACACTTAACTGACTAAGCCACCCAGGTGCCCCTCCTTTTTTCTTGAAAATTTTGGGAGAATTCTCCTGGAAAACCATCTGCCCTTGGACTCTTGTTCATTGTGAGACTTTTGATTACTGATTCAATTTCTTTACTGGTTATGGGTCTGCTTGAATTTTCTATTTCTTCCTGTTTCAGTTTTGGTAGTTTATGTTTTAGGAATTTGTCTATTTCTTCCAGATTGCCCAATTTGTTGGCATATAATTGCTCATAATATTCTCTTATTATTGTTTGTATTTCTGTGGTGTTGGTGTGATGTCTCCTCTTTCATTTATTTTATTTATTTGGGTCCTTTCATTTTTGTTTTTGATCAGTCTGGCTAAGGGTTTATCACTTATGTTAATTCTTTCAAAGAACCAGCTCCTGGTTTCATTGACCTGTTCTACTGTTCTTTATTATTTCCCTTCTTCTACTCGTTTTGGGGTTTATTTGCTGTTCTTTTCCTAGCTCTTTTAGGTGTAGGGTTAGGTTGTGCATTTGAGACCTTTTCCCTTCTTTAAGGAAGGCCTGGATTGCTATATACTTCCCTCTTATGACCATCTTTGCTGCATTCCAGAGGTTTTGGGCTGTCGTGTTTTCATTTTCATTGGCTTCCATGTACTTTTTAATTTCCTCTTTAATTTCTTGGTTAACCCACTCATTCTTCATTACGATGTTGCTTATCTTTAAGTATTCATGGTCTTTCCAAATGTTTTCTTGTGGTTGATTTCAAGTTTCATAGCAATGTGTTATGAAAATATGCAAGGTATGATCTCAATCTTTTTGTACTTGTTGAGGGCTGACTTGTGGCCCAATATGCGATCTATTCTGGAGAATGGTCCATGTGCATTTGAGAAGGTGTATTCTGCTACTTTAGGATGACATGTTCTGAATATATCTGCTAATATATCCAGTGTGTCATTCAAAGCCATTGTGTCCTTGTTGATTTTCTGTTTAGATGATCTGTCCATTGCTGTAAGTGGGGTGTCGAAGTTCCCTACTATTATGGTATCATTGTCAGTAAGTTTCTTTATGTTTGTGATTGAGTTATATATTTGGATGTTTTCATGTTGGGGACATAAATATTTACAATTGTTAGATCTTCTTGGTAGATAGACCCTTTAATCATGAGACAATGCCCTTCTTCATCTCTTGTTACAGTCTTTATTTAAAATCTAGTTTATCTGTATAAGTGTGACTACTCCAGCTTTATTTTGATGACCATTTGGTTCTGCATCCCCTGAATTTCAATCTGCAGGTGTCTTTAGATTTAAAATGATTCTCCTGTAAGCATCAGATAGATGGGTCCTGTTTTCTTATCCATTCTGATACCCTATGTCTTTTGATTGGAGTGCTTAGTCCATTTAGAGTGAGTAATGAAAGATAGTAATTTAGTACCATTGTGCTGCCTGTAGAGTTGGTGCTTCTGTTGATTTTCTCTTGTCCTTTACAGTCTCTGTTGTTTTTAGTCTTGTTTTGTTTTGTTTCTTTTGTCTTTTTCCACTCAAAGAGTCCTCCTTAAAATTTCTTGCAGGGCTGGTTTAGTGGTCACAAACTTCTTTAGTTTTTGTTTGTCTGGGAAACCCTTTATCTCTTTTATTTTGAATGACAGTCTTAATGGATAAAGAATTTTTGGCTGTATATTTTTCTGATTCAGCACATTGAATATATCCTTTCACTCCTTTCTGGTTTTGCCAAGTTTCTGTGGATAGGTCTGCTGTGAACCTGATCTGTCTTCCCTAATAGGTTAAGAACTTTTTTTCCCTTGCAACTTTCATAATTCTTTCATGTCTGTGTATTTTGTTAATTTGACTATGATATACCTTTGTTATGGTCTTTTTTTTTTTTAATTGAATGGGTGTTCTCTGTGCTTCTTGGATTTTGATGTCTGTGTCCTTCCCCAGATTAGGAAAACTTTCCACTTTAATTTGCTCACATAAAGGTTCTACCCCTTTTTCTCTATTTTGGTCTTCTGGGACTCCTATGATTCAGATGTTATTCCTTTTAAATAAGTCACTGAGTTCTCTAAGTCTTGTATCATGCTTTTTGGCTTTTTTTCCCCTGATTCGTTATTCTTCATAATTTTATCATCTATATTGCTTATTTGCTGTTCTGCTTTGTCCATCCTTGCCGTCAGGCATCCATTTGAGATTACATCTCAGTTATCTGATTTTTAATTTCATCCTGACTAGATATTCATTCAGGTCATGATCTCATGGTTTGTGGGTGTGAGCTGCATATTGAGCTCTGTGCTGACGGCTCAGAGCCTGGAGCCTGCTTTGGATTCTGTGTCTCCCTCTCCCTCTCTGCCTCTCCCCACTTTCACTCTGTCTCTTTCTGTCTCTCAAAAATGAATAGACATTATTTTTTTTTAATTAAAGAAAGGATATTCTGAAATATACTACAACATGGATGGAACTTGAAGACATGATGCTGTATGAAATAAGTGAGTCACAAAAAGACAAACACTGAGGTGCCTGGGTGACTCAGTCAGTTGAGTGTCAGACTTCAGCTTAGGTCATGATCTTGTGGTTTGTGGGTTCAAGCACCGCATCCGGCTCTGTGCTGACAGCCAGCTCAGAGCCTGGAGCCTGTTTCAGATTCTGTGTCTCCCTCTCTCTCTGACCCTCCCTTGCTCATACTGCCCCCCTCTCTCTCAGAAATAAATAAAACATTAAAAGAACAAACATTAAAAACAAAATGACAAACACTGTGTGATTCCACATATATAAGATACCCAGAGTAGACAAAATCATAGAGACAGAAAGTAGAAGGGTGATTTTCAGGGACTGGGGAAAGGAGGAATGAGGAGTTATTTCTTAATGAGTATAGTTTCAGTTTCAGAAGATGATGGAGATGGATGCTGATGATGGCTGCACAGTATTATGAAAGTATTTAATACCACTGAGCTGTACAGTTAAAAATGGTTAACATAGTAAATTTTACATCATATGTATTTTACCACAATAAAAAAAAATGAGAAAAAAAAGATGACCTAGTGATCAGGGTTCAAAATATGTTCTGACTCAGCAGGTAGGGTGCAGCCTGAAACTCTGCATTTTCAATAAGTTCCCTGGTGATCCACCTGCCACTGTTCTGTGGACCACAGTTTGAGTAGCAAGGAATTACATGAGAGAAGGGTCACTTTCTTCCATAATGCTGGACGGTGACATGAGCAAGAAAGGGAATGAAAAGGAGTCAGGCTTGCTGAGCTGTCAGAAGCAGGATGGAATGAGAAAGTTGGCTCAGTTGTGCAGGGAGGCCTGTGCTGTACCACAGTACCTGTTCCCCATGGTGGTAATGGGCTCACTTAGATACAGGTGTGTGTGCCCGTGTATTGTTAGCACCTGTGGGCACCTGATGCTTCAGTGTTTGCTCACAGCATCTCTTCTCAGAAAGCTCTCACTGCAGGCTGCTGGTT
Source organism: Hyaena hyaena (assembly GCF_003009895.1). Lineage (NCBI taxonomy): Eukaryota > Metazoa > Chordata > Mammalia > Carnivora > Hyaenidae > Hyaena > Hyaena hyaena. The sequence continues at coordinate 1,637,794 of NW_024080804.1, forward strand.
AGAAGACCTCAGGAAGCAGGTTCTGTGCAAAAGTTACACCCAGTTTGCCTTCTCCATACTCCAGAATTGAGGTGGACATCAGAACTGAGACAGGTAGGACATTTTGGACAATATTCTCTAAATAAAATTGAGTTCAGTATTGGCTCAGTATGACTAATGCTTTCCTCTAAGCCTTTCCAGTCATTTCTATTTTCACGCTATTTCTACATCTGTGATCTCATCTTGTTCTTGCTGGTGTGTTATTAAACTCTAAAGGCATTTACATGTAGTACATAGGGATAATGCTTTTCATTCTCATCAGATATTAAATATGTAGGTTTGTCTGCTGTCCATGAGGTCCCAGAACCCAAGTATTGAATATTTCTTCCTCTGTTTCTTCATTCTCTTCCAAATAAGCAAGTGCTGTGGTTATTACAGCTTCAGAAAGTTAACTTAGTGGGGAAGCATCTTGAGTGCTATGCTTGCACTATGGCCTCTGGTCTGAGTATCCAGGGGAAATGCCTAACAGTGATTTAGGGACATTGATTAGGGTTTTTATAACTCGAAACATAAATTATAACAACAAAAAGAATATCATGTAAAGGTGTCAGAAACAATGAATTATTTTCTAGGGAAGGTTCCTGGCTAGTGCTTATACTTATAATATTTCTTATGAGGAATTAAGCATTTTGGGGGTTTCAGTTTGGTTTTCTTTGGTAGGTGTAAAATGTATTGAACTCCTATTATAGGAAATGTTTTATGTAAGCTATTTGCATGTTCTAGTAAAGTAGAGCAAAGGGATAGTAAAAGTACAAGTAAACAAGGTATGTATTAACATTTTCATATATTCATAACTGCCAATTTTTTTGTTACTAGTTTAGAGACTGAATCATATAGTTACTGACTGAACTTTATGATCTAATCTTCAGGGATGCAATGCATGAGTGAATTTATTAACTTGTATAGGTTTAAGTGTTTTAATGAAAAATGAATTTTTAAGGAAAAAGATGGCAGGTAATACATATGAGATACTTCCCACCTGCTTCTGATATATGACCCAATGGTAATTCTGTTCAGTTATGAAAAGATGGATCATTTCAGCCATGCCAGAAAGAACTGAAACTGAACTTTGTGAATGACAATCAGAGAAAATAGGCCAAGGTCACTTGAATTTCATCACAAAGATTATCTTTCTAAAGTGAGATTTTAAAAGAGGGAGGGACTTGGATATTTTAATAAGGAAAGGCTTATTAATATAAAGGGGTTAGACTGCAGGAATGTTTCAGGAGATTAACCTACTTGCTTATTCAAATAAATAAAAAATTAAGAATTTTTACTTAGTCTATGATGCTATTACTTAAAAGGTAGATTTGATACCTTTTCTTTCTATATCCAGAGTCCATTGTCTTGGACACTTGTGCAATTCTGGGCACCCAAGTCATGGAAACACAGTGGTTGAGGAAGAACCTCCATTATCCTTTCATGATATAGGCTATGTTATAATGTTTTTAGTCAACCAACAAGTATTACAAGTATTACAGTGCTTACTACAGTATTACGGCATCCCAGGCACTGTGCCCCCCACCCCCACCACGGTTGTAGTTTTACTTGGGAAGGTGGATAGTATGCATTTAAAAATGTGACTATTCCTATTTATTGATAGGGATAAATGCCATGAAGGAAAGTAAGAACTTGGAGGACATTCAGACAGTCTTGACTGCAGGTCTCAAGTTCTTGGGGATCGTGTGCTGGCCTCACTGCCACCCTCAACCTGGGCATCTACTTTGAAGAGACTGCCTGAAAAAAACAAAAGCAAACATTTGGGATTCCCCTGAAGTGGCAATTATACTGAGACAGTGACACCCTCAAGCCCTACCTCTCAATCTTGGTTAAACTTGGGAACTGCCTGTGGGGTTTGAAAAAATAACTGATAGCTGATTCCTGTTCCTAAAGCTTTCTGATAAAATTGATATGGAATACTGTCTGGAGAGTTCGAAAAGCTCCCCAGGTGATGCTCATTTTTGCCAGCTTTCAAACTCTAAAGCACTTCTCAAATGTTTGCATGCATCTAAATCTCTTAGAGGGCTTATTAAAACACAAGTTACTGGCAGTCTCCCCCCTTTCTCAGACTTTCTGATCCTGTTTGTGTGGGGAAGGGCTTGAGAATTTACCTTTTTAATAAACTCCCAGGTGCTGATGCTGCTAGCTATTCCTCTAATTCATTTCCTCATGTGACTTAACAGGAGAGGGGCATATAGCAGAGTAAAATTCAAATCATATTTGTCATTACAGTCTGTTTATTCCTCACCTTTTGCTCCTCTTCCCATTGTCATTGTGATAGAAGAAAATGGAGAATGGAGGCTGTTCCCTCAACGTGAGACCATTTTGCTTTTTGTGTCTTAGTACCCAGAGGTTCATTTCATAAGAATGTAATTGCCCAGGTAAACATCAAGTAATTCTGTAGCAGAGTTTAAATTCTCTCCTGGCATTCCCTTGTCCTTCCCTTTACTGCTGCTATATCTCAGATGCTATTAAAAATACCTAGGCTTCATACTACCCTTGCAAATACAAGGAAGGTAATCAGCCTTAAGTGATGTTTTCCGGCCATAACTTCGCCTATGACTTTAACAATAATGAATGATAAAGATTTGGGTGAGGAGGAAGAAATCAGCTGTCAGGTGAGGGCTCAAGAACTTGTGGAGAAAAAATAGGCTTTCTTCACTTTTTGGAGTTGGGAAAATGATTTTTAAGTCTGTTTCAAGTGACATCCCAACTCAAGCAAAATGATTAACTTCTGGACTCCTTCCCTAAAAAGTCAGGGCTAGACCTAGCTAGCATCAAGTACCTGGGTCCACAGTACCATCGCTGGACTTGACTTTCTCTGTGTTGACATCAATCCCTCATTAAACTTTTCCACTGTAGTGGCTGGGATGGTGCCCACCAGCCTCTGTCTACAGTAAACCACAGTTATATCATAATGGAAAGGGGATGCCTCTCAGTGACTGTGGCCGAACTCTCAAGGCTGAGGCAGTGACACATATCTTTCCCTTAACTAATCACTGTATACTGTTGACATGGAGGGCATTTTGAGATGAGGGCTGGAGTTCATCTTAAAGGGCAGATGAAGGAAGAGCAGAAGGCTCTTTAACAACCTGTACGGCATGGGTGGGTACTGTCCAATAAGAACAAAGGTCTTTGCAGTTCTCAAGGACCCTGATGGTAGGATTGCTGGATCAGAGGACATTCTGGGGCTCTGGGGATAGGGATGTGAGGAACTTTGCGGGACAGCTATTTAGCAGCCACTGTGGAAGTATTTCAGTGCTTTACCAACCAGCACTGCTAATTTTGTGTGTAACACCAAATATCAGCCATGGTACACTGTCACAAGGGTCCATGATGCAGGACAGAAAGAACCCAGGAACCCAAGGACTCCTTCATAAATCCCTTTGCATAGTGTTGTGTAATAGAAGTACCTTGAACTTGCAGAATATTTATTTTTCACTTTTAATGTTTATTTACATATTTAGTGGTCTTTTTTAATGTATTCATAAAAGTGAATGAGTGAATAAATATCACTTCAATGAAGTAGTCAGCAGTGGACCCCTGAATGTGTAGCAAAATAATTATTTAAAGTCTCATGTTCATACATACTTTGTGCTAATAGTCTTTAATATATATTTGCTGTGCGTATTGAAATATTATTTTAAGTGTCCCACTAGAAGGAACATTGCCATTTGGAACTACTGAAGCAAATTAGAGTGAGTTAAACCTCATCCAACATAACAGGTTAAGTGTTCAGGCAACTTCTCTTATGTATCTTGGTGTTATCTCTTTCAAGAGCCCAGAATCATGTAATGAGGTAGATATGGATAATGATATTTCTTATGATTCATAATAAATTTGCACAAGGAGTCTGGTCTATGTGGTAAGAACATAAGCCAAACCAGTTTGTGAGCATCACAAAATTTCCAAGTAGCTATTCCGATGGATACCTGTGGTTCTGTCAGTGCCAGTGACAGGAGTGTCATCTGTTTTTATTGAGGTGGCTTCTCTGATACGTCCTTGGTACTAAGATATTTGGCTTCCCAGAACTCCAAAGCATATTTTCCAGTCAGAAGCTGCAAATAAATGTTTTGAGTCTTGAGCTTCTACACACTCTTCCTTATACATACAAATAACTCAAATACAAGCAAAAGAGACTGGCATGGAAAAGCAGTATTTTGCTGATTGTGTAAAGATTTAAGTAAGCAGTATGAGGCTTCGTGTGTTGAAGAGATTTTTATTCTATAACTTTGTGAGTAAAAAATAATACAGTTCCCCCCCCCACCCCCCCACCCCCACTGCCCCAAACAAATATTTAACTGCTCTGAGTGCCTAACTTGACTGGCTGGTGGGACTTTTAATCTCCATCATTACTGGGGGCTGTTTTCCCTTAGAGCTATCTATAGGTCATAGATTCCTGTGTTTTCCACCATGGAGAGTCCTCTTGGTATCACAGTTATACATGGTCCTCTGTCTCTTTACTTCCTTATCTCCACCAAAAAAAATCTCTTCCATACCATGGAAGAATTATTCTTCCTCTCCATACTACTTAGCCTCTGGCTTGTTTAACATAATCACCCTTAACTTGTGTTTTTTCTGAAAATGAAAGTGAGCTGCTGTTTTTTCAAGGAATACACATACTCCTGAGATAAAGAAATAAAAATAAGACATTCTTATCATGGGGTAGAGGAAAATGCAAAAAAGAACAAAATACGAAATTTTTAAATTTTGAAAACCTGTCCTCTTGTGACTATAAAAATCAAAACCTGATATTCCTCTGAATATTCTTGCAAAATCAAACCTCTGAGGAACTGTGTTAAGTGTTTTGTTCAGCTTTACATAGTCATAGGATTCCAAAGTATTCCCCAGAGCATATGTATTCCAACTGGAAAAATAGGGAGATTAATTCTCATTTGATGCTTCAAAACCCTATGGGTTACGAGCCATTATATCAGATGACAACACTGAGGCTTAAGTAATTTGGGACTTAACCTAGGTTAGTGATTGATGCATTCAGCAATCAAGGTACTAGCAAATTCTTTGACCATTATGTGCCAGACACTATTATAGGTACTAGGATTACACCTGTGAATAAGAATGATCAGATCCCTCCTTCTGGGAAGCTTCCAAGGAGGTTGGAGGGCAGGGGAAAAGCAAACATTAAAGTAAATAAAGAATTTCAGACTATGACAAAGAAACAGCTAAGATTTACTGAATTGTCAGTCTTTGCTAGTCCCAGGTTTGTGTTTAACTTGCATTGTCATCAAATTCTTAAAGAAACCCTGTGCAGTAGGGAATGTTACACTATTTTAAATGAGAAAAGTAAGGCAGGACCACAAAGATTAAGTAACTTATACATAATAAGCAATGGACTCTGTCCCACACACCCATGAATAACTTTGTTATGCTACCTCAGCTGAAAGTAAAACAAGTCATGAGGCACAGCTGGGCATGGAGTGAGATTGCTTTCATGAGGCTGTGGCTGGCCTCCCTGGAGTTACATGAGAATTGACAGCTAAATAGGAAACAGAAGCTAGCAATGCAAACATTTAGGTAGAGGAGTGTTCCTGTGCAAAGGCCCTGTGGTAGCATGACACCAGTTGAGAAATCCATATCTATTGGAATCCTAAATTCCTTGATCTTTCTGCTTTGTAAAGAGGAAATCAGTAACTGCAGGGCCTCTAGCAAATCAAAACTAAAGCCTTTGTTACAAAAGCACAGCTATGGCTAGCACAGTTTTTTAATCTGTTGGCTGAAGCATTAGGACTTCCATAACAGCCTCATTCTATTCTGAGTTTAGGTAGGCAGCTGAGGATGCAAGAGGCATGCAGAAGTTCACTTTTCTCTCTATGACTGCTTTCATAAACATAGGCCAATTCTTATTTTTCAGTTTCTTGTCTACCTTATAATTTTAAATCAAAATGTTATTTTAGAAATAGCTATAATGAGTTATTACTGTTGTTGGTAGAAACTGTATTGCTGAAGCATTTTCCTTTCTGTTTCGTGAAGTTTGGAGAACAGAACTGTATTTTTTTCCCTAGATTTGTTCTGCCTAACTAAAGTTGTCAGGAGACATCTTAGCTCTACAACTTTGTGAGAAGTCTTTCAAGTGTGCTAGGAGTGTGATGGATGATCTTCTTCCTAGACTGAAGATTGGTGCTGTATTTGGCAAATTGCTATGTTTTAAAAAGCCCAGGCATGAGAGATTTCCCACGCTGGAAGGTTAGGCACTTCAAAATATATTTTAGTTCCAAAACTCAGCAGTGATCCCCATGGACTGGGTCATTTCACTTGCTAAATTTTCTAAGTCTTAACCAGAATTACCCATTTTTCAGCCATGTCAAGAAATTGAAATATATTCAAGTATTTCTTCATTCGTTCAACAGTGTATGGAGAAAACAGTGCAAAATGTCTGTGCCCAGTTCTGCCTTGAGGCAACAAGGTGTCCATCACTAAGTGAACTTGCATCCCTGAATATCAGTTTCCACATCTGTAAAATGAAGGGTGACGGGGTGGGACAAATGGAAAGAATTAAGGTTCAGGATGCTGAAACCTTGAATATATCAATACCTGCCTGCCTAACACTGTTTGAGATCTAGAGGAAGAGAATTCCACCGAGCAATAAATGCCTTCATTACTAGTGATGGTCTTGGTCTTCAAACCACTGTGGAACTATACTTGTGGCTCTTCAGCTGCCTGAGGTTCTTCTGATCTGAGAGATGGTCCTTCAACCATTGCAATAGCTCCTTCAACTAGAAGCAAAGCAAGTCTGAGGAGCTGGCTGGCAGCCTTTTTCCAAGTTCCCTTTGATGACCAATCTTCTGATCTTACCACTCTAGTATCAAGGAATGACCCTTCTAGGAAGAACACATTTTCTTTTGAGATGAAGGAAGCCCAAGAGAAGTAGGCTTGGGGCATAGTGGAATATGCCCCCAAACCCAGAATTTCTCAGCCCCTAAGTCTTTTCAGGTCTCAACAGCTCTGAAGCAGAAATATAGCATTCTGATCTTGCCACAGGAGAAAAAGAGTAGGGCTGTATATCCTTGATGGTTTTGTCACGCCAATGTCATGAAAGAAAATGCCTGAAATGAATTACTCTCAAATAGGCTTATTTAGGTATTTATGCAAAGAGTCTAAACGTAGAAAAGAAAACTCAATGGATGCCTTTGAACTTGATCAATCAGTGAGAGTTGTCCTATCATCGCGGTGGTAGAGGGCATAGTAAGTGGGAAAGGGTAGGAATGGATAAAAGCTATGTACTACAATAGACAACAAATGGGTCAAACAATGTGATTCCTAAGGTATCTCCTATTGACAAATTGTGACTCTGAGTCCAAGAGTCACAAGCCAAGGCATGCAGGCGGCCTTTGGAAGCTGGAAATGTCCCTCACTTAACAGTCAGCATGGAGATGGGGGCCTCAATCCTACATTACAATGAACTGAATTGTGCCAATAACTTGAATGAGCAAGAACACAGGTCCTCCCACAGAAGCTCCAGAAAGGACACAGCTCAGCTGACACTTTGGTTTTATCCTAGTAAGTTCCCGTACCAACTTCTGACCTGTGTATGGAAGTGTATAATTATAAATTTGTGTTTTTTAAATCATTAAGTCTGTGGTAATTTGTTATAGCAACCATAGGAAACCAATAGAGCCAGAGAAGATTAAGACAAAATACTTTCTTTCAATTCTGAAAGGAAATGTAGCAACGTAAGTGTGTTCAGATACCATGGCATTTGACGTAATTTTCTATCAGGGTTTTGGGAAGAACAGGGAAGGCAGTTTGAGAAGTCAATGAGGTTTTCAATGCTTGGCCCAATGTCTGCTCTGAATCCTATCAACAAGGATGCACAGGGGCTTCATCACCAAGTATACTCTCTCCTTATGTCTCTCTGGAGCTGGGTAAACATTTCCTTATTTTTGTGTCTATTTAACCCTGCTGAGCCAAATCTAAGTAGTATTTCCTAAATAGTGTCAGCAGCAATTTTGCCTTTGGGAAATAAGTCTTTGAAGCTATGGTTTGCTTCTAACAGCATTTCTGCAGAACAGAAGACATCAATGCTTAAATTTCACCACTTTTGAGTAGAGTTGAGAAGGCTCTTAGCCCTAGCCCCAAAAATATCAATGTGGGGTAAAATTCTACTGAAGACATGAATTATGGAGAAATGAAAGGTCTGCTTCATCATGTGGATTCAAAAGAAAAGTTTACAGGGTTTCTGTAGTTTATTATGGGATTAACAGAGAGACCTCATCTGTGATTTTATAATGCAACGTGCTATCTCATGAGTGGTACCATAGACATTACTTTGTAGGCATTTTGTTTATTTCTGGAAGTAGAAGCAGCAGGAAAAACAGTTTAGCCCTTCAGAGAATTAAGGCTTGAAATGGAAAATTCAGTTCAGTCCTTAGTGACAAGCTTCCTTTAAAAGCTGTTTGAAGATGAAGCTCCCACTTAAAAATAAACAACTTAGAATCTTCTCCTACCACTGATTGTCTTTCCACGGGGAACTTCAACTGCACGCAGTCTCTGGAGCATAATAAAACCAACTGCTGGGATCCAAGCAGTCCGCTTCTTCTTCAGAAAGTCTGAATGTTGATCGGCCTTTCTTCTCCCCTGGGTAATGCGCAAGAGGAGTGATAAGGAAACGAGCATCATGGTGACTGCTTCCCTGCAGTGACAGAACATGGTGTGTCTGTGCTTTGGGATTTCTTATCACACTTGCTGAAGCACAGTAATCAGGTCTCGGGATGAAATAAAGACACACCATTTCTCTGTGCTGTGATAGGATAGCAACTCAGAAAGTAGTGATTGTTTAATAAATAGTGTTTTATAAAAAATAGTGCATCACAGAATCAGTAGGGAACTCCGAAATTTTTAAGTTCAACCCATAATGCAGAGCAGAAAGCTTTTTAGAGTATTTGCCAAAGATAAGACTGAACCTCACATTGACAGAGACTTGCCACATTTCAGAAAGCTGACATTTGTTAGAAATCAGGTCCTCACGCTGACCTGAGTCTGAATCTTTTCAAACTTTTCCTAGTGATTCTTTGGTCTATGGCCATAGCACAAGAACAATCCTATCTCCAATAGAATTCTCAAGCCCTGGAGGGTTCTTAAAAATAATGTTGTTCAAACCTATCATTTTACATGTAAGAAAAAGCCAAAGAAGGTCAATATCCTGCTTACAGTCCCAAAGCTAGTTGGTGGCCATCAGCAATCCAAGTTATTCCACAGCCTGAGTTTTTCCACTACACTCTGTCCAACAGTGAAGGGACTGTTAATGTTAACACATGGTGTCATCACTCAACCTGTGTTGTTCTATGTGTTGGGAGGAAAAATGAATTAGGAAGTGAAAATATCTTGGGTTCTAATCATGGTCTTGGAGCTTACTATCTGTTTAACCTTGGATGTTTTCTTGAACTTTCTTATTCTCAAATTTCTTAATTATGAATTAAAGATAATAAGAATTACCCTGAGAATGATATGAGGTAATAATGTTATAAAGCACCAATTCATTGCCTAAAATTGAGTAAACATGAATATATTTTATGATTCTTGTTTGTTAATATTTTCAGCAAATACTTTGTGAGCGCCCTCTAGGTCTGGGCACTGACAGAGGTGCTGGGCATGTTGAACTGAGTCAAAACACAACCTATCCCTGCCTTTGTGTGAAGAGAGCTAATAAGCAAATATAAGGACACATTTAAGTCATATTAGTGTTTAAAAAAACACAGCAAGCTTTAAGAGGAAGAGTAACAAACAAGGTCCCTTTTTTCTACAGGGAGGGCAGGTAAGGCCTCTCTGAGGAAGTGAGACTTGAAGCAACACCTAAACAAAGTCAAATTATGAACCACGTAAACCCGTGTTGTAGGATGTCTCAAGAGGAGGAGGCAAGACAAAGGTCTTGAGGCATGTGGGCATGCTCCCCAAGGAGCACTGGGGAATGGTTAGAGATTAGGACAGAGACACAGGGGCTAGGTCATATAGGACCCTCGTGGACTGTGGGGGAAATTTTGCTTCTGGTCTTGATATGGTGGATGATTCTGAGCATAAATGTGACCTCATATAGCTTACATTTGAAAAGATCAGTTCTCAGCCCTGGATGCACACTGAAATGTAAGGATATTTAAAAATACCAGTGCTTACTGCCAGAGACTTGTTGCCAAACACTCAGATTTAAATGGTCTGGGGTGAAGCTAAGCATCTGTGCATTGTAGAACCCCCCTGAAGGATGCTAATAGGCACCTAAGATAAGAAAGCTTTCTTAGGAAAGGATATCAGTAGTTAATAGGATAGGAAATATATATGATGAGCCAATGAGTTAGATTGTGTATTGAGATCAGTGCTTCTCCAATGCTTTATGGAAGTCACATGATCAGATATCCCCTAATGATGAATGAGCTGGAGAGCTTTCAGATCTGGGTCAAGAGACAGGAAAATCTTAAGAAAGAAAAGAAAATTTCTTACTCCCTGCTGGCCTTGTGCATTCCTTCTGAGTTGTAATAAGGAAAAAAAAATAAAGAGGATCAGAAAGCTAGGAAGTCAAAATGGATAAGAACTGGCTTCTAGAAGTTGGCTTTGTAAAAGTATTTTAACAATAAAGAACTTCCTTGTACTCCAGTATGTGGCTGTAAGAGGATTCTGAATTTGAGTTACATTGGATATAGTTGATTAATGACTATGACTTCCAGTTTCTTGAATACTTGTGATAAAATTTGTCTAAGTATCATTTAGCCTTGTTTTAGATAGTCTGTATTCTCTTAAGCATTATGTACCTCACTATAAAAACCACAGGGCTTCAACAATTTAAAATTATCTAGTCAAAAGTTTTTCAGTTGTCCATTAATTCTCAACTGGGGCAGTTTTACTCCTCATGGGCCATTTGGCAATATCTACAGACATTTTTGGTTTTACAACTAAGACGAGGATGCTATTAGTGTCTAGTAAGTAGAGATTAGAGATGGTCCTAAATACAGTAGAGACAAGGTTGAGAAACTCTGCTTCATGGTTATTGTCCCCTAACTCGGGAATGAGGAAAATCCAATTCTATGTTTTCTGCCACTTAGTTGTATAATATTATGCAAAACGTTTGACCTCTCTAAACTTAGGGAGGAGGGATGTTTCTTAAAATAAGGTATTGGTTAGTATCAATACAATGCAACAAATTATCAGTGCCTGTTATGCACCTCTTACCAGAGTGAGCTGGAACATAGGTAAGTTCCTTCTACTTCAGGAAAGTAATGATCCAGGAGGGTTTATATGTCCCCTATAGACATGATAATGCTGTGTAATAAGCCACATCAAATTTCACTCATTGAAAACACCATCATACATTCTCATTCATGAATTTCAGATTGGCTGAGGTTCAACAGCCATGACTTATCTCCTAGCTAGGATCCAGTTCTGATGCTCCATATGACTTTGATCCTTCATGGACTAATAAGTTATTCAGAGCATAATCCCCTCATGATAGTGGAAAAAAGCACAGAGAGGCGACTAGAAACATTCAATACCTATAAAGACCTAAGCTCAAAACTATACCATTACCCCTTTCAGTGACCATTCTTTTGGGCAAAGTATGTCATATAACTAAAACCAAAATCATAGAGGTAGTGAAATATATTCTACCTCTAGTGTGAAAAACTGAAAAATTACATGTCAAAGGATATGAACATAAGGAAAGGTGAGGATTAGGAACAATGTTGCTGTCTAAAGAGAGACCTTCCAATTCAAATGTACAGTAGATTTAAAGCCATAGCATTGTCTGTACATCTCTTAATATTTTTAATTTATTAAGTTGAGCTAAAAAATGTTGGATTTCATTTAAGTTAATTTTAAGCAAAATTTCTAACTTCCATCTAAAGCTTATACGTAAACTTCCTTTGCAACTATTTCCTTTGATAGAAATAACTTCCAGCCAGTTTTCTGTCCCCAACCTTATTTGGTCTTTGGTCTTCCTTTCACAATGAACCTTGCTACAGAAAGGGGTAGAGCTTGATTGCTGCAAAATATAATTTATGATACTCTGGCAGTGGATGGAAAAGAAACAGATGGTTAGTATCATCAGTACCATACAGTGTGTCAGCTGAGTGATATGTCAGATGTTCTTCCTTTTCAGTGGGTGATGGCTTCCTCCCAGTGACTGCTCCTTGAATTTGAATACCAGTAGACCTTATATTTCATAAGTGGTTCTAAAAAGTGCTTTGAAGAATCCTGTAATACTATGACCATGAGTTAGATGTTTTATAAACTTTACCTCTGTGCCTAATAACAACACCAAAGCCAGCTATTCAGATATAATTTTTAAAAATGTATTGTGTCAATGTGTGTGTTTATAAATGCATAGAACATGTCCAAAAAGGAACTCATGAATTAGTTAACTATTGTACCAGTGGGAAGTATTGAGTGGCTATGGAACAGTGGAGGGAAGTAGAATTTATTTCATAAGTATTCTTTCCTACCCCATATATTTTGTATCATGAACATACATTACCTGGGGCGCCTGGGTGGCTCAGTCGGTTGAGCATCTGACTTCAGCTCAGTTCATGATCTCGCAGTTTGTGGGTTCGAGCCCCTCGTCGGCCTCTGTGCTGACAGCTCAGAGCCTGGAGCCTGCTTCAGATTCTGTGTCTCCCAATCTCTCTCTGCCTCTCCTGTGCTAGCACTCTGTCTCTCCAAAATAAATAAATAAACGTTAAAATTTTTTTAAAAAATGAACATACATTACCTATTCAAAATATTTCACTAAAAGGAAGGAGGACACTGGTATCCAAATTTTACAATTGGGGGAACTAGGTAAGTTATGTTTGTATTGAGAGCCTCAACTCTGGTGGAGCTGATATTTGAATAAAAGTGTAACTCTAAAAACTTAATTTTTATCCTGCTGTAAAGTTAATTCTCAAAGTTCTCTGGAAATGGATAGCATTACATACATTTGACTTACTGTTCAGGAGGCATTCCTGCATTTTCATCGATAATGCGTCCATTAGTGTAGTGATTAAGTTTCTGCTTGCCAGGAGTTCTGTTTGACAGGCTCTACAAAACCCATTAAGCAGAGTAGATTATCATGATCTCCAGTCTGAGTGTGGAGTCATCAAGGCATAAAACTTACCACAGTATATGAAGTCATCCACTAAGAGATGCTGAGAAATCTAGTTTGCCAACTCATGCATTTTTATCCTCTTCACCTATCAAAACAACTAGTAATAGCATTGCCCACAAATATTGATCATGTGTCCCTTTTGGGATTAATACTTCCCAGCACAACCCTTCTAAGCCCAGCCAACCTCTGGAGACCATTTTTTTTTTCCTGACTGTAGGAAATGAAAATCCAAGAATTCAAAAGTAAAATGTCACTATAGGAGAAAGTTACCCAAAGCTCATAAACTGCTTTTGCACCAAAAATCCATACATTTGCTTTGCCCAGACACACATTAGGAAGTAAGGAATGGTTGTGAAATAAACTAAATTTAAGAGAAAGGCAGTGAGTTATCCTTCTGAAAACATTTGCACTGCTATGGAGCAAGCATTTGTAAAGTCAATTATCCTTAGTAGTTGCTGATAGTTTTTCAAGAGGAGCTGCTACCAACATTTTAAGTTCTCCTTTGGACACTACACTGGTCTGGGACATTTTGTTGTTATTTGCTTTAATTTGTTTTTTATGGAGAAGAGAGCATGATACTATGCTATGATAAAAAAAATTCAGGGGCGCCTGGGTGGCTCCGTTGGTTTATTGTCTGTCTTCGCCTCAAGTCATGCCCTCATGGTTTGGTTGTTCGAGCCCCGCGTCGGGCTCTGTGCTGACAGCCAGTTCGGAGCCTGGAGCCTGTTTCAGATTCTGTATCTCCCTCTCTCTCTGACCCTCCCCTGCTCATGCTCTCTCTCTCTCAGAAATAAATAAAACATTAATTTTTTTAAAAAAATCCATCGATGGGGGATTAATCCCCTGGGATTTAAGTCCTTATTCTCTGTTCAGACTGCTGTGTGACCCTCATCAAATCTCTTTTCTGTGGACATCAGTTTCTCGGGTCTATGTAGAGTCAGGCAATATTTTCTCTAAGGCTTTTTCTTTCCCAAGTATGATAATCTCATGATTTTTTCCTCAGAAAATGATAACTACGGAGCATATTTTCACCTGAGATAGTCCTCATAAAATTGTTAAAATTATTCACATTTTCTTTAATGGGATTGTACTTATTTCTGTCCCTGCTCTGTATGTCTCCTCCCTCTCCCTATTTCTTCCTAGATACATACTGTACAGTAAAGCCTGTCTGTACCAGACAGTATAGTAGAAACTGGATTAGATTTGGACTCAGTCAGCGGTTGGTTTTAGTTCTTGCTTTTCCGTGAGTTGTATGATCTTGAAAGGGTCACTCAACGTTATTAGAATGGCATGACGACCCAAATCACCTTGGTAATTCCTTCAGAGTTCTGAAAAAACTATTTTGAGTCCTGCTACAGTGGCAGGGTATGATGTTGCTTTTCCTAAACTCCTTATCCAAGCCTAGGTCATTTTACAGAGTGCATGTTTTTCTTTCTTTTCTTTTTAAATTTATTTATCTGTTTTGAGAGAAAGCTAAAGTGGGGAAGATGGAAAGAAAGGAAGAATCCCAAGCAGGCCCCACATTCAGTGTGGAGCCCAATGCAGGCTCAATCCCATGACCCTGGGATCATGACCTGCACCAAAGTCAAGAGTCACACACTTAATCAACTGAGCCACCCAGGTGCACCAGTGTGAATGTTTCTCTCTCTTGATTTCAATTTGTGTCAATAGTAAAGAAAAGAAACCCACCACACAATTCCACCACTCTGATAGTTTAACTATTTGCGTTATCCCATGGATTTTGGGTTTGGTTGGGTTAAGAATTTAATTCACTGTAATACTTTGGAGGAGAATAAATTTTTGTTTAGGACTTCCTGTCAATCATTGTATAGGCATCTAGTTTGTTGTTAGGACAATCTGTTTTGTGTTAAAATGTGAGCCTGTCTCTGGCTGTGCCACTTATAAGATCGTGGTAGAGATAGAATAACAGCTTTCAAAAGTTTTTAACTTAGATACAAAATAAGAAATACATAATGATGTATGAATACACACTGCTGAAATAAGCACACTACTGTAATATCTTTAAAAACAATCATTATCTTTATTACATGCAATACAATCTGATATTTTTATTCTATTTTATTTCCTTTTAAAATTCACATAAATCATCACCTGCTAAACTGATTTCACAGCCCTCTAATGGGTCTTGACCTGCTGTTTTAAAAAACAGTCACAGCCAATCTACCATTTAGTCAGGATGCCCTAGGGATTCAAAAACATCTTGGCTCAGCTTTCAGCAAAGAAGTAAATAATATCCGTTAAATAATGTGCACTGGATTGAATATGGTACAGTGAAGAACTTTAATAGTAATGTCTCCCTCACGTGCACACATAAGTATCAAAGCCTTGGAGGATCTTATTAGGGTTGTCATTCTGGTCCATGATACATGTTTCCAAGTTTTTTCTTGTTAGAAGAATTTCACATTATGTGACAACAAGTAACGTTGATATCCTGGAAGAGCTCTGCTACTTAAGTGGCTTGAGGCACAGCAGGCAGACTGTCCCATGTTATGGTAGCTGCAGGGAGAAATACATGTAGCATTGGTCCAGAAGAGAAAAAGCCTGAAGCTCTGACATCTAGGTGGGATTCAAATGGGTGTCAGTACCCTGTGGTGAAACAAAGCAACTGGAATAGGGTCTTCCGTGCATTCCTTTCGACATGCATGCTTATCACCTTGAAGTTTTCATTTGGCTTCTAGAAATCAGCCATCTCTTGATCTTTCTCTTAAGCCTGAACTACTCACCGTTACAGTACATGGGAATTAGTCTCATGCCTCTGAGGTCAAGCTTTCAGAGGCTGAAGAAATCTCTTTGGACAGGTTGATGTCTTCAAAAATGAAGTAGAGAATCAAGGATAAGTATAGTGACTCTCAAACTGTAGAAGTGCAGTGGTTTATGAAAAGATACTTGACATCTTTAGTCACCAAGGAAATGTAAATCAACACTACAATGGAAAACCACTTAAGACCCACTAAGATACCTAGAGTCAAAAAGTCAGATAGTGTTGATGAGGATGTGGAGATATCAAAACCCCAACAGGGATAATAAAAGATGCCACTTTGGAAAGCAGTCTGTCAGTTTCCCAAATGATTAAACAGTTATTCTATGACCCAATAATTCCATTCTTAGATATTTACACAGGAAAAATGAAAATAAATGTCCACCAAAAAAACCCCACCTTTTACAGAAATGCTCATAGCAACTTTATTAGTAGAAGCAGCCCAGATGTCCATCAACTAATGCATGGACAAACAAAATGTGGTCCATCCATACAATGCATGTTTTTCAGCCTTAAAAAAGAATACATTTCGATACATGTTATAACAAGAATGAACTTCAGAACATTATGCTTAGTGAAAGGAGCCAAATACAAAAGACCACACATTGTCCTGTTCCATTTATATAAAATAAGCAAATTGACAGAGACAGGAAGTAGATCAGCAGTTGGGAAGTGGGGGTAAAGCGAACAGTGAGTGACTGCATTGGTAGAGATTTTCTTTTTGGAATGATAAAATGTTCTAAAATTGGATAGTGGTAGTTGTTGCATACCCTATAAACATAATAAAACCACTAAACATTACACTTGATGATACATAAATTATATTTCAAAGTTGCTTTTAAAATTTGCATATTTTATTAGTAAAACTGAGCATATTTATATATATTAGACATTTATTACTGTTTTGATGTTTATTTTATAGAGACAGTGTGAGTGGGGGAGGGGCAGAGAGAGAGGGAGACATAGAATCAGAAGCAGGCACCAGGCTCTGAACTGTCAGCACAGAGCCCGATGTAGGGCTCAAACTCACAGACTATGAGATTGTGACCTGAGCCAAAGTCAGATGCTTAACTGAGCCACCCAGGTGCTCTTAGGCATATTAGACATTTAGATTTCTTCATGGATTTTTAGTTCTGTTCCTATCCATTGGCCATTTCTTTTCTAATTTTAAATCTTATTTATTGTTGTCATAAAATATTAATAACATAAAATTTACCATTTTAATCATTTTTAAGTGTTTAGTTCTATGGCATTAAGTACACTTACATTGTTTTTCAATGATCAGCACTGTCTCCAAAGATTTCCAAACTAAAACTCTATACCTATTAAGTAATAACTCGCCATTTCCTGCTCTCTCAGTCTCCGACAACCACCATTTTACTTTCTATATTTATAAATTTGATGACTTTAGGTACCTTCTGTAAGTGCACTTGTGTAGTATTTGCCCTTTTGTGACTGGCTTATTTTTACTTAGCATAATGACTCCAAGGTTCATTTTTGTTGTAGCTTTTATCAGTTTTATTCCCCTTTTAAGGTTGAATAACATTCCATTGTATGTATATACTACCTTTGTCTATTCTTTCATCCGTCAATAGACACTTGATTGCTTCCGTCTTTTGGCTATTATAAATAATAATAATTTCAATTTTTAGGTATATACTCAGAATTCAAATTGCTAGATATCATGATAATTTGGTAATAATACCTTTTTTGTGGAACTGCTATCTGTTTTCCATAGCAGCTATAATTCCCAGTATCACTATACAAGAAAGAATTCTAATTCTCTACATCCTTGCCAACACTTGTTTATTTTTCCATAATAACCATCCTAATGAGTATGAGGTGGTATCTCATAATTTTGATTTACATTTCTCTAACAAGTAGTGTGGTGTTGACCATCTTTTTGTGTGTATATTGGTTATTTGTTTCTCTTTACTTGAGAAGTGTCTGTTCAAGACTTTTGCTCATTTTTCAATTGAGTTTTGAGATGAAAATGTTCTGGGGATTATTGCATGACATTGTGAATACTTGCAACCCTGTAAAACTTTATACTTAAAATTGCTTAAGTTGTAGTTTATACGACATGAGTATTTTACCAAAATTTTTAAAAAAAGGAATAATAAAAATTATTAAAGTGGAAGACATCACAAGGCAATGAAGTAGGGAACAAAGAGAAAACAAATAGCAATATGGTAGATTTAAACTCAATTATATCGGTAATAGCACTAAATGTAACTGGACAATATAACCCGAGGCAAAGATTTTCAGAATGAGTAAAAAAGCATGACCCAGCTATATGCTACCTACAGGAATAACACTTAAAAAAAATATATATATATATATATATATATATATGTATGTATATATGAGAAGTAAAAGGAAGGAAAAAGACACACCTAAAATTAAATACCATGAAAAGAAAAATATTAAAGATTAGAATATAAATACATGAAATAGAAAAGAAAAAATCAATTAAAAAATAAAGATATACCACTCAGCAAAATAAAACTGGAGTGGCTATGTTAATATAAAGTAAAGTTGATTTAAGAGCAAAGTGGCTCAGTTGGTTAAGTGCCCTACTTTTGGTGTAGGCTCAGGTCAAGATTTCCTAGTTTGTGAGTTTAAGCCCCACATCAGACTTCTAGCTGATAATGCAGAACCTGCTTGGGATTCTCTTTCCCATTCTCTCTCTGCCCCTCCCCTACTCATGCATGCTCTTAATCTTTCTCTGTCTCAAAATAAATAAACTTAAAAAAAAGAATGTTAGAAGGGACAAAGTGGAGCAAGTCATAATGATAAAGATGGTTGTTATGTTGTGAAGATGTATCAATCACAGATTTTTATGCATCTAAAAACAGAGCTTCAGGAATCAAGTATTCATGAATAGAACTGCAAGAAAAGTAGACAAGTTTATAACTTTGGCCGTAGAACAAGTCTCAATTAATTTAAAAGGATTCTGTGAACACAGTAAAAATACATTAGACCTAAATAAGATCATCTCCGGAAGATCTCTGAATATTTTAAAATTTAATAACATTTCTAAATACCACATTGGTCAAAGAAAAAATCAAATACAAAATTACAAATTGTTTTGAACTAAATAAGAAAAAATATATCAGAGTTTTTGGGATGTTGCTAAAGAAATACTTAGAGGAAAATTTATAGCACTAAAATACCTATATTAGATTTTTTTAAAATAGCCCTATATTAATGACTTTTTTTCGAAAGAATTAAGAAAAGAGTAAATCAAACCCAGTAAAAAGAGAAGAGAAATAATAAGGATCAGAGCATAAATTAATGACCAAGAAAACAGAGAAAAGTTCAAAAGAATCAATGTAACCAAAAACTAATTCTTTTTGATCAATGAAATGAGTAAAGTTGATATACATTAAAAGAGAGGACAAGAATTACCATTATCATGAATGAGAGAGATGATATTGCTGGAGATTTTTGCAGATATTAAAAAGGATAATAAGGAAATATTATTAATAATAACCTTATCATAATATATTCTATAAGGAAGATAAAATGGACAAATTTTGAAGTATGCAAAGTACCAAAGCTCATACAGAAATAAATAACCTATGAATTCTTATATCTAGTAAATAATTAGAATTTATAGTTAAAAATACGCCCATAAAGTTTCTGGTCCATTTGACTTGTCTGGTAAATTTCACCAAAGAAAGAAGAAATATAGTCAGTCATATGTAAAAACACTTTTTCAGTATATTTGACACAAAATATTACATTAATTTCACATGTACAACATAGTGATTTGACAAGTTTATACATTATGCTATGTTCACAAATGTAGCTACCATCTGTCCCCATAAATCGCTATTACAATATCATTGACTATATTCCTTATGCTTTGCCTTTTATTCCCATGACTTACTCATTCCATAACTGGAAGCATGTGTAAAAAGCAAAAAATATATATAATCATACACAAACTTTTCAATAATAATGAATAGGAAGAAATGCCTTGTGACTCATTTTATTTGCTGAATATTAATACCCCAACCAGACAAAAACATTACAAGAAAACTGAATAACAACTTACTTTAAGAATATAACTGCAAAAATTCTAAACAAAACAGTTCCAAGGTAAATCAACAACAAGTTTTTAGGCACATGCTTTTGTTTCTCTTGGATAAATTCTTTGTTGTATTTTGTGGGTTGTATTGTAGGTGTATATTCAACTTGTTAAGAAATTTCCAAACCAAATGGATTAGTTTCAAAATAACGATGCTGAGTAAATTCAGAGAAAAAATAAATCTGTATATGGTATGATTCCATTTATTTAAATTTCTAGAAAATCCAAACTGATGCATAGTGAACAAAAGCATATTGGAGGATATAAAAAAGAGTAAGAGATCATAAAGAGGTACAAAATTTGTTTTTTTTAATATGCTTACTATCTCAATTGTGTTAATGATTTGACAGGTGTAGATATATGTGAAAATTTATCAGTTGCTCATTTTATATATGTGCAATTTACTTTAATTCAGTTATATCTCAGTAAAGTGTTAAAATGCAGTGGATAAAATGTTTGCTTTCACAAAAACAATACAAGTTATTAAGTATATAAAGCAAATATCACAATAAATGTACAATGCAAAAATTACAAAGGACATAGGATGATTTAAATTAATTTAAAAATATGGCATGCTTTTTCCTATGAATACTCAATATTTTTAAAATTTAAATTATTCTCTGATTCAATTTATAAATTCAAAGCAATCACATTCAAACTTTTTTCAGTGGTGTTGGAGACGTTGACAAATTGATCTTTTTTAAAAATCTTTTTTAAAATTTATCTTATGAGAGAGAGGCAGAGAGAGAAAGGAGAGACAGAGGATCCCAAGCAGCTCCACACTGTCAGCACAGAGTCTGATGAGGGGGCTCAAACTCACTAACTGTGAGATTATGACCTGAGCTGAAATCGAAAGTTGGACACTTAATCGACTAAGCTACCCAGGCTACCCTGTCATTGCTTTTTGAAAAATAATTCAGATCTAAATGCTAAACAGAATAAAAAATAAAGACCAATTTGTAAACCTGGACTCTTATAGTGTTTTTTGCAATGGAATAAATAGTTCTCTTGATGGCTGCAGATATGTAAGGCTGTTTTGCAGCATTTGGAAACCACTGCAGTAATGGTGTCCTTCTACCTGGTGAGTAGTCTTCAGTAATTGTAAAGAGTTAGTTGTCTCAGACTGCTGTAAAGCAGCAAGGCCTCATTTATGCATCCATCGTTTTCAGGATTGTTGGTAACCTTGGGCAGATTTTCCCCCAAATAACCTTGGCTCCTCGTGTCACAAGGCCCAACTCACTCATGTTGACCTCAATGACAGTACCTTTGGTAATAACACCCAAAGATGTATATAGTGGGGATGAGGGATTCTTTATTACACCAAGTATTGGCAGACAAAAGGTGGCTTTCTATTCGGGACATTTTTTTGAAATGTAAGCCCATTGGCCTAATGAATCTTTCCTATTTAGGTGGCTTTGAGTAAAGCCATCTCCAACAAAGCAGACTTTAGTAACCATCCTCTTCCACGCTTTCTCTTTCCTCTTTGAATAACTTATAATACTTCTGTTTCTCCCTGGGCATGAACTTTAGGCAAAGAGACTTCCCATTTTTCTGCTTTCTCTTTTTGTTTTTGTTTAATCATATTGGAAAGTACTTGAGCTCTGGACTGTCCCTCACTGTCCAGTAGATATGCAGGTACTGCTCCTTGTCAACCCTTTTCATCATTCTTTTGCTGGGTGTTTCTCTTTTCATGCATCTTGATAGTCTTTTTCATTTGTATTTTCTCTGCATGGCACTGTTTATGGTAGAGCTTAGCTTTCAGACCAGTCATCATTTCTGCCTTCTTTGAATGTTCATGAGCCTCTCGACCTTCCTTCTTTGTCTGTCTCTCATGGAAATCCAGACGATAGCCATGGCGCCTCCGGTGTAACTCGGTATATTCGTTTTGTGGCATGGTGACGGTGCAGAGCCGCAGGGTGCAGCTGCCTAGGCACAAAGAAGCTCTCAAGTTTTGGGTCTCACAGACCCGCGAGCTCACTCCGTGGAACCCGCAATGGAAAAGAGAGACAAATTTTACCTGAGAGAGTTTTGAAAGAGAAGAATACTGAAGGGAAGACATGCCTCCTCACTTAACAAGAACATCTTTCATTCTGCAACAAAAAATATCTTTAAAAACAGAACTCACTCCAGAGTGATCGAAACAATATGGTATAGGAATAGAAACTGAAGAGAGGTCCATATGAATATTAGAGTTCAGTGTGCCATATTTAAGATGACTTTTTAAATAAATGGCTATTTTGTTTTTGTTTTGCAGATAATGCCAAATTCGTTTCAAAGTGATTATATCAAATTGTATGCACCAGAAATACTATATAAGTGCTCTGGTTAATGCTCACCCACAGAAAGACGTGATCTGTCATTGTGGTTTTAATTTTCATTTCTGAGATTACTAATCATGTTGGGCATATTTTTGTTGTTTAGATTTCCTTTCTATGAAGTATCTATTAAGACTTTTCCTCAATTTTTTGGTTATTCTTTGTAGGTTGTGGGAATTCTCTATATTTTTATTTTTATATTGATTAATCCTTTGCCTTTTATAAGTACTGAAAACTACCATCTTCAAATGTGTAATTCTCATTTCACTTTCTTTATGTTAACTTTGGTCAGAACTCAGAAGATTTGATAGATAAATGTATTTTGTTAATCTTTTCCTTTGAAGTTTGCACTTTTGTGTTTTAACAAATTCTTACCTTTCTGAAGGTCATAAAGATACTGTCAAAATATTGTAGTTTTCCTTTTTTAAAATATCACAGATTTAATATTATATATGATACTTAGGTAAAGGTCTACTTTGTTCTTTGTTTTTCCATAGAACTAATGATTTGTCCTAGCATCATTTTTAAAAATTGTATTCAAATCATTTAAGTAAAGCCAAAAACTGATAAACTGGTTCACCCACTTCTCCCACCCCCACCTCTGGCAAGCACTAGTTTGCTCTTTTTATATCTGAGACTTTTTTTTTAGATTCCACAAATAAAAGAGATAACACAGTATTTGTTTTTCTCTGTCTGTTATTTCACATAGCATAATGCCCTAGAGATCCATCCATATTTTCACAAATGTCAAGTTTCATTCTTTTTTATGGCTAAATATTTCACTTTGTGTATGTGTATCTGTGTATATAGTTTTATATATACAAATCAATGTGTGTATATGTATCTCACATCTTCTTTATCCATTTATACATCAATGGATACTTAGGTTGTTTGCATATATTGGCTACTGTGAATAATGCTGCAATGAACGTAGGGATGCCTAGATCTTTCTGAGTTACTGTTTTCATTTTCTATGGGAAAATAGTAGTGAAATTCCTGGGTTGGAAGGTATTATTTTTAATTTTTTGGAGGAAACTTCATACTGTTTTCCAATGTGGTTGCACCAATTTACATTACCACCAGCTGTGCCCAAAGGTTTCCTTTTCTCCACATCTTTGTCAACACTTGGATAGTTTGAAATGGCTATTTGGAGTACGTAGTTCTGGGTATGGAATTGGGAGTATGTAGTTTAAAGAGCCTTTAGTTTTCACTTAACAACTTTCACTACTGTTTGGGATTTTATAATAAATATAGATTACATTAAAAAATTCTAAATATATGCACCCACATAGACATATTAGCAGATGCCAAAAAGGGTAATATGGACCTATACACACTGCCATATGAAGATTTACAAGGTATGTTATTGAGTGACAGAAGCAAGTCACAGAATTGTGAATATAATTCAATCCAATGTATGAAAAAAGAAATTACGTGTGCATAATATTAAAATTTAATCTATTTAAACACATATAAAAATACTGTAGGGGACAGGTGTAGAAATCTTTTGGGGAAAGTGACAAATTTTTCTTTTCTTTTGTTAGATTATTTGAAGTTTTCACACTACACTGTATTTTACTTTTGAAAGTTAAAACTGAATTGAGAAATCTAAATCAGTGGATAAAATGTATGACTCATTACTGAATTTTGGGATAAATTGGCCTGCATTTAGAAAAGCAAGCTTAATTACTACCTCACACCATACAGAATGATAAATTTCTCTTGGAATATTCATTGAGTACTTATGCTCTGCCAGACACTCTGTTAGGATTTTTCTATTACTCATTAACTCTTACAACTAAAGAATGTGCACAGTTGTACATTCCGTTTTATAAGATGTCTGAAAGGTTACTTACAGCAGAGGTGAGATTTTTTTTTTAATTTTTTATTTCTGAGAGAGAGAGAGAGAGAGAGAGAGAGAGAGAGAGAGAGAGACAGCGTGAGCAGGGGAGGGTCAGAAAGAGAGGGAGACACAGAATCCGAAACAGGCTCCAGTTTCTGAGCTAGCTGCCAGCACAGAGCCCAACGTGGGGCTCGAACCCACAAACTGTGAGATCATGACCTGAGCCGAAGTCGGACGCTCAACCAAATGAGCCACCAAGGCGCCCCCAGAGATGAGTTTTATATCCACAGCCTCCTTGTCTCTTCCTCCTGGCCTACGTAGGTGTTGGATTGCATCTTTCTTAAACGTGTAAGAAAAGTGTAAAGCAGTTTTGAATGAAATGTAGTGCATCCTGTTGATTTTTAAAAATGACCTAGGGAGAAAAATTTAAACTTCCTTAGAAAAGAGAGAAATAATGTTCGTACTGTTTTTCCTCATATTGTCACTTCACTGTTGGAGTGCAATGTGTTTCAAATACTCTGGGATTCAGTGACAGAAAATTCTGATTATCATTATCTCTAAGTGGGAGATCTAAATTTGACTCTGACATTGAAGCCTTCAATCATGGTGTTATGACATGAAATCAGAATGCAAGTTCATGCAGTGTTCTGCAAATAATCCTGTAATTGTATCTTGTAGGCTCTTCTAAACTATGATCGTTTTCTCATGTGGTGACTTGTAGTAGCCAGCATACCTAATTCATTTTCTTTTTTTATTATAAAAGTAACGTGTGTCCAGGGGCGCCTGGGTGGCTTAGTCGGTTAAGCGTCCGACTTTCGCTTAGGTCATGATCTCGCGGTTCATGGGTTTGAGCCCCGCGTCGGGCTCTGTGCTGACTGCCAGCTCAGAGCCTGGAGCCTATTTCGGAGTCTGTGTCTCCCTCTCTCTCTGACCCTCCCCTGCTGATGCTCGCTCTCTCTCTCTCTCCTAGAAATAAATAAAAATTAAAAAAAAAAAAAACATTTAAAAAAATAAAAAAAAGTAACGTGTGTCCATAGTTAGGTGTTTTGATAAGTATGATTATTATCAGCTTCCAAAGTAGAAGGATTTACTTTTTAATATTTCTCCCACTAGTTAAAAATCTAGGATGGCAAGGGCCATGCCTACTTATCATAACTTCCACAGTCAGACATAAGAGTAATTTTTTAATAAATACTTTAAATAGATAAATTAAGTGACAGTTTTTGCTTTGTTTTGTACCCTGGATATATACCAATCATAACACGCTCTATAGGAAATAGTTGGATTAAACCTGTAATATAATTTTTATCTCTAAGGTATTCTTTAGTCCTCTTGTTAAACAGTTAACACCAGAAACTTATCTAGTTTCTCCGCTAATGGTGTAATTAATACTTTTCTCATCAAATAGTTTTGAGAATTGTGTATCCAATTAAGAGATAACAGGATGTAATGAAAACAAAACTGTGAACCTAAAGATGGGATTATTTCTATAAATCTTGCCAACTAACTAGGGGACTTCAGTAGTAATAGTAATAATTGATGAGAGCCAGGTTAGTGTTTTATTCACAATTTACCCAACTA
Organism: Hyaena hyaena; assembly: GCF_003009895.1. NCBI lineage: Eukaryota > Metazoa > Chordata > Mammalia > Carnivora > Hyaenidae > Hyaena > Hyaena hyaena. The sequence goes on from NW_024080804.1 coordinate 1,663,531, forward strand.
GCACCCAACTAGTACAGAGGTAAATTGGCAATTTTTTATTGATTTAAATTAAAAACCAATTGTGCCTTATATTTCCTGTATAAAAGTGGATGTAGTTCTTCATGCCATACCCAAGTCACCAAAGATGTGATAATCATATCAGGTAACCAGTGAGTGAAAGTCCTTTGAAAAAAGATGAAACTGTAAGAATGTGTCTAAGCAGTCTAGGCCTTGCCTTCTCTAGCTACCTCATCCCCATAGCCAAAGGGACAGCCATGTCTATAGGGCACTGAGTGCTTTACCGCATAATGTAGGAGAATCTTCCTGTGGGTTTCATATACTGCTTTTCATTCTGAGTGCCCTGTACGCAGATCTTTTGACCTATTTTTATTCATGAAGTCTCCATCTCCCTTCCTCAGGCCTTTGGATTTAAAAGGCATTTGCCTAATTCATAGATATTGGGTATAAGTTTAGTTCCAGTTGCTTCCCTCCATCACCATCGAACAATTTTTCTCTGACAATACCCTGTCTCTCATGCTCTTCCTCCTTAGCCTGTCTTTTATTATACTTGCACCAATTCTAGGCTCCTAGCAGCCCAGCACCCCATGCTTTCACGAAATAGAATCAATTGTTACTCAGCTGAGTCCCACACCAAACCTCTGGAGTGTAATCTCTATGTTAGTAAGAACAACTGCAACAAAGAATGATATTAAAGAATAGCATCAATTCCCTTGGGCCTGTCTTCCATTGCTTATCCAGCAGCTCTAGATATGCAGCTAGCACACATGAAAACTCACAGAGCATCCTAGTGTTTAAAAATTGTAACCATTAAAAGCTAACCTTGAACTTAAGCATGGACTCGAGGGGTAGGACACAAAACATGTAATGCTTTTAGAACTCCTCTTTTTCTGGCATTGTTACATCTTCACTACCAAATGATCACCTAATTCTTGAAATGAGATATTCAAGATTCTAATCTTCCCTTCTAGGTAGCCAAGTGCCTTCTTTTAATGTTAAGAGTAAAAGATGGAATTATTATTCTTTCTTGGCAAAACTTCACTATTATACAACATATCCACTGTCCTGACTCTCAAAGCAATGATGTATGACTTTTGAGTAGCAAAGATTGACTTTGAGAGAAACAAGGTCAGTAGGGAGAGGTAGAAAAAGTAGTGGCTATTTTCCATTTAATACCATGTTGGAGACCCATTTTCACTCCTTCTCTTGTCTCTGTTCAGAGGTGCCTTGCCACTTTCATGTCCTAACACACACCCTGGAAAGACAGTAAACGTCATTTGAAAAAACCACACAACACATGGTTATTTTCCTGCAGTTTCAGTATTGACAGGGTGAAAGCACATGACTCATATTACTGAAATTATCTGGTTTTGATCTGAATCAGAAATGAAAACTGACCAGACCTACTTGTTGACTTTTTCTTCTTGAACACATATGAGCCTTTACTTTTTATTAAAGATGGAAATCTTTCCTCAGAGTAACTCAATGCAGCATTAAGTTTGTAATCCTGAGCTTTTAAGTTTTCTCAGAGCTTTGAAGTTGAAGTGTAAATTGATACACTTACCATAGCCAGATCTACCACAGAAAGCTATTTCCTTGAGAAAGTAGTATCACACATAGTGAGAGGAGAATGATGCTTCCAACACTAGTATAGTAAAATAACTCAAGGGATATAGAATTCTCCTGCACTACTAGTACCAGTTTGCAATAGTTCAGAATGAAATACATTGCTTTATGGATAACCCTTTGAAAATGATTATAACGATGCACAATATATCTAGCTATCTACAAAGATGTGGTAGTAGGTTAAATAATGCCCCCTTCAAAATTCATGTCCACCCAGAAGCTCAGAATGTGACCTTATTTGAAAATGGGGACTTTGCAGATGTAATTAATTAAGGTAAATTGAAGTCATTACTGTATTAGGATGACCCCCTAAATCCAATGACTGATGTCCTTATAGGAAGAGGAGAGGACACACAGAGATATAAAGAGAAGAATAAAGACAGCAGCAGGGATTGGAGTAGTGTAGCGATGAGCCAAAGAATGCCAACAATTGTCTGAAGCCACCAGAAACTAGGAAGAGACAAGGATGGTTGTTTCCCTAGAGCCTTCAGGGGGAGCATGACCTTGATAACACCTTGAGCTTGGACTTGTAACCTCTGAAACTGTGAGAAAATAAATTTCTATTGTTTTAGTCATAATGACTACTACAGTCCTAGGAAACTGCTATGAGTCGGATGCCTCCTTTCAACACATTTGAGAAGTGAGCATTGGGTTTGAACCTGACTCCCGAGTTAGGAGCTACAGATCTTGGGCAAGTCACTCTCTCCTGCAGCTTACTACCTCATTTATAAAATGGAGATTGTGGTACAAACCTCAAGGTTGTGTAAAAACTAAATGAATGATATGTAAAAGGCTCTTAGTGAAATGCAAGACAGGAAATGAGGACCTGGTACAGTACTAATAGTAGCAATAGCGTTTGGTAGCAGTTGGTACTATTGATCAACAGTACAGATGGAAAAGGACCAGAGCTTGTAATTAAGTCTTCTTATTAGGATTAAAGTGAGGCTTATACACCTCCTTTGAGGGATACAGACAACAAAAGATAAAAACAGGCCTTTGTTATTCTAACATTCATAATCTGAATCACTTGCCACTATCCATTTCAAACTCTGAATTTACTTACTTCCTGATCCCTGCTGTATGATATTGATATTTACTTTTATTATGATTTTTATTTGTCCCTGGTTTTGGACCTAATTTCTGTGGTTGTGACATTTAGCTGCCTAACTTTAATGATATGCTCCCTTTGGTATCTTCTATTTTCATGCATCTCTCTCTCCAGCTTCATACCAATAGCAGGTGGTAGAGGAAGTCCAGAAAGGCAATTAGAATGTGATTATCTGAGGGCTTAGGCAGTGGGAAATTATGCAGCAGCCAAGGAGGCAGCTGTGGAGATAGGATACAGGAAAGGTGATTGCAGGGTTTTTTTTTTTTTTTTTTAAATAATCTGTAACCAGTAGATAATAGTTATGAAATAATACGCCTAATCCCTTAGGCTTTAAGGAAACTGAAGACCAGTTAGAAAGAACAATAGATAAATAAATGGATTCTATAGATATATTGGGATGTCATTTCACCATAAAATATAATTTGTAGAATCTTACAGGTTGGATAGACTGCAAAAATCGTTTAGCTCAGGAATTCTTAACTGATCAAATTTAGGAATCCTTTCAACACTATAATGCTCACAGTATAAGCACACAAAAGTGAACATAGAGTTTTTCATATGCTTCCTGAATTTGGAGACTAAATTTCAAATAAGGAACCTTGGACTAAACCCAAATATGACTATATTTAAATAAAGAAATAGAATTGTAGGCAGAGTAAATAATCTGCCCAAGATGCTCTGTAGAGTAACAGTGCCAAGACTAGAACTTGAATCCCCTAAATTCTGGCAATCCAGAATATTGAAGAAAAAAAAAAAAAAAGATGGTCTTAATATCACTCAAGAGATTAGACTGAAAGAACTGAAGAAGCAGTTTTGGGTGATGAAGGGAGGGGGTATAAGCCTTAGGTTCTAAATATATAATCCTGTGGTAAATGAATTGTGTTGGCAGCTCTTGAAGGAATGTTCCATGTACTTCTTGTCAATCAGGAGAGATCATTAGTTAGAGCATCTAAGCATAGATGCTACGAGGTGACTCCCTTTAAATTCATGCATAATCTGAGGCATGAGAATTTAGTTATTTGGCAAGAAGGGAATATTATGAACATAGAAATGGTTCCTCGTCTTGATTTTCTCATTAGCTCCATGAGAGTCTTTAAAGACATTATTTCACTAAGTCATCTATGAAATAAGAGGGATTTTGCTGAGAGAAGCCTTAGGTGCCTCTTCGCATGAACACTAATTTTCCAATACTCTCTCTACTGTGATTTAAAGAGATCTGAAACTGTGCTTGTATTTTCCTGCTGATGCACGTGAGGACTGTTCCATGTGAGAGATTCTGGTTTTTGTAGTAACTGCAGTGCCAAGTGGACTGCTTTTTCCTCCGACTGGAGCTCGCATTCCAGAACTCTTAGTGACGTTGCCTTACTTCTTCATATAGATTCATGTGATTATTTACACAAGTGTACAAGATACTTAAAACTTTCATCTTGTGGAGGTAGTTCTTTTTGTACTTAGTATCCCAAAAGGAATTGTTAAAGAAGGACTTCTGAAATATTAGTCCCTCTCCATGGGAAGAGTTAATAACTCGATTCTTACATAGCAAGGCTGAGAAAGGAACATCAAAATGATCTGCACTCATTTTGCCCCAAAGTACAAGTGTTTTCTTGGAATCAAGTCCATTACTGTAATGTCATCAGTTTCCCATGAGGGGACCTCTATTAGGTAAGTTTGAATCCAGAAAGGTTGTTTTAGGAGAAGCCAAAATAGAGTTGTTGGTTCACCACTTGCTATTACAGAAACATCAAATGCATAAGATACTCTACAGAAAGGAAACATATTACCTGAGTTCTTCCACCATGAACTTTCTCTATGATGAGCTGGCAGCACAGACACAGTATAAAACCAAAAGCAATGGTGTAAGACAGAAATTTGTCATACATGATTCCACATGAACTAAAATGTGAAGTAGCTCCTAATACAGTCTTCCAGTACATTAGGAAGGGATAGAGAAAGAGGTTTTCTGTTTTAAATGGAAGATGGCATAGGGCAGGATTTTCAAATTCATTGCAGGATCTAAACTAGATTTTTTTTCTTACCCATTAATGGTAAAGTTTATGAGAACAGACCAGCTGTATAACTATGCTCCTTGGAACTTTCTACATATTGTAGAAACCCTTGAAACCTTAGTTGGTGGATAAATAGGCATACTGAGACCAATTCCTGTGTGTGTGTGGTAGGAGGAGGCGGTTCCCATACATACAACCCAGCAATTCACCCAGTCAGCTCAAGTGTACTTCATTCTGATACTATCTACCTATAAACAACATCAGATGCCAAGGGTTGAGGGTTCACTGCTGCAAGACTGCCTCCATCACATCCACTCTCCACTTCAAAAGCCAGGTTATTACCTGCACTTCTCACCAGCTGGGTACAGATTGGAAGTTCCCATGACTCCACTTTGGACATAAGACATTAGTCACAAGTTAGGGTTATTAGCTATACTTCTGACCAAAAACTGGCTCTCAAGCTGAAGTTCCCAGAATCTCTTCGTCATATTGACTAATTTGCTAGAGTGGCTAACACGATTCAGAGAAATACTTTACTTACTAGATCATGAGTTTACTATAAAAGGATGTAAATCAGGGTGCCTGGGAGACTCAGTTGGTTGAGTGTCCGACTTCGGCTCAGGTCATGCTCTCATGGTTCGTGGGTTTGAGCCCTGCATCAGGCTCTGTGCTGGCAGCTCAGAGCCTGGAGCCTGCTTCAGATTCTGTGTCTCCCTCTCTCTCTGCTTCTACCCTGCTTTTTCTCTCTCTCTCTAAAAAAACAAAAAAACAAACATTAAAAAAAATAAAAAATGAAAAGGATGTAACCCAGGAACAGTACATTTCCATTCAGGCATGCCACTCTCCCCAACCTCAACATGTTCACCAACCCAGAAATTCTCCAAACCCTGCCCTGTCCTTTTGGATTTTTAAGGAGGCTTCATTACATAGATACAGTTGATGAACTCATTGGCTATTGGTAGGTGGACTTAATCTCCCATACTTTTCTCATCCCTGGATGTCTGGAAGTGAGACTACAAATTGCAACCCACTCATCACAAGGTTGGTTCTCCTTGTCACTAGTCCCCACCCATCCTTGAGAGCTTCCAAAAGTCAGCTCATTAACAAAACAGAAGACACCTTTATCATTCTCAGCACTTAGGGAATTCCAATCTTGTGGGGAGCTATGAGTCAGAAACTGTGGGCAAAGGGCAAATGGAGATATGAGAAATGTATTTTGGTCATCTAAATGACCAAATTAATGTATATTACAAATCATAATATTGCAGTGGGACAGTGGTATAGAAACTTTTAGTAATCAGTTCGTAAAAAACATAGCTTGTTAATATGCTATGTGAAACTTAAGATTTATGTTGTTTGAGTACAAAAGTTTTTTTTAATTGTCTCACCACACATAAATTAATTGAAGTATGGGGGTTAGAGAGGTATAAAAACTTTATCTAAAGATGATTTACCATTATATGGGATATATCTATCTAGATATAAATATAATTTTATATATATGGTAATGAAGATAATTGAAAGTTGGCTATCTTCTGATTTTTCTTTTATTTTTTGCTGCCTCAATGCAGATTGTGTCAATGAGTAACCAACCCAAGGGATACTGGAAGTGGATTCCAGTCTGGATTTGGTTTCCATGGTAACTCATCAGCGACCATAGCTTGTTCTATTTCTTTTTCTAGTCATTTAACTGACTTAGATCTTTAATATAGTGAAAAAGAATTGGATATTTGTAGGAGTTATGCCAAGTGCAAACAACCCGAAGAATGTGAAAAGGTTGATTTCCAAGGGGAAAAGATTAGAAATATTGGATCTATTGATGCTGTTCTTGCCGGTGATGCCAGGTTTATAAACCAGAGATGCATTTAGAATGTCATTTAGGCAGAGAATGTTGGCATACCCACATCACATTTATTGCCAATCAATGGTCTTCACAAGGTCCCTGAAAGAGAGAGAGGCACTACAGTTTCTAGTCAGCTGAAAGTTCATGAGTAGAGTTTGAGCCCCAGACCAATTCAGAAGACTGAATAGGAACCATTCCCCCCCACCCCAGTACACACTGTGGAGCCTCTCCAACCAAAGAGAAGGGAAGGCCCTCATAGTCTATATCACAGCCCTTGCTCCCAAACCCATCCATGGGTCAGAAAAAGAAAATAGATGAGTTTGTCTCCAAGGCAAGTTGTGGGACAGTAAAGAAAGTCTCCACATGAGATGACAGGGCTATGGACTAACTTATCTTTCTAGTGTTAGAGGACAGAAGTGAAGTTCAGCTTTCTGTATACATTTGTGCTGATGTTTTAATCTCCCATGACTTCTCCCACTAGAGAACTGTGAGAGGGGAGATAAAACAAACCTAGATGCTTAGAAGCAACCCAGAATGAACACTCAACCCCCCATTTTCCTTTTTCTAACTTTCCATATCACAAATTAGTAGGTCATTGTGAGGAGAGGCCTTTCTGCTTCAGCTGCCATTGACTCAGAGACACTTTGAATGTTGACAGTCCCCTGGGATAAATCCTCAGATTCACCTGTTTATTTCCCAGCTGAAGAAGTGGAGCCAGGGGACATTCAGCAATCTGCTCAGCATCACAAGGAAGTAGCAAAGCCAGGAATGGAACGCTGGTGCCTGTCCTGGGTTCTGTCATCTATGCCTGGCCGCCTCTTCATCTAGTTGTGTTGTTTCACCAGCTCTTTGTTGTCATCACTTTATTTCTCTCATGTTCATTCGTTTGCCTTACTGTGACTGTTTTCTGGGCGCTTATCCCCACTAGGTGTAAATTTTGTTTATTATTTGTTCAACACCCCAGATTCTGTTTGAAATAATACTTCCATATTATTATTGTGACTGAGTCTATTCTTTTTTTAAGTGTATCAGCCAGATGAAATCTGAATTTAAGGCCTCAGGTAGCTTGTCTAATATGGATTTATATAATAATAGCACCCTATTGCTGTGAAAGAGGCAAATCCTGTAATTAAGTACTAGTCATCTTTGAGGAAAACTCAACTGACCCTTGATTTGTCAAATCAAATGTTTTCTGTAACCTTCCTGACTCCATTTGCTGAGTTGTTAGATTTCCTCTGTGTTCTCACAGTATTGAGCTCAGTTACAGCACTTACCATATGGTTATAATTCTCTTTCTCCATGTATGGGGCACCTAGATGGCTCAGTTGGTTGAACGCCCGACTTCGGCTCAGGTCATGATCTCATAGTTCCTGGGTTCAAGCCCCTCATCAGGCTCTGTGCTGACAGCTAGCTCAGAGCCTGGAGCCTGTTTCAGATTCTGGGCCTCCCTCTGTCTCTCTGATCTTCCCCTGGTTGTGCATGTTCTTTCTCTCTCTCTCTCAGAAATAAATAAAAACATTAAAAAATTATCTTTCTCCATGTAAAGTGGCTCATGCCATTCCCTGCAATGGTTTCCTGTTATAGTGAGGATAAGATAGACCCTCTTAACCATGCGGTGCAGGGCTCTCCAGCTTAACTTAGTGCCACTGCCTTTCTTATAGCTCTTCAGCCACTGGCTTATTATTTCTGTCAAAACCCCTTATCTTTTCATAGCACTTAGGTTAAGTTTTACATATTTATTTCCATGATTATTTATTGATGGTAAAAAGAAAAGAGGGTTATTTGCAAAACATGATCCCCACCAAGTTGGGTCAAGATGCTCTCTTCATGACAAGGACAGAAATGGAAGAGGAGATTGTGCATAGGTGTAGGTGAGAACCTGATGGAATCTTGTGTGATGGTTTATCTTGGCTCCATGAAGTGCAAGACCAAACATTAAAGAGCAAGGGCATGAGGATGGGAGAGAATGATAGAATCTTTACCCATATGTGACTCAGTTTCTTTACATTTCTATTACATGAAATAGGTGTAATAATAGGACCCCATAAGGTTTTGTGAGGGTTAAGTGAAGAACAGATAGATGAATGGAGATTGTGTGTGTGTGTGAGTGTGTGTGTGAGTGTGTGTGTGTGTGTGTGTGTGTGTATCAATGTATTTCTGTTTAAGCGACCTGGTTTGTGGTATTTTGTTATGGCAGCCATAGCAAACTAATACAGCATATAAAAAGAGCAGAGGCTTTGGAGAATGACTGGCTTGATTTGAATCTCAGCTCTACTTAGTAGCTCTCCTTCATTTAGTAACCATAGAAACTTGGATAGGTCATTTTATTGTTGACATCTGTAAAGTTAGGATAGTAATAGCAAACATTTGTTGAGAGCTTCCTCTGACTGCTAGTCAGCTATATCTCATAGCATCCCATTCTGTTATGTCACAAGTACTAGTCTGTTCTCTCATATGCTCTTCACAATTCTGTAAGCAGGTTCTGTCAGCAGCCTTAATTTATGGCTGCAGAAGCAGTAACAGAAAGGCAAAGTAGCATGGAGAGGTGGGATTCAAACCCAGCTGTCCAGCTGTAGAGCCCACCTATTAACCACTTCTCTCCCCTGCTTCCCTGGTGCCTACCTTTTAAATGTCCTAGGGAGATAGACTGAGTGAGGTGGTGCTTAGGAAGTATTAAGAACAGTATAAGGAATGTGTAGCAAGAGAGCAATACAAGTGAAGCTATTTATTATTTATGGGGAATGAGGAAGGGATGTTACCATTGTTGTGGTAACAGGACATCTTTCCTACTAGAGAATAACAGGAGGATCACTGGACAGTGTTCAGTGTCCACTTGAGGACAAGGGATTTGGTTGAATAACTTTCCCCCAGCAGTTATATCTTAGAAAGGATTTAGTCCCTATGTGAGCATAGTGAAATGAGGCATCAATGTCCTTTTCCTTCTGGACATCACACTATACCATAAAGATGAAAGAGAAAAGCAGGTTAACCCCTTTTTGAGTGGAAGTAGGCAGCAGCTATAATATGCTGAATCAAAATGCCAAAAGCAGCTAAGATGACCACAGAAGCCATGTGGGGTCATGTGCAACACAAGCTTCATAGGGATGGTGTGTGTTTGTGGGAGGGAAGGGGTTGAAAAGTAAAACAGAATAGGGAAAAAAGAATGTATACACTGATTATAATAGCTGGGAGTCAAGTCATCATGTTCGCAGATGCTTAAGTCATTTGACAAACTTAACTATTATGATGAGAATACATGAACAATTTCTTAACATTATAAAACTACACCTATTTCTACTCAAAGTCAGCACAAAAACCCAGTGGGATATTACACTCATTCCTGATTAAAGATAGGAACAAAGAAAAGGAAGCCCTCTTTTACCACTTTCTAACATTTACTAGATGGGTAATTAGACAAGTGAGAGAAACATAACAAACTTCAAAAGGGAATGGTAAGGCTGAATTTTATAAGTGAATAACCACATAACATTATTCTTTAAAAAGCAGTATGTAGGGGCCCCTGTTTCGCTCAGTCTGTTAAGCGTCGGACTTCGACTCAGGTCATGATCTCGCTGTTCGTTGGTTCGAGCCCCGTGTCGGGCTCTGGCTGACAGCTAGCTCAGAGCCTGGAGCCTGTTTCAGATTCTGTGTCTCCCTCTCTCTCTGACCCTCCCATGCTCTTGCTGTCTCTGTCTCTCTGTCTCTCTCTCTGTCTCTCTCTCTCTCTCAGAAATAAATAAAACATAAAATAAAATAAAAAGTGGTATATAGGGGCACCTGGGTGGCTCAGTGGGTTAAGTGTCAAACTCCTGATCTTGGCAAAGGTCGTGATCTCATGATTTGTGAGATTGAACCATGGGTTGGGCTCTGCGCTGACAGTGCGGAACCTGCTTCAGTTTCTCTCCCTCTCTCTCTGCCCCTCCCACACGTGTTTGCACATGCATGCTCTTTCTCAAAATAAACATTAAAAAGTTGTAAAGAATTATTCTTTCTTAGATTTTATATACATATTGTATATATATATATATATATAATATCACATACCTTAAATGTTTAAGTGTAACTAAAATCATGAAACTGTCGAATTCAGTTAAGTACTAGAGTATACTAATAATGTGCAGATATTAATAGCTTTTGTATATGTAAACAGCAAGCAAAAGAGGCATTTCGCAGTAGAGGTATGAAGGTAGCAAGGGAAGAGAGGGACTGTGCAATACACGTGGTAAGACTGTGTCATAATCCAGGGAGAAAAATAACTGAATCCATCTATGCCACTATGTATCAAGAAAAAAAAAACCCAATGCATTAAAGATTTAAGAAAAAAATACAATTGTAGGAAGAAAATATGGAAGAACTACATTATAGCCTTGGAGTAGAGAAGGTCTTACTAAATACTTCTCAAAATCTAGGAGCTATAAAAGATTGATGAATTCAACCACATACATGAAAAAATGCACAGCCAAAATCAACTTGAGCAAAGTCAAAATACAAATGACTAGGAAACATTTTGTGATTCATTTATAGACAAAGACAAATTTGTATCTGCCATTTATCTAAAAGCAAAGGTTATGTTAGTAACTAAAAATCTCTGCTGTTTTGTGCCCTACCTTGTAGTTAACCATTTGTGCCTTCCCCATGTGTAAATACTTTTAGAAATTAAGAATAAGACCAAAAAACTAATAGAAAAGTGAGAAAATGACATTAGTAGTTGGCAGCAAAGAAAATTTCAAATGACTCATAGCCAATAAAACAAAAAACATCAACTTTCTTCATAAGAGAAATATAATTAAAATTATATTTATGTAGTATAGTTTACCTATCAGACTGACAAAATCTAGAAGCTTAACACAATTTGTGATCAACTTGAGAACAGACTACTCATAGTATGTCTGGGAGTCTGCACTAACACGACTTCAGTAAGAAGACAATTTGGAATCTTGATCAAAAATAAAAAAGCAAAGACCCTTTAAGCTAAGAGTTTACTTTTGAGCAGTTACATACTTTTTTTATTGAAAAGAATTTTTAATTTTTTTTTTTGACAGAAAGAGACACAGAGACAGACAGACAGACATGGAGTAGAGCAGGGGAGAGGCAGAGAGAGAAGGAGAAACAGAATCTGAAGCAGGCTCCAGACTCTGAGCTGTCAGCACAGAGCCTGACCCAGAGCTCAAACTCATGAACTGCGAGATGATAACCTCAGCCGCAGTCAGACACCTAACCGACTGGGCCACTCAGATGCCAGTAGAGAGATATTTTTATAGGTGATAAATATATGTACTGTGTTCTCTATTCAAGCATTGTTTCTTATGGCAAAGGTTAGAATTGACTCAGTTGTCAATCACTAGGGGATCAAATTATGCTACATCTATCCAAGAGGTAAGCAAACTATAGCCCACAGGCCAGGTCCAGTTCAAAACCTGTTTGGGTATGGCCCACAAGCTAACAATAGCTTTTAAACTTTAGGAGGTTCTAAAAATCAGAAGGATAACTTTCCGTGACACTTGGAAATTATATGAAATTCTAACCTTAGTGTCATTAAAGTTTTATTGGAATACAGCCATATTTGTCCATTAACATAGTACCTACGGCTGCTTTTGTCCTGTGGAGTTGACTTGTTGTGACAGAGACCATCTGTGCCACTCTGATTGCTTCCCACTGCTGTTTGGCTCACTGTAAATTGCAATGACACAGTTAGAATTTGACAGTGTTTCAAGTGCCATCCAGCTAATATATAGAATTTCATGACCTAAATATAACCACAAAGATGATAAATATCCACATATGCAAGAAAAATTTTTATTTGGAACTAGTACATATTCAGTACCAAAGACTTTTGGGAGAAAACATTCTATATGGGTGAGACTAGAAAAATAATTTTGTGTCCTTTGATCATTTTCTAGAATAACTAAAACCAAGGATAAGACATCCTTTCACCAATCCATTGATTTCTAGACTACCGTTTCAGAGATGTGTAACACACTTAATAGAAAAAGAGAAATCTGAGATTTCCAGTTGATTGGAGAGACACTGATGCACATTTAAAGAATATGTGCACACACTCTCAGGGTTCGAACACTTGAGTGACATTTCTTTAGTTCTGAGATTCACAGCATATGGCTATTATCTGCTGCAAACCAAACTTTTTCCCATTTTCTGCCAAAATAAACAGGAGTTAGAGCATATCCTACCATGACATTCTTATTGCACTTTTAGCCTTCATCAGGATTTGTCATTTTACTTTTACTCTGTGGTTTGCACGGAAACCACTCCTAATCTCTCCTGAGTCACGTAGTGTCTGTCTTCCAAGAGTAACTCAATTAGCACCCTGCCAGTTTACCACTCTATCAGGTAGTTATTAAATAATTTTGATCAAAAATTGTCCCGGGGTGCCTGGGTGCCTCAGTTGGTTAAGTGTCTGACTTCAGCTCAAGTCATGATCTCATGGTTTGTGGGTTCCAGCCCCACATCAGGCTCTGTGCTGACAGCTCACAGCCTGGAGCCTGCTTCAGATTTTGTGTCTCCCTCCAGTCTACCCTCCCCCGCTTATTATCACACTCTCTCTCTCTCTCAAAATAAACACTAAAAAACCTTTTTTAAAATGTCCTGGGGCGCCTCAGTGGCTCAGTTGGTTAAGCATCCAACTCCTGATTTTGACTCAGGTCACACTCTTAGGGGTCATGAGACTGGGCCTCAAGTTGGATTCTGAACAGAAAGCATGCAGCCTGTTTGAGATTCATTCTCTCTCTCTCTCTTCTCTCTCTCTCTGCCCCTCCCCTGGCTCACACTCTTCTGCCCTCTGAAACACACACAAACCAAACAAACAAACAAGCAAAATTGTCCTTTCTTCTCTCTTGAAAGCAACACAGCCAGAACCACTTACCGGCCTCAAAAGATCCATCTCTCCATGTGTTTGATGTTAGGAGGATTTAATACTTGGTGGGGGGAAAAATAAAATTTGAATGAGGTACCTAATGAATCAAAATGTACTCAGATGAGATGATTAGAAATTTTCAGTTAATTACTAGAAAGGAAAATAATTAAATTACAATTCAGCTTTTCCATGGGTTACTGGAGTGAATGTATCTAGGATGGGCCCTTTCATTTTTTCTATTAAAAGGAAGCAGAGACATTGATAAACATAATTTTTCTTTTTTCACTCTTTCCAAAATATATTATTTAAGTTTGGTTCTGTGCCTCAGTTGCTAATATAAACATCTCTGTATAATGTTAATTGGCTTCTGAGATGAGAGTTCAGCTTATGTATACACAAAAAGCACTAGGAGTTTTTAGGTAAATATTCAGGTTAAAATTTAGACTCATCTTGGTTTCCTGGTTATATGGATGCATTTGACAGTGTGTTAGAACTTAGAGTGGAATTTCGTCATTCTAAAGGGAACTTGAAGACATTATGTGCTCTGGGGGCACCTGGCTGGGTCAGTTGGTAGCGTGTGTGAGTCTTGTCCTCAGGGCTGTACATTTGAGCCCAACATTGGGTGAAAAGATTACTTAAAATCTTTTTTTAAAAAAGACATTATGTGCTCTGTAGCTATAGGAATAATCATATCTATACCACAGTTTTGCTTTTGTGTTTTAAATAGAATTTAGGAAAGAAGTTTCATTTTAAATTTTGGAATGAAGTTAAGTCAACAATATTTATCCATCCATTATTTTAATCTTGCCATGTAGTTGTTTTATATGATTAAAGGAAGTCAGGGGAAAATGAAAGTAGAGGGAAGTAAATGTGTTCCTGCTGAAATTAACATAGTTGTAGGAGAAATATTCTCAGTACTCTGTACCAGGGTCAGTCTCAAATGTGAACGACAGAAGTTTGTTTCCTATTATGGGATGTGAAGATATATGACAGATACCCCCAATCCCTGCATTAAGAAGAGGTTTTTTTTTTTTTTAATTGCTGATTAATTAATTAAGCTTGCTTTCTTTGGCCGTCTTCCTTAAAGTGTTAACATTTCTAGGAGGGAGTTTAGATTGTCCTTGTCAAGATGTGCAAGTGTGAAGGGAACACTGGCTATGTAGGTGGAGAGAACTAGAAAGAGAAGAAGAGTAATTTGGGTGGCATTCATCTGTATTCTTAGGCCCCTTTAGGTCCACCAACAAGGTGAGTGGTATGAGTTAATAGGTGGTAGATCTTAGGAAAGAGGTTCTCAAACCGTAGCTTGCATCAGAATCGCCAGGAGGTCCTCTTACTTATAATGTCCCATTTCAGGGTTTCTGATTGAGCAGGTTTGGGGCAAGGCTCATGGGTCTGCAGTTCAAATAATTTCCCATGTGATTCTGATGCTCCCAGTTCAGTGGCCACATATTATAACCACTGTTCGGGAGGCAACTGACATGCATTTGGTGGAAAAAAAGGAAGTGGGGTGCACACTGTACTGAAAAAGGTAATGCTTATTGCTGGCATCACATAGGACTTAAGACTTTATTCATTGCATGAAGCTTAAATTGAGAAAAAAAAAATGGGTTAGTAATATTTGTGAGAATATTAGTAACCTACAGAAAATGTTTAAACTTTACCAGTAGGAAAAATTACATTCCTCCTGTTTTATGCCCAGTTAAGCTTACTAATATCAAAAAGTTTTCTGTATTTCTGACAGTATGTCCTATCAGAACATGGTCCTTATTCATTTTGCCATCCAAATTACAAGTGGTGGGTAAAAAGACCACAGTTAGTGATACACTAACATCTGTAATATAATCAAAAATTCTTTTTTTTAATTTTTTTTAATGTTTTATTTATTTCTAGGAGAGAGAGAGACAGCTTGAGCAGGGGAGCGTCAGAGAGAGAGGGAGTCACAGACTCTGAAACAGGCTCCGGTCTCTGAGCTGGCAGCCAGCACAGAGCCTGACGCGGGGCTCGAATCCACGAACCGCGAGATCATGACCTAAGCGAAAGTCGGACGCTTAACCGACTAAGCCACCCAGGCGCCCCAAAAATTCTTAATCCACATAGTTAGTAATAGGATGACATGGTTAGTCAACTCTGTCTACTGTATAGCCTTTAATGAATGGAACAAGGTTAAACCAGAAGTTTGAAAATTAAATAGGGATGAATTTAGTGATTGATTCTCAAAGTCTGTGTGAATCAGAATTACCTAGAGTGGGAAAAAAAATACAAGAGGCCAGGCTCTTTGAATTAGCATGGGGCCTGCATCTTGCTTTATACCAGGTTTCTCAGATGAGTTAATGGCATATTTTGAGGACCTCTGGTTTAGAGCTGTGCTTCTCAAACAACCTATAATGAAAAACCAGATTTGTAAAATTTTCCAGATAATGTAGGCCAATACTTATCTAAAATGTAATTCAACTAATTTCTAAAAAGGAAATTTTAAAGCAAAGAGAAATTATAAGCCCTGGGGAATGATAGATTCTAAGATCCTACCAGAGGGCTTGCACGGCAAACAACTGTAAAACTCAGAGGCAGTGAAGAGTGAACAAAAGCAGGCAGTTTCTGGTAGGGAGTATGTGGGCAGAGAAAGTACGGGAGGGAACTATCTGAACTAAGTTCTCCATTTTTATAGGTTTTCCCCTTGTGCTAAGCATAGTTGTATCACCAAAACCCAAGTCTGGCTGCCTGGAGCTCCATCGGCCGGTACTCAATAGTCCTGATTGAAAATAAATTTGAGCTTTATTCAGGAGGCCAGCCACCTGGAAAGAAGGTGGGCTCTGAGTTTCTGCCCAGCCCAGAGATTTTTTTAAAGGGGTTTAATCACTTCAAGGAGTGCAGTGGTCTGTGACATTTCTTGATTACCTGCAGACTCAAAGATCACTACAGAACTATCTCAGTGCTCAAAGGTTGTGTAAGAAATTCTAGCTCCTTGGTGCTCAAGGGAGGTCGTGCAAGAAAGTCTGGTTCCTTGGTACCCAGGGGACTGTACAAGAGTATTCTGTTCTTTCTGCAAAGGAAGGCAAAATCTACAGATGCATACAGGGAGGTCAGTAAAGCCTTCTGTGTGATCTTAAAAAAGAAAAATATTTTGCTGAAAAAATGGCTGAGCTAATTGGAAAGCCGAGATGGCTTCAAACAGACTTGCTGGCCTTTGTGGCCTGGGAACATTTCTGCTCCTTCATTCCCCAAGGCCAGTGGTCTGCAAATGTCAAAGAAAATAAATTAGTTCTGCTACAGATCAAGGGCCTTAGGTTAGCAAGCAAGGAAAGTGTTAACTTGAAGCAAGTTAACCCTCAAGACTGGGTAGATTGCTATTACAGTTGTTTTCTCATTTTTGATGGAGCTTATATGACTATATCCAACTACCAAAATTCAGCAGACTATCCCTAAAATAAGTGTATATATTATTGTATGTAAATTAGACCTCAGTAAGGCTATTTAAAATCCATATAATAGACTTACCATTAAAAATAAAACATTATATTCTAAGGAAGTTAGAAAGTGATGAAGAACTTGAAAGATTTCCAGAAAATACTAGCTGGCTTTTGCTACATTTATTTTCCAAATTGCAAATAGAATAAAATGTCAACATAAGAAGATAGTTCATCCTGCTCTCTGATTTTAACAGTGTATGCAACTGAATGCTGGAATCCTTGCAAACTGACCAGTGTTGTGAAGAGAACTAATGCAATAATTGGTTTACTTTTCAAAGTTTTCCAGAGCTGATGAATGTAAGGACATAAAATAACCATATTTCATTATTAACAGTAATTAATTTTGTAATACTAATACAAGCCTCAATCTTTTATTATTTAATAGAAAGAATGACCTTATCAAAATTTTTAAAATGTTTCTAAATGCTTGTCCTAATTTTTGTCTCTATTTCACTGAGGACCAGTCTCACACACTTTGTTCTGTGGACCACACTTGGAGTACAGTGATGTAGAGAACTGCAGTCAACTAGTTGTCCCACAGAGAGTAACTTAGGGTGAATTTATAACCTTTGCTTTGGAGTATTACAAGAAATTCACTATAACTGGCCTATATCCAGTTCGTTCTTGTGAAGCTAAGGCAACCAAATAATTTGTGTGATGCATTCTATCAGTTATTTACGTATATCTTTGTCTTCATTAAGTTAACTGTAAGCTACTTGAAGTAGACCTATGATCTATTCAACTTGAATAGAATTCTTCTCTTGAAGAATTTAACACAGTCTTATAAATAACCACCCAGTATAAAATTTGTAGATCTTAATTTTTTGTTGAAAGAACACCAGCTGTTTTATTTTTTTAAAGTTTTCTTTAATTCCAGTTAGTTAACAGTGTTACATTAGTTTCAGGTGTATAATAGAGTAATTCAACAATTGCATATATCACCCTGTACTCATCACGACAAGTGTACTCCTTAATACCCATCACCTATTTGATCCATCTTTCCACCTCCCTCTCCTCCAGTAACCCTTAGTTTGTTCTCTGTAATTAAGTCTGCTTTTTGATTTGTCTCTCTTGGTTTTTTTTCCCTCTGCTGGTTTGTTCTTAAATTCCACATATGAACGAAATCATATGGTATTCATCATTCTATGACTGTTGTATTTACTTAGCTTTATATTCTATAGTTGTATCCATGTCATGGGAAATGTCAGAATTTCATTCTTTTTTATGGCTGAATAGTATTCCATTATATATATATATATATTACATAATATATATATAATATATAATAAAGGGTATATCTACCCTTTGAATTAGTACTTTTTAAAAATATTTTTTATTTATTCCTAGGAGAGAGAGAGAGAGAGACAGTGTGAGCAGGGGAGGGTCAGAGAGAGAGGGAGACACAGACTCCAAAAGAGCCTCCAGGCTCTGAGCTGGCAGTCAGCACAGAGCCCGACGCGGGGCTCGAACCCACGAACCGCAAGATCATGACCTAAGTGAAAGTCGGACGCTTAACTGACTAAGCCACCCAGGTGCCCCTGAATTAGTGCTTTTATATTCATTTGGGTAAATACCCAGTACTTAAATTGCTCGATCATAAGGTAATTCTATTTCTAACTTTTTGAGAATTCTCTATACTGTTCCCCACAGTGGCTACACAAGTTTGCATTCCCACCAACAATGTAAGAGGGTTCCCCTTTCCCACATCCTTGCCAATACCTATTATTTCTTGTATTGTTTATTTTAGCTATTCTGACAGGTGTGAGATGATATATCATTTTGGTTTTGATTTTTATTTCTCTGATGATGAGTGATGTGAGCATTTTTTTTCATGTGTCTGTTGGGCTTTGTATGTCTTTTTTTTTTTTTTAAGAAATGTCTGTTTATTTCTTTTGTCCGTTTTTTAATTGGATTATTTGTTTTTTGGATACTGAGTTGTATCAGTTCTTTAGAGATTTTGGATACTAACCCGTTATCAAATATATCATTTGCAAGTATCTTCTTCCATTCTGTAGGTTGCCTTTTAGTTTTGTTGATTATTTCCCTTGCTGTGCAGAAGTTTTTAATTGATGTAGTCCCAATAATTTTTCTTTTGTTTTCCTGCCTCACGAGACCTACCCAGAAAGATGTTGCTGCCTGTGCTCTCTTTTAGGATTTTTATGATTTCAGACTTCACATTTAGGTCTTGAATCAATTTGGAATTTACTTTTGTGAATGGTTTGGAAAGTGGTCCAGTTTTATTCTTTTGTGTGTTGCTGTCCAGTTTTCCCAACACCATTTGTAGAAAAGACTGTCTTTTTCCCACTGGATATTCTTTCCTGCTTTGTCAAAGATTAATTAACCATACAATTGTGATTTCATTTCTGGGGTTTTTTATTCTGTTCCATTGAACTGTGTCTATTTTTGTATCAGTACTATAATTTTTTAATTACTACAGCTTTGTAATATAACTTGAAGTCTGAAATTGTGGTGCCTCCAGCTTTGCTTTGCTTTGCTTTTTCAAAATTATTTTGGCTATTTCGGGTCTTTTGTGACTCCACACAAATTTTAGAATTGTTTGTTCTAGTTCTATGAAAAAAATGTTGCTGTTATTTTGATAGGGGTTGCATTGAATATGTAGATTGTTTTGTCAACATTTTAACAATTATTTGTTCTTCAGATCCATGAGTATGAAATGTCTTTTTTTGTGTAATCTTCATGTTTGTTTGTTTTTTCATCAGTGTTTTATAGTCTTCAGAGAACAGGTCTTTCACCCCTTTGGTTAGGTTTTGTTCTTCAGTATCTTATTATTTGGGGTGCAATTACAAATGGGATTGTTTTCTCAGTTTCTCTTTCTGCTGCTTCATTATTGATATTCACCAATAATGCAACAGATTCTGTACATTGATTTTGTATCCTGTGACTTTACTGAATTTGTTTATCAGTTCTATCAGGGTTTTTTTGGTGCAATCTTTAGGATTGTTTATATGTAGTATTATGTCATCTGCAAATAGTGAAAGTTTTACCTCTTCCTTGCCAGTTTGGATCCTTTAATTTCTTTTTGTTGTCTGATAGACGTAGCTAGGATTTCCAGTACTATGCTGAATAAAAGTGGTAAGAGTGGACATCCTTGTCTTATTCCTGACCTTCAGGGAAAGCTCTCAGTTTTTCCCCACTAAGGGTGATGTCACCTGTGGTTTTCTCATATATGGCGTTTATTATGTTGAGGTTTGTGCCCTCTAAATCTACTTTGTTGAAGATTTTTTATCATGAATAAGTGTTGTCCTTTGTCAAATGCTTTTTCTGCATTTATTGAAATGATCGTATGGTTCTTAGCCTTTCTCATATTGATGTGATGTATCACATTAATTGATTTTCAAACACTGAACCACCCTTGAAACCCAGGAATAAATCCCTGTTGATCATATCAGCTGTGTTTTAGATATTTATACCATCACCAGTGAAACTGACTTAAACTTAAAGCAAAGCGATATTGGGGCGCCTGGGTGGCTTAGTCGGTTAAGCGTCCGACTTTCGCTTAGGTCATGATCTCGCGGTTCGTGGGTTCGAGCCCCGCGTCGGGCTCTGTGCTGACTGCCAGCTCAGAGCCTGAAGCCTGTTTCAGTCTGTGACTCCCTCTCTCTCTGACCCCCCCCGTTCATGCTGTCTCTCTCTCTCTCCTAGAAATAAAATAAAAATATTAAAAAAAAAAAAAAAAAAGCAAAGCGATATTTTCACCATGACCTAAGATTTTGATGGAGACAGAACAAAACAGTCATAGTTTTGATGTTAATTATCACAAGGAAGTAGCAAACAAACTAACCTTTATTTCATAATTTATGTGCTGATTATTAGAAAACAATGCAATATAAAATTGAGTAGTATGGGTTATTGCTATAGTATGTTCAACTTAGTATTACTATTCAGAAACCCAGACTGTGTCAAACAGTGGCCCATAACTCTTTTGTAACTCTTTGATAGGGTAGTAAATTCTTGTCACCAAAGCTGATAGTTTGCTGTTTGGATCATGTCCATACTTCATCTTGCTCTTTTATTCACAAGGTATACTTCAGGAATATATACCAAAAAGATCAATACAGAATATAATTCAGATAAACCTAAATCAAGAGTGGAAATTGAAGAAACATTGAAGATAAGTCTGGAAACTCACACATTGGGAACTATCTTATAACCAGGATATAGTCTCAATAATATGAAATGACAATGTTGATTGTTGTTTATACTTCATTACTTAAAGCAAGATTGGTAATATTTGACAAAACACTATTTTATTGATTCCATTTTGCTTCAGGAGGCAACCATGAGGGCCATGACCAGGCTGGGACTGGTAACTGGGGAGTTACCCTGGATCTAGCTGGAGCTGGAATAGGTTTCTGTAGAATGAGAGAATCAGAGAAGAGAAGAGGTACTCCCTATAGGGGTGTATGAAAATGCTAGAGGGAAAAAGGTAGTGTAAAGGCAAGCAAATTAGAGAGTAACTACGGCTGAAGACATCACAACAGAAGTCCTGATCCATGTAGACAGCTAGGAGCAACCTCATGCTTCACTCTTCAGTTCTTGATTCATTTCCTGGGCAAGTTGATTAACTCTGTAACTTAGCTTCCTTATCTATAAAATAAATTTTTAAAGGTGAAGGTTAAATAAAATAATACCTGTAAAAAATCTGTAAAAGATGGGGTACCTGGGTGGCTTCATCAGTTAAGCATCTGTCTTCAGGTCTGGTCATGATCTCACAGTTTGTGTTATTTGAGCCCCGTGTCCGGCTCTGTGATGGCAGCTGGGATCCTGGAGCCTGCTTCAGATTCTGGTCTGTGTCTCTATCTGCCACTCCCCAGCTTGTGTTTTCTCTCTCTCTCTCTCTCTCTCTCTCTCCCCCCCACCTCAAAAGGGAATAAATGTTAAAAAAAAAATTTTTAACATGTAAGAGTTATCTGACTCATGATGCAGATATTTGCTTCTTGTTCTGATAATTGATTGTATTCATGTATGCCATTAGTCCTTTTGCTATGGACTATGCATTGCGTATTCTATGGGTATGCATTGCAAATATTTTCCCCCACTTGGACAGCTGTTCTTGGATTTTGTTTATAGTGAATTTTTGTCTACAGTATTAAAGAAAAGTTAATTTACTCTTTTTTTATATTGCCTCTAAATTGGTGTAATAGTTAGAAGCCTTTCCCTGCACCACAGTTAAAGAGAAATTTACTCATGTTTTCAAATACTTGTTTGGTTTCCCTTTTTTTTTTTTTTTTGCATTAGATTTCTAATCCTTTTGAAGATTATTCTTCCATATGGTGTGATATATGGATCTAAGTTTATCTTTTGCCAAATGGCTGTGCAGTTGTCCAATCATGCTTGTTTTAATTTCATTTTATTTTCATTGGGCACGTATTAGGTGTCAGGCTCATTCACTAAACAAGTAAAATTAGTAGTCAATCAAGTCCCTTACACTTTTGCAAGGAGTACAAAGGAAACACAAGATTCTGGGAGAAGACACAGAGGGGCATAAAGTCATCTAGAGGCTCATCTGGAAGAGAACAACCTCCTTTCTCTAGCCATAAAAAGGAGGAATCTGGAGAGGAAATGAATGTTTAGGTATTGAATTAAGATGTAATAGATACTTTCTGTGAAGGAAGAGACCTTTTTCTATAGAAGTATAACTTAGAACCAGAAACATTAGGGCAATGGGTGCTTCATGAGCCCTTTCATCCAGAAGTATGTGAGCAGTGTCAAGGCTAAATGAGCAGTCAAATGTTCATAAAAGGAATTCTGACAGTGGGTCAAACATTGTACGCTACACTCTCTTCCATCTTTGATATTCTAGGAGTCTTTGTTCTTGTACTGCATTTATCTGCTGTCTTTTTAGCCATACCTCTATGAATTATTTTCAGTAGTTTTTTAGGGGGTTAAAATATGTATCTTTACCTTGTCACTATGAACTCAGATTTAATGTAGTATCACTTCACATAAAATGAAGGAACTTTGCTACTGGATAGCCCTACTTACCCATTACTGTTAATTCCTTTCCCTAGTTACCATATGTATTTATTTCATCTAGATACATTATAAATCCCAAAATAAAATTTCATGAGCCTTGTGTAAAGAATTAGAAGAAAAAAATGTAATCTTTTATATTTACTCCTATATTTAACATTTTTGGTGTTCTCAGTTCCTTTCTAAAGACCCAAGGAACACTTTCCTTCAGCTTGCAAATCCTCCTGTAGCATTTTGTACAATGCAGTTTAACTAATGACAAATTTTTAATTTTTATTTAGCTAAAACTCCATTTTTCTTTCATTCTTAAAGGATATTTTTGATAGAGATAGAATTCTTGGCAAACAGTTTTTGTTTTACTTCCAGCACTTCCTCCTACTGTCTTTGGACTTCATTTTTCTAATGAGAAGTAATAAATGATGTTGTAATTTATTTGAGTCCTCTGGCTGATCTGAGACTTTGACATTTTTCTTACTTCAGTAATTATAGTGTATCTAGGTGTGATTTTCTTTGCATTTACTCCTCTTAGGATTTGCTATGTTTCTGGGAAGGTGTAAATTTAGGCTTTTGGCCAATTTTGGAAAAACTTCTCCATTATTTATTCAAATATTTTTTGCATCCTAGTCTTTATCTTCTCTTCTGGAATCTAATCATTTGTATATCAGACCATTTTATTTTATCCCACAGCTCTCTGAAGCTCTGTTTATTTGTTGTTTATCTTACCCCACTCCCATTATTTTAGCAACTAGATGCTTTTGATTGATTGATACCCCAAGGCACCCCCATCTGCTATTAAAATTTACAATTAACAATTGTAAACCAAATTAACAATTTTCACAGACTTTATTTTTAATTCTCAGATTCCCATTTGATTCTTTTGTATACTTTCTATGTCTCTGCTGAGATTTTTTTGTTCATTTGCTAAGTACATATTTTCCTATATGACTTTTAGCATAGTTACATTAGCTATTTCTAAAATAACTTATTTGCTTTATGTCTTAAAAACATAGCTTTGCATATAGTTTTCAATTTTATGATGTGAAAATTTAAGTAGAAGCATAAAGTATATTTTATTTGTTATGTGGCTTAATTTACATCTTTTAAATATTTAGATATATGGAACTAAGTCCTTTATTTTTTCTGAGACCTAGAATAAAAGGGTTACAGAAGATAACGTTGAAGGCATTAGTCAGATTGCAGATGAATAGAGTTTTAGACATTCTGTTTAGAATACTATTTTAAGAAAAATGTGTTGATGAATAAAAAATTGAAGTTCTGTGGAGCCATGTTGTATGAAGAATGATCTAGTAGACAATATGAAGGAAAGATCTGAATAAGATATGAGTAGAAAAGGAGCACAAGCAAGGCTCTATTTGTGAAATGATAAAGACTGAAAGTGGTAACAATGTAATACGAACTTAAGAAATAATAAGATCAAAGTGAATTAAAGGACGAATTTACAGGTTGCCCCTTGGAAAATGCTGTGGAACCTGGGTAGTTGAAGTTGAAGATAGTGACTTTAAATGAGAAACAAGGGAAATGCTTCAGACCATCACCTTGTGGTAAAAGCATTGCATTTGTAAAGAAGTACTTCAGTCAACTTTGAGTCTATTTTATAGCTGAACATGAAACTTTATATCATTTGAATATTTCAAACATTAGTGGTTTTTTCCCCAACCTTATTGAGATATAGTTGACATAAAATGTTGTGTAAGTTGAAGATGTACAGAGTAAGAATTTGATATATGTATACATTACAAAGTGATTTCCACACTAAGTTTAGTTAACATCGATTACCTCACATAGTTATCACTTCTTGTGTGTGTGGTGAGAACTTTTGAAATTTACTGTCTTAGCAGATTTCAAATATAAAGCACAGTATTGTTAAATATAGTCATGCTATACATTACATTTTCAGAACTTATTTATAACTAGGTTGTGCCTTTTTACCTACTTCACACATTTCTCTGATTTCTACCCTTGCTCCCTATCTCTGGCAACCACCAGTCTGTTCTGTTTTTGTGAGTTCAGTTTTTTCAGATTTCATATGTAAGTGAAATGATACAGTATTTGTCTTTCTCTGTGACTTATTCATTTAGCATAATGCCTTCAAGTTTCATCCATATCACAAACAGTAACATTTTCTTCTTTTATATATCTGAATAATATTCCTGTGTGTGTGTGTGTGTGTGTGTGCATGCACACGTGTGTTTGTGACATTTTATTTATCCATTTATCTATTGATGGGGATTTAGGTTGCTTCCCTGCCTTGGTCATTATAAATAATACTGAAAAGAAAATGGGGGTGCATGTATCTTTTGGAACTAGGGTTTTCATTTCCTTTGGATAGGTATGCAATAATGGAATTACTAGATCATATTGTAGTTTTATTTTTAATTTTTACTTTTTTTAAATGTTTATTTTTGAGAGAGACAGATCGTGAGCAGGGGAGGGCCAGAGAGAGGAAGACATAGAATCTGAAGCAGGCTCCAGGCTCTGAGCTGTCAGCACAAAACCCACTGTGAGGCTCCAACCCACAAACCATGAGATCATGACCTGAGCCAAAGTTGGAGGTTTAACTGACTAAGCCATCCAGGTGCCCCTATTTTTAATCTTTAAAGGAACCTCCACGCTGTTTTCCATAGTGGTTGCACCAATTTACATTCCCACCAAGAATGCACCAGTACACCCTTTCCTTCACATCCTCACCAACACTTGTTATTTCTTGTCTTTTTCATAGTAGCCATTTTAACAAGTGTGAAGAGATTTCTCATTATGGTTTTGATTTCTATTTCCATGATGATTAGTGATATCGAGCATCTTTTCACATACCTGATGGCCATTTGAATATCATCTATGGGAAAATGGCTATTGAGTTCCTTTGCTCATTTTTTTAGTCAGATAATTATTTTTGCTATTGAGTTGTACAAGTTCTTCATAGATTTTTGGATGTTAACCTTTTATTAGATATGTGGTTTGCAAATTTTTCCCCCCCGCATGTCTTTGCATTCTGTTGTTGTTGTTGGTTTTGGCTGTACAGAAGCTTTTTAGTTTGATATAGTCTTGTTCCTTTTTGTTTTGTTGCTTGTGCTCTTGGTATTAGCTATTTTAAAATGCTCTTCTAATTCAGCATTTCAAGGTCAATCTGGAATAATTTGCTTTTTATTTTTATGCTCAAAAAAAAAACAAGTCTAAAGTTTGGATTTTATCCTTGATTTGTCAAGTAGACATTGTATTCTATTATATTCTTAAAATATTGAAAAAAATAGGCAGTTAATTTGGCTAAACCCAGATTTAAAACTCCTGTCTCCTTTGTGACTGTAATAGCTAGAATCTCTGTGCATTGTGTTTACTCTTAGCTGGACTGCTTAGGGTCTGTCCTCCTCATGGGATCAGCCAAGGACTTGGACAGAGTTTATACCATGAGTTTTTCCTCTCTGGCTTCTTCCTTTTCAGCATCCTCATTAACTTTCCACTTACTTTGAACACGTTAAACTCTATACTCTGGGTTTTTAAACCAGTAAAGCTGCTGCTTTGTTTTTGAGTTGGAGTATTTCCCATGTTGTTGATGGGAGTCTTGTTGTGTCATCACCTTTTCCAAGTATATGTTACCTCCTGCTCCAACATGGTGTCTACCTTCCATGCTATATCTGCCTATTCTCTTCTCTGTCTTGCTTTCTAGTGCTTTCAAGTAATTTTATTGAGACTTTATAGTTTTCCTCTAATAGAAAGTATACCACTATAACTAGAAGCAAAACTCTCTCAATATGTATGAAAGGATGAGGAGGATGTCAGTTTACAATGTTGTTTTTAATTAATGTATAAATCTGTGATTGAAACAAGATTTTCCTTGTTATGAAGTTAGTGGAACTACTCAGAATAAGTACTCATGTATCCTTTAATCCAGACTGATCAAGAACAAAATGAAAGAGCAATACATATACAATGATAATGCATTTGACATTATTTATACAACTTTCTAAGTTTGTGATTGACTTCAATGTTATTGACCATTTTTTTATAAAATAATTATAACCAAATGTAGTATTCTAATAAACATGGTGTATAATATGGCACTAGCACAAATTTCAGCAGCTAAGAATGGAATAAAATAGCTTAGCATCAGTTACTTGCTTTATTAAAGAAAATGCATCTTAGGATTTTTTTAAAACTTAAAATGTCATCTTAAGAAAGGAAATCAAGCTCAAAGATATTCAAAGTAAAACAAAGATATGTTTTACTCAGTAATGTAGTAAAGAAATGTACTTAAATAAGTGAAGGGGATTAGAAAACAGTTTTTATAGTTGCTTGATTGAATCAGTAATTTTACATTATTAGAATATACTACACAGCTCCCAAGCTGTATTTAGTTTAGAAGTTGCCATTTTCTAGTAAACCCAACCAGCCTTCTATTCTGCACTGCTTATAATGATGACAGCTGAGAAGTGAAACTAATGCAAAAAATGGGAAATCTTCTGTTTATATAAATGTTGTCTACTGAATCTCCCCAGTTCTCCTGTGAGAAACTCAGGGACTAAATGGTTGATTTGGAGGTCGTTGATTCTTAAAAGAAATACCTTTATTTATAAGCCTACAACAAAGTCTGTTGCAAATGGTTTCTTATTGTGTTCTATCATTGATGCCAAAAATCTATTTTGGTACAAGATAGAATAGAAAATATTTTTTAAAAAACACATTTCTGCTCTAAAGTAAATGGTGATAAGTGGTCCCACTGCACTAGCAAAATAAATGAGACTATAACAATGAGGAGATTGGAGCTATTCCTTTTATTTTAAACAACTGACTTTTGAGAAAAAGTGAAGCTTTTTTTCTTGTTTTTCATCTTCTCAGTATAATTTAGTATGTCCTTAGAACCAATTATTTCAAAATTGCACAGACTTATATTAAGAATATCCTGATGGGTAAGGGAGTCCAAAATGGCAGTGTAGGAAGATCATGAACTAGCATTCTCCTGTGGACACACCAAATCTACAGCTTCATAAAGATCATTGCTCTGTGAAAAAGATTTGAAAACTAGATGAATGGTTCTTCACAACAAAGGACAAAAGTACCATATCACAGAGAGTAGGAGGGACAGAGACAGACTTGAGCGCAGCAAGCATGCACACCCACCCACCCACCCACCCACACACACACCCCTCATAGTGTAGCAACACAGAGTATGAAGGGATGTCATCAGACAGTGCTTCTACTAGAAGAGTGAGGGCTTGGTGCCCCACATCAGACAGCCCAACACCTAAGATCTGCCCTGGAGAAACAAGTTTCCAGAGTATCAGGATGCTAACAACAGAGCTGATGTCCAGGTGTCCCAAAGTGCTATAGGAAACTGCGATTCTCCTCTTGGAGGTCTTGTGGACAGCCTCACTAACCCGAAGACCCAGGAAAAAAACAAAACCAAAATAGAAAATACAAAATACAAAATAACCCCAGAAGTTTGAAAAGCATCCAGACTATACGTGAAGGAAATTGATTTGCCGATGTTCTCTAGAGACGGAATCACTGCAGGTACTATTATTGTACTCTCCGCATGGCCTGCAAGCACAGGTAGCCAAGCTGAGACATGGTACCCTACTGCCACCATGCTAGGATGGGTGGGGTGAGCAGTTGTGGAACTGATCACTTGGGTGAGTAAACAGACATTCAAATCCCAGAAGTCAGGAAACAGGGCTTATGTTTAGGATTGTCTTATTTAATATTTTATTAACAATAGGGGCACCTGGCTGGCTCAGTGGGTTAAATGTCCAACTTCAGCTCAGGTCATGCTCTCACAGCTTGTGAGTTTGAGCCCCGTGTCGGGCTCTGTGCTGACAGCTAGCTCAGAGCCCGGAGCCTGCTTCAGATTCTGTCTCCCTCTCTCTCTGCCCCTCCCCCACTTGTGCTCTGTCTCTCTCTCTTAGAAATAAATAAGTGTTAAAAAATTAAAAACATTGTTAAAATTAAAAAAAAAAATAGAGGAACCCAGAGAGACCCATACCAAAGCATACTATAACTATAATGGGAGAATGTACAGAATTTTAAAAGCAACAAGAGAAAAACAAATAGTTAACCTTATTGGGTTTCCCTTGCACCTATCAGCAGGTTTCTTTTCTTTCTTTCTTTCTTTCTTTTTTAAATGTTTTAAATGTCTTTGTTTTCAGAGACAGAAAGCGAGGAGGGGAGGGGCAGAGAGAAGGAGAGACAGATTCTGAAGCAGACTCGGGGTTCTGAGCTAGCTGTCAGCACAGAGCCCGACACGGGGCTTGAACCCACGAACTATGAGATCATGACCTGAGTCGAAGTCGTACGCTCAACTGACTGAGCCACCCAGGTGCCCCACTATCAGCACGTTTCTTAGCAAAACCTTTGCAAGCCAGAAGGTGGTTATATGACCTCTTCAAGGTGCTTTAAAGGAAAACACTTCCAGGTGAGAATACTCTACTCATCAAAACTATCATTCAGGTTTGAAGGAAAGGTAAATAGTTTACTACACAAACAAAAGCTAAAGGAGTCTGTTGCTACTAAATAAACATTACAAGAAATAATAAAGGACTTCTTTAAGCTGAAAAGAAATGGCACTAAGTAATAAGAAAAATTGGAAATAAAAATCTCACTGGAAAAGATAAATGTATAATAAAGGTAGTAGATAAAACACTCATTAAGCTATTGAGAAGTTTAAAAGTAGTAAAGTGAATTATAACTAAAATAGTTGGTTCAAGAATACATAATGTTAAAAAATGTAAAAGGTGATGCCAAAAACATGAAACATGAAATAAGAGAGTAAAAATATAGACTTTTGGAATGTGGTCTAATTTGAGGATACTATCAACTTAGACTGTTAGATTCATGGGAAAAAATATATATATTAACCTCATATAAACCACAAAGCAAAAACATAGAGTAAATATACAAAATGAGAAAGAAGTCTAAAAAATCATTAAAGAAGTAAACCACAAGGGAAGAGAGAAAGAAGCAAAAAGGAATAGAGAGGACCTATAAAATCAGTCAGAAAGCAATTAACAAAAAAGACAGTAAATACAAGCCTGTGAACAATTTACTTTAATTGTAAATGGACAAAAATTCCAAAAGACTTATAAAGTGGTTGAGTGAGTTTTTTTTAGATACATATATACCCTGTCTATAAGAGACTCACTTCAAAAGTAAGGACACACACAGACTGAAAGAACAGGAAAGGAAAAAGATATTCCATGCAAATGAAAACAAAAAGAAAGCTGGTATAGCCATTCTCTTATCAGACAAAACAGACTTTAAAACAAAAACTGTAGTAAAAGACAAAGAGGGGCACCACATAATGATTAAGGGGTATATCCAGCAAGAAAATATAACATGTATAAATATATACGCACCTAGCATAGAAGCACCAAAATTTATAAAGCAACTATTAACAGAATCAAAGGGAAAAAATTGAATATGATACAATATAATGCAATAATAGTAGGAAAATTTTACATCAATGGATAGATCATCCAGACAGAAAATCAGTAAGAAAACATCAGCCTTAAAAAACATGTTAGACCTAATGGACTTACTAGGTATGTACAGAACATGGATAATATCCAAAATATACAATGAACGCATACAACTCAATAGCAAGAAAACAATCATTTAAAAATGGGTGGAGGACCTGAATAAATGTCTTTTTTTCAGTGAAGACATACAAATTAACCACAGGCATATGATGAAGAGATGTTCAGCATCACTAATTATCAGGGAAATGCAAATCAAAACCACAAGGAGATACCACTGTACACCTAAGAGTGGCTAGTACAAAAAGAAATAGACGTATTGGCGAATATATAGAGAACAGGAAACCCTCATGCACCACCGGTGGGAACATACATTGGTGCATCCATTATGGAAAATGGTATAAAGCTTCCTTAAGATACTAAAAAAAGAGCTACCACGATCCCCCCTCTAATGTTCACTGAAGCATTAT
This sequence comes from Hyaena hyaena, assembly GCF_003009895.1. Lineage (NCBI taxonomy): Eukaryota > Metazoa > Chordata > Mammalia > Carnivora > Hyaenidae > Hyaena > Hyaena hyaena. The sequence continues at coordinate 1,694,397 of NW_024080804.1, forward strand.
TTATAATAGTCAAGACATGTAAGCGACCTAAGTTACCACTGATGGGTGAATGGGTGGAGAGGTTGTGTACACACACACACACACACACACACACACACACACGAATACTATTCAGCCATAAAAAAGGAATGAAATCTTATAATTTGCAACAACAAACATGGATGGACCTAGGGGGTATTATGTTAAATGAAATAATTCAGACACAGAAAGGCAAATACCGTATAATTTCTCTTGTGTGTGGAATGCAAATAAACACAACAAAAATGTCTGACTGATAGATACAGAAGATAGATTGGTGGTTGCCAGTAGAAGGAATGTGGGTTAGAGAATGGGGAACAAAACTGGTGAAGGGCATTAAAAAGTGTTCATACAGTTATAAGATAAAGAAGTTACAAGATACAGAAGTCATGTAAATGAAATGTATAGCCTGGGAAATATCAATAATATTGTATTAACTTTGTAGGGTGACAGATGATAACTAGACTTAAGTGGTGACCATTTGGTGATCTCTATAAATGTTGAAATGTTATACACCTGAAAGTAATATAATATACATCAATTATAACTCAAAAGAAAAAATAATGTTACAACAGAAAAATTCATTGCGATCTGGGTAATTTTTGGCCTTCAACTCTCCATTCTGACTGGATTAATGACTTCATATTGATTTTTGTGTGTGTTGCTATAGTTAAAACATGATAATCTACTGTTATATTGATCATTTTTCTTCATTAAAGATGGGAAATTGCTTCCTAGACAGTTATAGACATAGATGCTTTCAGTATCATGTAACTGCTGAAGTCTTAAGACTGTTAAATAAGATTTGGAATTTCTCACAAGGAAATGTTTGCTGTAATTTTTCCAGCTTATTTGCAGAGCTGTCAAACTAAATGATTTTATCAAAAGACTTTTTTTAATCAATCTTCATGACAACGACCCCTTAGAAAAAGAGTGAAACCAAATGAGCAAGTTTTTGTCAGAAAGCAGTCACCAAACTACACAATGAAAATATTTAATTAAATGATATGTTTGCCATTTGATATTTAATTAAATGATTGTGAAACATTGGGAAGCAGATCAGAAGCAAACCATCATGTTGTTAGTGGTGCATACTCTGAGTTATTTTGTTCAGCCCTGTCTTTGTCACCTACTGAATGCTGGTGATCAAGTCCCCTAATCTGCTGAATTTGGGCTTATTCATTTGTGAAATGGAATTAATAATAGTATTACCTCACAGAGCCATTGTGAGGATTAAACAAATTAATACATGCTGGGAGTTGGCTTTTATTAGAGATAATTCCAGAAGACAGTTATATAAAAGGAATACTGTTCTCTTAAGGGTCAGTTACCTTTATAAGAAAAACCTAAGCTTGGAATCTCCTGCTCTGTTGAGTCTAACTGTGACCAGAACTAACTAGCAGTCAGAATGCATCAGGTTCACCTGGATTAAAAAAAAAAAAAATCATCACACAGGCTTACTTCTATTATTTTGGCTAGATTTCCTCTGTTTACTTTGCCTATTACTATTGATTCTGCTTACTTTGGACTATGAATTTCAAGATGTGGATGTTTGGGGAAAATTGAACTTTTTTCTTTATTTTTTTTCTTGATTTCATGCCATATATCCTGAAAACTGAAGGACAGTAATCCTAGGTAGTTCAGATAGGTGTGCAGTGAAGCACTTATTTAAAAATTACCATATGAAATTCAAGGAACAACGTTGTACTTTTAAAATATCTATTCTCTTTTAGAAAATAAACTGATAAGTAGATAAAAGACAAAGTGATAAGAAGGAATTTTGAAATTCTACCTAAAAGGATTTGCAATTGTTTAATGTTTAAAGGGAAAGAAAGGAAAAGAAATTGTGTAGCAGATAAAGTAAGGAATTGAGAGAAAGGAGACTCAAGCAGCTCTATGAATGCAATTGGCATTTGCTGGATTAGCTGGGTTTCCCTAGGGCCATTTCATTACTTGGCATCCCATTATTATGTATTGAATGTGTACTGTGTGATTTCGCACTTGTCGATATATTCATTTGTTCTCAACTGTATGGAGAAATAGCTTGTCATAGAGGAAAAACCATGAATGAGCTGTGGAGTCTGAAGATTTTTAGTTCTCCTTCTCATTGCAAGACTTTGAACTTTAATACTAGTCTCTTAATCTACAGTGTGAGAAAATAATACCCACCTCCCCCAGGTGGAAGGTCTCATGCAGAGTGGATACGCAACAATACGGCATCATTATTTTATTCCATTATCCAAGAGGTTGGCAAACTTTTACTGTATGGTACCAGATTATAAACAGTTTAGGCTTTCTGGGCCAAATGGCATATATGGTAACTACTCATCTCTATAGTTATAGCATGAAAACAGCCTTAGACAATACATACATGAATTAGTTGTATCCCAATAAAACTTTATTTATAGATGAATTCCATATCCTTTTAAGATGTTATACAATTTTCTTTTTTGTTTTTTTTTAAGCATTTAAAAATTTAAAATCATACTTCACTTAGAGGCAGTATAAATGCAGGTGGCACAATGTAGTTTGCTGGCTCCTGCATTACTCTGAAAACTTTAAGGGGGCTACATAATTAAATTCAGAAGGGTTAGAAGAATGGTGTATTTTTAGGACACTATAGAAATTAAAAAACACATTTTGGGAAATAATGATAAATCATACTGTGTTAGATCTATAGACTGAGACAGATGAGTTTTTTATGAGATGTGTAGAAAATAGGAAACTCCTCAAAAATTTGAGTGAGGACCTTCTCTATGGCCTTTGGGAGACATTGACCTGGCACTTGGTGAGAGAAGAGATCAGAGCAAAGCCAGCCAGTTAGGCACTGCCACTGTTTTGGGGAGGTAGGAGGTGGTAAGCAGTGGGGATTGAGAGGAAGATATTTTTTTTCAGACTGTCTGTTTTGCTTTTATTTTCTTCCAGAAGATAGTGTAGGAGAGGTGCTCAATTATTACTGCGTTTTCACTCACTGACTACTGACAGTACCATATGGGTAGGCAGTAACCATGGGATGGGCTAAACCTGAAGCCTCTTTGAATTGCAAGTGTTTGTTCATTCTTTCATTGAGTTCCTCTAACATGCCTGATATCTTGCCAACTCCTGAGATGCAAAAATATATAAAGCGTGTACCCTATAAAGGCCACATGCTTAATGGCTAGGAGTATGGGCCCTAGAATTTGACCAACTGAATAAGAATGTCACCCTTGTCACTCTCAAGCTGTGCAAATAAGGGTAAGTGCCCCCTCTCTGTTTCTTCGCTAATATAAGGATAATAATGATGTAGTAGCTGCTATCATGGAGGCTTGGACAAGATTTTGAGCAGGGATATGAAGGGGGTGAGAGGACCTTATGCTGCACAGAAAGTGAGGACAATCTTCCCAGAAGATACCCAGGCACCTTTCAGGGAGGATTAGTGATTGGTAGCCAGGAAGACTGACCAAGGGGTAGGATGTGTTCCAGACAGATGAGGGGGGAAACCTCAACCACTAGACTTATTATTTAAACAATTGAAGTTATTTGCACACTTATACGTGCACATTTACAGTTGCACATTTACAAATAAAATGTAGTTATGATTCTAAATGTTATTGAATAAATTATGCAGAACTGATCTCTTCAAGTTCACAAAGTCTGAATTACTTCAGTTTGAGAAATAAAGCAGAGCCTCATAAATTTTTATTTCCACTAGGGTTTCAACAAGCTTCTTATAATGTTAACTATGAGTCCACGGGTAGTAGACTGATTGCCAGAGAAATAATGTGTGATGAGATCACATCTTCTGAAATAGCATCCCACTTACCCTTGATGTTTCTCCAAATATATTGGTAATTTTATCAAAATACCAAGGAAACAGATTTTCATCCTAGATTTTCATTCATCATTATTAAACTACACATTCAGATTTGCTAAATATTGACATCTCTATGTCAGTATAAGGTCTATGAAGTGTTCTGACACACTGAAGGTCTCTGAGACACTCTGTGCTTTATTATTCTCCAAATTAATTGCATAGGCAGAACATTGTGTCACAGACTCAAACAAGCCTGTGTTCAAATCCAGACCATGTTGTTTTAAAAGCTGAGGTTTTGAGTAAATCATTTAAATTTAACAGTTTCTTCTACAAAATTTAGTTAGTTCTACTCTGCCTAATTTATATGGCTCTTGTGAAAATTTGAGACCTTATATTGGAAATGCCTATCAGGCAAGGTTTTCAGTATGTAGGAGGGTTTCTCTAAATGGTGAGCATTGTTGTCATTGCTATCATTATTGTCAGTTACTAAAATAAATAGTAATCTCTTTGATTCAGTACACATTGAATCAGGTTCATCATGGCCACTGAGGATCAATTAGAGGATTAAAATTTACAGATTCCTCTACATATACCCTTAGTCATTTTCTCAGTCTGTGACGTTAAATGGCAATGAAAGAGGGAGTGAACAAAGAAAATCTCCTTTCTTATTTCCAGTTGTCAAATAAAAGTTTGCTACCACAATATTATGGTAATACCTAGGTTCTTATAATATCCACCTATTATGATTGAAGGAATTCAAGGAAGAGGTGAAAAACAGCATAATATTTTATTTTTCTACTCTTATTTTTTTTTAAACAATTTAATATTTATTTATTTTTGAGAGAGAGAGAGCAAGCAAGCAAGCAGGGAAGGGGCAGAGAGAAAGGGAGACACAGAATCTGAAACAGGCTCCAGGCTCTGAGCTGTCAGCACAGAGCCCAACATGGGACTTGAACTTGGGAACTGCGACATCCTGACCTGAGCTGAAGTCATTCCCTTAACCAACTGAGTCACCCAGGTGCCCCTCTACTCTTTTAAATTAGAGTCTTGACTAGACCATTTTATGGTTTGGAAATAAGAAACATCACCACAGACAAAAGCTCTACAGCAGTTTTTTAAATAACTTCTCAGTGCATTTCTGTCATCTCCCTTAACTCTGCCAGTCCAACCCACATACACATGCCAGAATAATCTTCCATAAACATTCCTATCTTCCTATTTAATCCCTGTTCTGAATCTAAATGCATATTATTATTCTTTTTCTTAAGTCAAAATTCCTGTTACTATGAGCTTCTCCTTTTCCTTCTCATAATTTATATCTAATTATTCCTTCATAAAAAATCATTTCAAGATATGTGACACAATTTTCCATTCCCCCAAAAAACTTCATAAACACACCCTGCACCATGCCTTTGTAACTGTCATAACCTTCCCTTACCCTGTATCAAGAATCAAATTATTTGTTGTTGTCTATGAAATATGAGTCACAGCTCATACTCAATAAGCCATTTTTAACTCCTCTCATTTTTTTTTCACAACTCGTTCCTCAGATATTTCCCTGAAAGGTCCTCATTGGAATATTGACTAATTAATTAACCTTTCCTTTGGAAGATTGGTATAAGGTTTTTGAAGTGATAAATATATGCATTTTACTCAATTTCAATTTTGTATCCTTAATTTCTAGTACTTTCACTTACTCCCAGGGGTCTTCAGAGAATATTTATTGAAAAAAAGGGGGTACAAATTGATGAAGTCAAATGACTTCTCATTGTCAACCCTATGGCAGCCTGGGACCAGTAGCATAGTTACAACTGCTAAGCTTCCGAGCTGTTTCGATTCTTATTTATGTAAGAGTCCATTAGGCCAACATTAAGTTCCAGGGGGCTGAGTATGTCGTTAACTGAGCTTTCTTACTCTGTATTATGCTGGGTCTGACGATAGGACTGAAATTCTGCTTAGCCTCTACTCCTTGTCCCAAGAATGAAGTTGTGCTGTGAACTCTAGTTCTTAACTGGGATTCTGGAACATAAAACTAGCGCTTGCTCGTGTTCTTACCCATTGCTAGAATCCTATCCCTTGGTCCTAGCTTAGTGAGCACAGTAGTGCTTAGATCCTCTGCCTTCCGGTGTGTGTGTGTGTGTGTGTGTGTGTGTGTGTGTGTGTGGTGTTAAGTTTTATACTGTTATTAACACTCTCTTCCTAAAGTAATGAATCTTTGAAAAGTCAAATACCAAATAATTTATAGATAACACTGCTGAAAGTCAGAGAAGTTTTATTTACCTATTGGTTTGGAATTCATTTCTAAACTTGGCTTTCTTACAATGATTTCATAAATTGTTCACCTTCATTTAAATGTACATCACATCAGTGAGGTATCTTGGGGATAAAGAATCCTAGGCATATGGGGTGCCTGGGTTGTTTAGTCGATTGTGTCCAACTCTGGATTTTGACTCAGATGATAATCTCAGTTTGTGAGTTCCAACCCCATGTCAGGCTCTCTGCTGAACAGTGAGGAGTCTGCTTGGGATTCTCCCTCTCTCACCCTCTCTCTCTGCCCTTCTCCTGTTTGTGGTCTCTCTCTTTCAAAATAAATAAACTTAAAGGAAAAAAGAGAGGCATTGATTCATAGACAAAGATCCTCTACTTCATGAAAATTTGAAAGTATATCTGCCCTTGAACTCTTAAGTCTCTTCCCCACAAGCTGAGCCCCACATAACACTCTGGCACCATAGAGCCTGCTTGGGATTCTCTGTCTCCTTTTCTCTTTGCCACTCCTCTGCTCTCCCTCTCTCTCAAAAAATATTTTTCTTAAAAAAGAAAAGGGGTGGTCATTCATTCATTCATTCATTCAACAAATACTTACTCTGTACCCACTATGTGTAGAGCTTTATTGACCCATTAGTAAAAACTTCCCTGTGGGTCTAAACCAGAAGACTGTTAGCTATTTAAAGGCCTTCTTATGTCTTTAATTGCAAATTGTGATGATTTTACTAATAGCCTTAGATTCAGGTAGTCCCAACAGACAGGTTACTTTCCCTAAACATTGTCCTTTTTTTTCTCTAGTGTGTCTCTCTAATGGGTCTATCATTCTCTGCATTGGCTATATATTGCTTCAAGACTAGTAAGTAATAAAGATCCCTTAACTGAATTGCTGATCCCAAACTATTTCATGTTTCCAGAGAACCACGGAATTGCGACCCTGGAAGTCACACACTTAAGGGACAGTATATGAAATTGATATCCAGTTGAGAGAGGCGATATGGCCACAAACAAGCAGCCTTCTAAAATCTCATATTCCACATGTTCCTTTGTCAAATGTCAGATAAATATTTTTTAATGTAACCTAATTAAGGAACAGTTCCTTTTAAAAGGCATAAAAATTGTCAAGGTATTTCAAGTACAATTTTTAAAGTATGGTTAAAAAAATAGTTAATGGGGATGCTGGCTCAGTCAGCTAAGAATCCAATTCTTGATTTCTGCTCAGGTCATGATTTCATGGTCATGAAATTGAGCCCCCTTTGTCAGGCTTCATTCTGGATGTGGAGCCTGCTTAAGAGTCTCTTTCTCCCTCTGCCCCTCCCCCACTCATGTGCACAGTCTCTCTCTGTCTCGAAGACTGTTAATTGACTAAAGTATTATATTTATTAATGCATGACATCATACATCATGTCTTTTTTTTCAAATATACTGATTCAAAATATTTAAATCATGAAGGCATTCTGGGACAGATGAAAAAAGCTTTGTGGCTAATGACAAATAACCATCCAAGGAAACATTCATTTATGAGATACTTTCTGGGTGCCTTGTTTGTGTCAAGCAGTGTTCCAGGTACTGAACATTATAGTATTATAATGAAAACTCTTGGCTTTTGAGTCAAGCAGAACTAGGTGCAAATCCGAACTTGCTGGTTGTATGATTGTGAGCAAGTAATTCAACCTCTCTAAGCTTCAAATGTCTCTTCCAAAAGATGAGTATAATAATAGAATTTACTTCCTAGATTTGGAGATTTATGTATGCAGAGTGTTTAGAATCATTCCTGACGTTTAATAAACATTCAAACTGTACCTTTTTAAAAAAATGTGCATACAAATAGGAAGTGTCCAAGTATTGTGGAAAATTGTTTGCCATTTTCGAATTGGCTTAACTTTGCATCAGGTCTGACATGTTCTATTTTACAACACTATTTGCACATGTTGGTGGTCAAGAAATTGTAATGTGTTCCTTTGAAAGTATTCTCTAGTTGGTATATGGACATATGTTTTGCCAGCACAATCAGACTTGAATCTTCCTAAAGGCCAGTATTATGTTTCTGGTTCATTTTTTCCTTTCTTTCTTTTATTACCTTTTTTGAGTCAGCACTTAATAAATGCTTGTTGCTTGTCCAACTGGTTATTGTTGAAAGGAAAAAATGTTCTTCTGCCCTTTCATATCCTTCTAGCTTGTCTAAGAATACAGGGCACATGAGACGGATGAATAGGAGAGAATTGAACAAAATTTGAAAACACATATTCTTTTTGTACACATGGGAAAGATCTGGGGAAACTGAATAACTCTCCCAAATGGCCAAAGCTATCACCTTAAGTACCAAGGTCAGCTAAAGACAAAAGGAGACAAAAGAATATACTGGGGTGGGATATCAGTTATGGAAAGTTACCAAGGAAAGCACAGTAAACAAGAATCTGGTTGATAGGCAGGTTTAAGTCCTTGCCTTCTCCAGTGGTAAGACTTTCTAGAAATTTAGAGTCACCATCTCTTCCTGGTGTAGCCAGAGAGATAGGGTTACAAATGGAGATTTCTCTTATGAATGTTTGCATGTTTCTTACAAAAGGGTAAATACTAAGGGTTTTCAGAGCTTCTCCTGTATTTACAGTTTCTTAAAAAATTACCAGCTTAAAATAATCACTTAACCGACTGAGCCACCCAGGCACCCCTCAGCTTAAAATAATCAATATGCCAAAGAGGTGTATCTTGGGGTGGCAAAATTTGCTCCCCTACACCATCTAGAGTAAAATAATCTCCTAATAATCCCAGCCTTTCCACAGAAACCTGAGTGACCATTTAACACAAATGGAACTCAGACATGAAAATATAGGAACCACTTGAATTATTTCTGCACTTGGAGAAAAAGTCATTCCTCAAGGAAAATCTATTTTAAATTACATGTTTGGGGCACCTGGGTGGCACAGTCAGTTAAGTGTCTGACTTTGGCTCAGGTCATGATCTTGAGGTTTGTGGGTTCCAGCCCTGCATTGGACTCTGTGCTGGCAGCTCAGAGCCTGGAGCCTGCTTCAGATTCTGTGCCTCCCTCTCTCCCCCTCCCCTACTCACATTCTGTGTGTGTGTCTCTCTCTGTCTCAAGAATAAATAAACATTAAAAAAAAGTTCACACATTGCAGGTTAAATCTCACACAAGCCAATTTGAGCTCCCCTAAGTCATATATTTCCATGTACTGGCTGCTTTACTGTAGGAATTTAATATGCAGTCAAACAGTGAACAGGATGTCAGTTCCTCTATACTTCTGTGACATTATGAATGCATTCATGTTTGCAATGAAAAAAGCTAGTAAACTGTGAAATTGGAATTTAATTGTGATAAGATAGTCTCTCAAAAAATCACTGCACAGGGAAGGATACGCAAGAAGTTTCCCTCCTACACTTGGCTCTTTAATTAATCACATTGACAAACTCCCGGCAGATAAGCCACTTAATATATGTGCTTGTCCTGGCAGCCACAAGGGGGTGAAATCATTTTGGAGAAAGGGTGAAGAGTCAGGTGTGTTTAAGTCATCCAGAAATCCAAAACGAAATTTTGTCCATTTCATTTGTCCTAAAGTATGCCATTAATCAGCTGAAATTTGAAACTTGGCCCTGAGAATTTGAAAAACACTAATTGTTAATTTTTAAGAAATTGCTTAGCAAGCATTGACACTAAAATTTGAAGACTAGTAGTGGCCAAACATGTTTTTAATTTAAAATAATGACCTATATTGGGCTTCCTAACATTATAAATTAGTTGCTACCTACCTCCTCCAAATGGTATCCTGTTTAAAGGGAAATTTAGTTTACCAGATTTTTAGCATATGGTAAAAAAAATTGGAGAACTTATGACACAGGATGTAGATTCTTCTATGTAATCAGGTGGCATGATGTGAGGAGCATCTGCCCTCTTTCATTGGGACACCAGTTTTCAGTTTTCTAGTCCTCACCTTATCTTAATGTGTACTTGATATTGTTGTGTTTCTTGCCATTTATTTGAACCTGCATTGATTTTTTTTTCTAGTAAAGTGAAATTATAAAAACTTACTCAAAATAAAGACTGAGAGAGTTGCAGGTTTTAAGCAAAATGGAGTACAAATTTTTGGAGTTAAAGTAAGTGACCTTTCAGTTGTTTTAGACCAAAAGGTCTTATGTTCCAAAATGTGCATGAGTCTGCTGTGTGTTTTCTTCCTTGTCCCTATAAAACCAATCCCTGGGGGTGCCTAGGTGGCTCAGTTGGTTTAGCACCTGACTCTTGGTTTTGGCTCAGACTTTGATCTCACAGGTTCATGAGATCGAGCCCAATGTCTGGCTCTGCTCTGAAAACATGGAGCCTTCTTGAGATTCTCCCTCCCTCATTCTATGCTCCTTCTCAGCTCATACTCTCTCTTTTACTCTCAAAAATAAATGGACATTAAAAAAAAGAAAATATTCTATCCCTGGTATTTTTTTTTCTTTACTTTGTTTTCTTACTTTTAGTTACTTGACTGAAATGGATGTCTTTTGAGAAGAGAAAGAGTACTCGTGCCCATGTGCAAGCAGGAGACAGGGAGAGAGAGAGAGAGAAAAGCTTAAGCAGGCTCTACATCCAGCATGAATCCCCATTTGGGGTTATATCTCACCACTGACCATGAGATCATGACCTGAGCCAAAATCAAGAGTTGGACACTTGACCCACTGAGCCTCTCAGATGCCCCTAAAACAGATTATTTTGATATTCTATACAAAGCTATATAGAAATTATAAGTTGACATTAGCAGCTCTCACCAGAGATTTGATTTTAAATGACTTGCCCTTACCTAAGCATGTGTGCTTTCTTTTGCTTCTTCTGATGAAACTCTTTGACCCTTCTCTTCACCTGGCTAATACTTCTCCTTCAGAATTTAGCTGAGATACAAACCTTTCCAGGAAATTTTCCTGACTCCCATCCCTACATACAGACTCTGGAAAGAGTAAGCTCTTTATTCTTTGTGCTTTAATAGTACTATGTGCTGTACTGTACTGTTGTACATTGACTGTCCCCTCGTTTTTTCCTACGACTATCACCAGACTGGGTGGAGGAGAACACTCTTTATTTGCCCTTGTTAGCTGGAAGATCTAGCATGCAGCTAGTGGCGCATAGTAATTGGTTAGAAACAGTGTATTGGATGGATGGATGGATGGATGGATGGATGGATGGATGGATGAGGAATGTTGATGTTTTAGAAGGTAAGATATAAAATGAAGATTCACTATTTAGCCACTAAGAAAATAAGTACTAAAAGTCCCAGTGTTTTAAAAATTTGTAGACCTCCTCTTCATCAGTATTTACCATTTTTATTTCAGCATCCCCTAAAAATTTGAATATTGTGTTAAGAGCAATTGGGGGCATGGATCTTGCTATGTAGGTATATTTGAGATCTATGGCCACAGAAAGAAGCCTTATTTGTAACTAGTCATGTAGTTATACTTGAATTAAGAAGGTGTCCTTGACTTATTTATGGATTAAAAAGCCAAACGAGGTTGGGAATATTCTGGAGGGCAGAATGGGAGCCCCAACATGGCAGAAAGCCAGAATTATAGGCAGAATATAACAAGATGAGCTCCATCATAGGCTTCTGACCTTGAGTCTGTAACACCAACTGCAAAATGCAGGATGGGGAAGAAATAGTTCATAAAAGCACAATAGTGACTCAAAGAGGTTGTGTGGTCCTTACTTGAGAGTAAATTTAAAAGTTTGTCGGTTGTATGATGTAGCTACTTGAGATGATAATGCATTTTTGGATTACTTGGATACAAGCATAGTTTATGGAATGAGAGAGAGAAAGTATCATTCCTTGCTCTTCCAGAGAGAGAGAGAGAGATCTCACACTAAAGCTGGAATTTTAAAGTAGGTTTGCCCAAGAGAACCTAAAAATGAGATATAAAACAACAAGACCACTTTAGAGAAGTGGACCAACTTGACATGAGCATCAAACACTATCTTAGGAAGAATAATTGAAGGAGGAAGAGGTATTTAAGCTAAGAAAAGGGAAGACTCAGGGGCCCATGCAAGTTGAACAATATGTGGAAATTAGAGAGGAACAGAAATTTTTTTCTATAGCAGGGGTCAAAAAATACTGTCTCAGGATGTGTTTTAAACAAAACCTCTTGCTCAGGGAATTTTCACCCATTTCAAGTCATAGGACACAGGACATTTTCTTCACAAGAACTTCCTATGTCTTTATGCAAACTGGTTGCCTTAGCGCCAATGACTAGTACAGTGTACTGTGGGAGTACTGTAGGGACTTACATTTTTTATGATATCTTTTATTTATTTATTTATTTATTTATTACATCTTTTAATCTGTTTCATTCTGCATTTACACAGTTGAAGGAAATCGCTAAGGGTGAATCTCCTTTAAAAGGGTAGGTCTGTCCAGGGTAACATTGCATGCCACATGGGCAGAAAAGTGGAGAGAACAGCTTCTGATACTTCATACAGTAAGAATAATGCAAAAATGAAATGAATGCCTTGGAAGACTGCTGAAGAAGCTTGCTTGGTTGGAATGTCTTAGAGGTTCAAGCATCAGCAGTTATTGGACTTGGACTTCTATGATTCTTTGGTTCACAAAACCGTACTGAAGTTCGGCACAAATAACCCAATTCCTGGAAAGATACACAGAAGACCATATGCCTTTGATGACATCAACTCATATGATAAGAAATACTACCTTATTTTCCAGTGAACTTTTTCCATTGTATGGGATTAAGATGATTGTTACTCGAATTTAAGAAACAATGTAGTATATAGACCCTGGATATGACTTCAGAAAAGCATGGAATTGAATTCTGGCCCCTCCCAAAAATACAGTTACTACTTCCTAGCTTCAGATCCCCCATTCATAAAATGTGCAAAGTAATGGCCCCCTCTTGGGGTTGTGAAGATTAAATGAAATAATGTATATGGCACATGCAGCAATATACCTATCATCCAGCTGGCACTCAGTAATTGATAGTTGCTACTACCAGGGCTGTAATAGGAAGAAGAATACTTTTTGGCACTATTAATATTACTTGTGCAGTTGACTTGCCTCTATTTCTTTAATTTACTTCATGATTCTTTGTAATCTCCTGACCAATGGTTTATTTACTCAATCTAGAGAGACTGCTCTTACAGTGGATCACCCAAAGGGAACACGGCTCAGGCAAACATTCGGTGGTACTCATGAATGAACAAGGAAACATATTTGCCTGTATACTTCTTGAAATTAAAAATGACGTTTACAAGTCCCCTAGTAGGAAAATAAATTCCTTTTGTTTTAGTAAGGAAAAGTAGAATAAGAAACTGTTGGTAGAGACATGGGGAGTGGAGAACAAAACTTTCCACTTTACCTTTTAATCATGAAAATATACAATTACATATTAAACATGACTTTGCAGATGGGAAGTAGGACAAAAAACAAATCCCAGTGTTTTTTACTGGATTGCTATGACAATGCATTATCATTGGCTTCTGTCAACAGACAGAAGAGTGAAAACTCTCGGCTATCATTAAAAATGTAATATGTAAAGTTGGAATGGAGTGCAGGAGGGCTCAGATGGCTGCCTAATATATGAGCTTTTGAGCTTAGCTAAGCTAAGAATGGGGTATGTGGTCTTCTCATTTGAAGAACTTGGCATTCCATTCCAATAGTAAGCAAGACTTGGGGTGATCTGCCATCTCCAAGAATCAGCTAATTACTGCTTTCAAACAAAACCAATACATTATTTGAAAAGCAAGCAGTCATTCTCTTGATCACAGGTAGCAATATTCATACATTTTTAAAAGTACAAACTGAAAATCTTCAATCCTGTAGTTTGATTTCCTTGTCTCATTTCTTTTTACAATGACAGTTGATAACCCAGATGCATCTGTCTTATTCTTTGTCTTACCTCATCTTCATAGCTTCACTCTTCCCCCCTTACCCCTGAGACTGCTTCAGAAGGATAGACTCTGCTGTGTTGCTTCCCAAGAGCTTGTCAGAGAGAAGTTTTGTCATTTGAAGAATGTGTTCACAGTGCCGTGACAGATTTGCCAGCATCCATCCGGTACATTGCCTGAGATGTAGCATATTCAGAACACCCTTTCCTTTCCCAGCTTTTCTCTGCCTCACCCCCTTATTTTAAACTCCTCATTTGCCTTGGAAGGATTACTGCATCTGAAAACTTTGGTTTAGGAAGTGACTTTGGGGGAATATTGAAACCTTTATTTCCCACCCTCTTCCTTTTAATGGAAAACCTTTCCCCATAGAAATTTCTTTGTACCACTATGTCAGCAGGCTGTTTAACACATTTTAAAATAAACTTGGTGCTAAAGAGAGTCAAAAATGATAAACAAAGAGCTACTAAAGACATCTATTCTAATGATTTATGATGTTCTCAATCATAAATATACTCCACTTGGAGAAAATGTGTATGTATTAAACCTATGCATAAGAGTAAAAATGAGATGTCACCTACCTAAAATTGCAATACTTAGTATCAAATTTCACTTTGGAAACAGAGATCTGGTTCACTGTTGGGATGTTCATGCCTCCTCCCACCTACCTGTGCCTATCACCCACCAGGTGGAGTTGTGCACAATACATCTGGTCTCTCTTTCTGGTTGCCATCTTGCACCTGACAATCTACCATTGAGGGAATACTTACTAAGTGTTAGGTGAATTTCTATTTAAAAATACTCTCATTCCCCCCATCCTACCAATCTACAAGTTAGGTATTTTTATTCCTATATTGCAGATGAGGATTCGAAGGCTGATCAAGTTTGTCATGTGCCTCATGTTATCCTGTTAGTGGTGGAGTCGTTATTCAAATCTGTGATTGTATGAATTCTGAGACTATTCTTCTAATTCTGAGATCTAAATTTGGTTTATGGGTGCATTTTATGGTAAAAGCGGTCACAGATTTCACTCATCGCTTTTCAGTTATCCATTGACCTCAAACAATATTATACACGTATTTTGTATCCCCCTTTTTATATTGCCTATATTACAGGAAAACTCTACTTATTTCACATGTTAGTTCTGTTCTCTCATTCTGCAAATTTTCTCTTGCTCTCCTTATTACACCTAAGTGTGTTTCTAATTCCACTGTATTTAATCTTAGTAAGTTTAAATTTTTCATATCAGATCATTTCAAATTCTTGGGATCATGATTCCACTATCTAGTATTTTTATTTCGCATCTCTATTTCATGTCATCTGTCAGTTCATATTAAAAAACTAAAACATATGCACATACGCACACAAGACAGTTTTCAACAATTCTGGGCTCTGGGCTATTGTTATCCTCTAAGGATCCAAGATGGAAATACTATCCCTCACTCTCAGACTTCTGACAAAATTATTCCTTGAAAATAATCTCTTGAAGATACTAACCTCTCTAGGTGTGTTTTGTCAAGGCTGCAGTGGGTGTCCCAGTACCTACTCCAGGCTGAATGGAGACAAATGGGCTACTTAGACAGCCTAACTGTACAGAGGTACCCCTTCAAATTAATGTTTTTCAAATACTTATTTAGCACTGACTTAAGGAGTCCAAAAGAATTGGCTTTTCTATTCTCTGGTCAGTTTTGTTTGGTTTTTGGTTTTTAAGCTTTTGTTTGAGAGAGAGTAAGAGCAGGACAAGGTAAGAGAGAGAGAAGAGAGGCTCCATGCTGTCAGCTTGGAGCCCCACGTGGGACTCGAACTCACAAAATGTGAGATCATGACCTGAGCCGAAATCAGGACTTAACCAACTGAGCCAAACTTAATTGAAGTTCTTTGTTTTTCAGCCATCTCTAGCTGAGTAGCATCAGTCACCCATAATCACAAAGAAAAGAGGTAACTTACATACGTAGATGTATAACATTTTGTTCAGGTTATATCTTCAAGTTCTAATTGTCTGGCCTTCAGGCTGATAACTCATTTCCTATGTTTCACCATTTCCAGTCTCATTTACATTTTAGTTAGTTTAGTTTTTATTTTTAGAGAGAGAGTATGATTGGGGGAGAGGAGCAGATGAAGAGAGAGAGAATCCCATGCATGCTCCACGCTTAGTGCAGAGCCCAACATGGGGTTAAATCCCACAACTCTGGAATCATGACGTGAGCCAAAATCAAGAGTCAGATGCTCAAGTGACTGAGCCACCCAGGTGTCCCTCACTAACATTTTATATTTAAATTTTGAAACAGACTATGTCTTGGGAGCATATTCCAAGGGTTGAAATTTAAACAATGAACAAAATCACTCATTTTTAGATTGAAAAGAAGAAGAAAGAAAATTCTTTGCCATGCCTTACTCAGTTTTACAATGTCAACTTAGAGTCAGCAGATCTGTCTCAAGGCTACTGGAGCAGCCTGTAATTGCAACATGCAGTTTGCAATTAAGCTTTGCAAAGTAAGTCAACAGAGCAAGTTCACCACTGGGAGAAGTGTTTTCACAATTTCCACTTAAGCGTGTTGCCTCTTTTTGCCAATTATGTTAGTAGTCTCATGTGGAAACCTGAGTTAACTAGCACTGTATTTACACTTTATTCCAGGGATTTTTAATGTGCTTTATGAACTGATATCCCAGGCAGCTGTCCAGCTGACTCCCCCCTTAATTTAGCTCTCTAGACAAGAATGCAATAAAGATTAAGTAACTACAGCTATCAGACACTCCAGGCATATAGTAAATGCAGGCAGTAACCAGAAGGGAGGTTTGACTAATTTGAGTAAGTGCTTTGTTTATTTGGAGAAAAAAAAATGTTAGGATTTATCACATCCTCAACTTTTAGCCTTTTTTCTGATTAAACAGTGTTAATGTAGAACATGATTTACCAACCTGATAGGTTAGAACTGTAGAGTCTAAGTATTTTTTTTTTATTAAAGTCATCCTGAATATAACCTTTAAGTAGAAACATGTCACTTTAAAATGATACTGCTGAAGAAGATTATTAGGAATTAGGAGTAGTCTCCATGAATATTAGGCATGTACATATATCTGTAGTACTACATAGGACATAGTATGTATATTGTGCATTAATTGATAGTCCCCATGGTTATTAGGCATGTACATTATATTCATAAAGTTACATAATACATATTATGTATATCGTGCATTACACAATACATGAGTGGTTCTCTCATGGGCCTCAGCTGTCCAAAAGAGCAGAGGAATGAGAAGTTCCTGGGGACCAGAAGACCCAGCTCTAAGCCCTGGCAGTAGTATGGAAAATATGTGAACTTGAATTGAGGTGATAATAAAGACAGAGTTCATCTCAGGAAGAAGACTCCACTGACTTTTCCCAATTAATGGTCTCACATTTTCCAGTACGAGTCATGGAATAGGACATAGACAGTGAGGATAATAATAGAAAGCTTTTAATTATGCTTCAATATGGATAAAGACCCACCACTCTTCTGACTGCACAATGAGGAATAAAAAGACACTTTGCCCAAGGTTTACACTGGGAAGGTGACTCATTAGTTGATTTGACTCCCTACCCTGGATGATGGCTGGAGTAGCATACCATGTCATACATTGGACTCCAAACTGGATGACTAGCCTACACAAATACTAACTTTACTTTTATATACCTGAGCACATAGGGAGACAATTCATTTTGTTTATTTATTTATTTAATAGTTCATTGTCAGGTTGGTTTACATATAACAACCAGTGCTTATCCCACAAGTGCCCCCCTCCATGCCTATCACCCCCCTTCCCCTCTCCCTGACCCCCATCAGCCCTCAGTTTGTTCTCAGCATTCAAGAGTCTCTCATGGTTTGCCTCTCTCCCTTTCCCCCATTTCCCCCCTTCTTCTCCCCCTTGTTCCTCAGTTAAGTTCCTCCTACTCCTCCTATACAAACATATGATATATGTCCTTCTCTGCCTGACTTATTTCGCTCAGCATAACACCCTCAAGTTCCATCCATGTTGCTACACATGGCCAGGTTTCATTCTTTCTCATTGTCATGTAGTATTCCAGACAATTCATTTTAATTCTGCCATGGTTTAATGATATTTAAATGACTCAAATGGTTTTTATAAATAAATATAAGATTCACGTTCAAGAAATGGTGATAAATCATCTTGGTTTCATAAATGCCACATTGTTATTAACACAGTTAAAGCAAAATTACAAAAGATTACATTATCATCCATTGAACAAAAGACTGTATTTCTTGAGGTGAAATTATAGGCA
This sequence comes from Hyaena hyaena, assembly GCF_003009895.1. Lineage (NCBI taxonomy): Eukaryota > Metazoa > Chordata > Mammalia > Carnivora > Hyaenidae > Hyaena > Hyaena hyaena. The sequence goes on from NW_024080804.1 coordinate 1,712,625, forward strand.
TTTCCATTTTGCTCTCATAATTCAACTTTACACTGAAGTTCATACACATAACCAGTATGATTTTTTAAACTCTTCAAGATTCTGTTTTCCTATAAATATAAAACTTCTAAATTATATATTGAGAATTGCCCTTTAGAAAAGTGACATGGCCAGAGAGAAGTATGGAGACCACACACAGAAGCCAATTGCATTGCCAGCATTTACTCTTGGATGTTTTTTGGGAGCCATAGTTTGCTATTCTCCCAGCTATGTAAAACAAGCATGTCCCACTGCATTTTAATCATTTATAAATTTTAAAAATGTTTTTTATTTATTTCTGAGAGAGAGAGTGTGTGTGTGTGAACAGGGGAGGGTCAGAAAAAGAGGGAGACATAGAATCTGAAGCAGACTCCAGGCTCTGAGCTAGCTGCCAGCACAGAGCCTGATGCGGGGCTGGAACCCACAAGCCATGAGATCATGACCTGAGCCGAAGTCGGACACTTAACCGACTGAGCCACCCAGGATCCTCCATTTTAATCATTTAAATGAGCATAAGGGAAGGACTGTGTATTTTCAGTCGTCTCCTTTTACAAAATTTATAAGAGGTCATGTTCAGATGAACATGAAATCCTCTCTAAAATATTGTGGTTCTGTAAATCCTTAAATATTATATTAGAAAAAATGTTACCTTTAGTTACTGAGAGACTTTGCTTTGGGAGATGCTAATAGACATTTGGAAAATGTAGATGTCAAAATTGTCAAGACTGTAATTTCAAAAATGCACTGACATTTATGATAGACTAATGCAACTCTCTGCCGAAAGTCCACTTATATTTTTTAAGAAGGTAATTCTGGAATCAAACATAGCAGAAATCCATGATTCTGCTTTCCGAGCAGTTTTTATGAAATAACTAGACTTTTAATTAGCATTAGACAAACCTGTGTGCCCAGCATTGGGGTCTTTGCCTTCTTGATGGTCCCACTGCCTCCTACCTGTTTGCCATGTCAGGCAGTCCTCATTCACCAAAGATAAGTTTGTAAATCCTAGATGCCAGATGTTGTACCAGGTATTGGAGTGGAGCTATGAGGAAGCTAAAACCCCAGTAAGGAAAATACAAGTTAAAGAAATAATTATAAAAATGATTGCAATTTTAATGAGAGCTATGAAGAAAAAATACTCTAGACTTAGCAACCATAGTGGGATCCCAAATTGCCCAGGAGAGGAAGGGAAGACTTCCCAAAGAAATAATTGACTTTGTTTGAAGGCCAAAAGAGATGTGAATAAATAAGTGCTTAGTGAGTAAAAAATGGCAGTAAAAGCATACAAGCAGTAGAAATTGTGTGTGTGTGTGTGTGTGTGTGTGTGTGTGTGTGTGTGTGTTTGTGTGTAAGCCTCTGAGATGAAGTGCTAGGTCATTTGGAAGAATAGAAAAAAAATGCAGAGGGTTTAACCATAGATAAAACAGAGGGGTGTGGAAGGTCTAAATGTAGCTCTCTTTTCTACTCTTCAGTCTTACTAAGGCTGTTAAGGATTTGGGGCCACATTCATCAGCAATGGATAGTCACTGAAGGATTTAAGGAAGAATGTGACATTCTCAGATTTGTGATGGTTGTTAGGCAATAGGAATATCTTTAGGCTTCCTACAGTACGTGCCTTCTGAGAAGATTATAGAGCTACAAAGTAGACCACAATAAGTTTCTCTTGAGAGCTAATGAATGATTTACTTTCAACCTGCCATGATTTCTATTAGAAGCCACTTATATAGACCAGTAGCTATTTTCATGTCTATTTCATTAGGCAATGCTAAAATAACCCAGACAGCATGGTCCAGGAAGGATTTAAACATTTTTAAAGTGCTGAGCCAGGCTCTAAATATAAACTCAAACACACATTCTTGAAACACAAAAATTTTATTTGTATTTGTTGTTTTGCTGGCACAGGTAAAGTGTGGAAAAGTCTTAGCATGTTTGATGCAGTTTTATTCATGAGAAATATGGCCATTTTCTCATTTGTGCATAGCTGTGAAAGTAGAGGGGCTTTTGGAAAAAGCAGAAGGCCTTAGATAAAGGGGTCTGCACTTTGAGGAAATACCAACTTCTCTTTGTTCTTTACCACACAAAGACCGCCACCTCCACACTTCCTTTCTCTGCCTGGTCAATCTTAACCCAAACCATGTGTTTGTCAGATTTTAGCCTAACATTCATCATCAAAGTAACTGAGATTAGGTCTCAATTAGAATTCTCAGTAATCAACTGTAACTCGTGAGCCCATATGTTTGGGTAAAATGATTGAAGATGAGGCATGTGTTGTCCAGCCACATGCACTCAAGAATCCCATCTGGGTATTGTTGGGATGCAAACCTTTTAACTCAGATGGACTTATCTTACCATCTGGTTACAATTTTGGTGCCTGGGCAAAAAAAATATTCTTCCATATTTGAGTTAACTCAAAATAACCAATTTTTAAAGGAACCAAAAACATGTCAACACATACACTTAATTTGATTATTTCGCCTGTTTAATTTAACTTTTAAAAGGATATGACTGTATTCCTAGTTTTGAAATATAAATATCAGACTGTTAAACCTCTTGGCAAAAGATGAATTTTTGCTCTTTACTAGGGCTAATTTTGATCTGTATGAATAAGATGAAATAAGATTTATTATGACTTTTAAGTTAAGTATTATTGGCTAAAGTATGACAAATAATATCCTTCTTTATCAAATTTTATTTTATTATTAATATGGAATCATTTATATGGGGATATTTTGAAAAATAGATTTCTTTTCCAGTATATTTTGACCCATTTTTAAAAAAATCTATTCCTGTCAGCTCATAATCATGGGGATGGAGATGATTTCATGAGTTGAAACAAGTAGTATTGAAGGCTAAGTCTGAGACTGTTCTTCACTCAAGGGCATGCCAGGGAAAGCTGGTCAACATGGAAATCAACACCCTCTTCTACCCTCCTTCCATAAGCTTCTTCTTGGATTAAGCTGACATTAGAGACACTGTACTCATGAGAGCCCCACCGTCTTCTGTTCCTCTGTAGCCATTTCTGCTGACAGTATTTAGAATGAGTAGAGGATATGGGAGATGGAGCTGTGAGTATATAAGCTAATACTTCACTAGTATTACCATGTGCCACACACTGTCTTAAGCACCTTAGATGCCCTGAATTAACTTAATTTTTATAAAAAGGTATGAGTTAGTTATTTCTATTACACCCATTTTACAGATAAGGATGATTAAGAGTTTCAATGGGAGAGATTGAGAACATCTCCCTTATTTCCCACATTTCAAAGCCGTCATTTCTTGAAGCTGTTCCAGGAGTGTTTCATCCTGATGGCAATGTGTCATGGGAATAGACACAAGCTCTGTTTCCACTTGGCTCAGAGGAAATCAAAGATTCTTTTCCTTCTCACCTGCCTCCCTCCAGGGAGCCTTTCACAAGGTGCCTTAACTGCCTCTCTACCCCATGAGTCAGATAATCTGGTTTACTCCATGTTAGAATTAGTGTTGAATATGTTAAGCTACTTACATGTTTTTCTCTCTATCATAAAGTTGACTTCAGGTTTATTGCAAAATTATATGAAGATAAAAGACGTTTTAATGACCATCCTTGTAGTATAAAAGGAAATTCTTCATTTATTCATTTTATTTTATTCATTTTCTATTAGTAAGCCACTTCCCTTGCTAGAATGTCAAGTTCACTGGATATAGGAGTGATATGACCAACAGCCCTGGCTTGTCCAGGACTGAGGTGTTTCCTGGAACTTAAGACTTTGACTGCTTAAAACAGGAAGTACTAGGCAAACTGGGGTGAGTTGGTCTCTATTTGCAGGAACCAGGTCTTTTTAGGTGTGCTCAGATAACACCAGCACTGGCAAATTGCTTGATGCATAGTAAGTGCTTCATAAATATTAACTGAATAACGAACAGATGCTAGTCTCTGTTTTAGGGATTAAAAGCAGAAAGATTTAAATCCAGTGGAAGACATTCCAGGTGGAAGGAATAGCACATGTGAAATTCTTGATATGGGAGTCCTTAGTATATGGTTGTATAAGCACAGAAAAACCCATGCCATTTATGAGTAAACAGAGTAAATGGAAGGCGAGTGCGGTAAACAAGACAGGTAAGTGTGATCCAGATCATGGAGAACCTCGCATTTAGTGCTAAGGAATTTCTTTTTCATAGGAATAAGAAACTCCGTTATTTTAAGCACTATGATCATATTCCTGCAAATGTAGCTTTGTTGACAAGAAAGAGGGTAAATTAGAAGGATGGAGGGAAGATAGGAGTGTGATGGATAGAGGGATCAGGATCAGTCTAATACAATAATCCTGGCAGGAAATGCTGAGAGCTTTCAGTGGTTGGTATAGATGATTGGGGAGAGAGAAAGCTCAAACAGGAGGAAGCCTTGAGTTTGAGAACCAGGTAAGTGGTAAAATCGAGTTCGTTCAACCTCATCTAAGGTTACTCCCTCTATTCCCTTTAGGATGGCACCATTCATCAAGAAAGGGAATGAGAATGAGAAGAAGGGCTGGAGAGAAGATGCATTTCCATCCACTTGGAGCTGCTTTAGTTTGATTTGACTGTGTAAGATGGCCAAGAGGATAACTGTATCACCAGAGAGGAATGTGTTCAGAATATACATTTCCCCCAAAATGACAATAGCTATTGAGATGTATTTCCTGATTATAAACACAGGTATTTTCAATGAGAAATATTTATCATTTTCAAATACCAAAAAGGAGAATCCACCCATTGATGAATTTGCCCATTCATCTCTTCATTCATTCATCTTTCTATGTTAATGAGATCATGAGAAACTTCCTTAACTTCTCTATGTCCTCAGTTTCCTCGTTTATCACATGGTAATTGGTATCACCTGTAGAGTGAGGATTACATGAGTTAATAAATGTAAAGCTCTCAGAACAGTGCCCAGCCCATGGGAAGTGCCATCTAAGTCCTAGCTTCTATAACATACCATCTTTTTTAAATGAATGGATTGTATCACATGCTGCTTTGTAATCTGCTTTATAGCACATCATTTTTAAAAAGTTTATTTATTTATTTTTGAGAGGGAGAGGGGTTGCAGAGAGAGAGAGGGAGAGAGAGAATCCCAGTCTCCACACTGTCAGTGCAGAGCCCCACACAGGGCTTGAACTCACAAACCATGAGATTGCAACTTGAGCTGAAATCAAGAGTTGAATGCTTAACTGACTGAGCTACCCATGTGTCCCTGTACACTATTATTTAATTGTCATGACTCTTAGTTAATGAAATTAGCTTTCTACCCTATTCTTTAACACTTTAATCAAAAATTAGTTTTATTACTAAAAGCCAAAACACAACAAAAATGAAAACAAAACAAAAATGCAAAACTACCACCACCACCATCACCACCAAAAAACAATCAGTTCAGTAATAAAAAATGTTTAGACATGGCCTTAAACAAACACTGACAGTTGCAAGAGATAATTCATTACACATGGATCATTTTACATTATGATTTATAAAAGAAATCACCAAAAACTTTTTTGGTATTATGGCCTTTTCTATTGCCCTTTGCTCTTTTGCATCCACATTCATAATTCTTCTAACCTTTACTATCTCATTGATCACCCGTCAGGTGAGATTTCTAGCTTTCATCCTGGCACATGGGTATGGTGCTGGATTTTCATTCATCTTCTCCATGTGCTGTAAAGATCTAAATTCAGTTCTGTGACTAAATAGGTGAATTTATACCTTTAGCTCAAACCACTTCTTTTTATTTCTTTAAAAAAAAAAAAAAACACTAAAACCCAAATGACCGTAATCTTTTACCAGAGGCACTTGAAAAATCAATTTTTCTCAAGGCTGTGAGTGAGGGCACAGAGAATTTTGTCACTGTATTGGAATTCTAACAAACTCTTCTATCATCCTCTAGAAGTGGCTTAGTTAAAAAAAAAAAAAGTTGCGTTATGATAACCTTTAGAAAGTCAAGTGATTGAAGTGCAGACATCCTGAGAAAAAAATATAACCTCTAAAATATAGAATGTAGGCAAAGCAATTTTAAAATTAGATGGTGAGGAGGCAAAAGAAATTAGCATTTCTTTTATAGCATTTGATGTATCTTTGCAGGCATGCTGTTCCTTCTGTTAACTGGGGAGTACCTCTTTTAGCACAATTTATATTGATACTTTGCATTTATATAGTGTGTTTCGAGCCCTGAGCATTTTACTAGCATTAAGTGTAAATAGTGTGCCTACAAGCCAGGTAACTGAATATACCGATGTCACAGATGGGGAAGCACCAGCACAGAGAGATGTTATTACTCTGAGGCTCCTAGTCACTATAAAAAAACTGAAAGGGGAACTCTAAATATTTTTACATGTTGAAAAACAATTGACCTGGGCCAAACGTCAAGTTGTATTTCTGCCTGCTCAGAATTTGGTCTTTAGTAAGCAACAGCCTGAAATACTTGGATTATTGTTTTCCGTCTTCATGTTTTAGATGCGGTTGGACCCCTGGCTCTAAGGGTGAGAATATGGCCCAAATGTGGCTACATGGTAGAGTCTATTTTCCTGACTAGTCAAAAGAGAGCAATCCCAGAATAATGGTGTAACCACAGAATAAAATGTTAGATAGATCTTGTTTTGCTATTAAGGTTGCTGAAAGTGTGCCATAGACCTGGTGATACAGGAGTCAAGCAGTGAAAAATATTCTAAATGAAACCAACACAGGTAAGCGGAGCCAAAAATATTAAGTCTTGAGGCTATCTGTTGGCTCCTATATCAAACTGTACCTAAAGATAGGACCCTGGAATTAGTTATATTAGTCACTGAATTATCTGTATTTCACCTCATAAAACTGAATTTTTTTAAATCAGTAAACTAAAATAGTCACTACAAAAGGTTCTTAGAGTCCTTAAAAATTGATCTTTTAGGTTAGAAGGTAAAATAATCCTTAAAGCTTTTGTACCCTAAAGTGCATTTCAACAAAGTATCAGAAGTTATGCATAAGAAGAAATTCTGCTAAATACATACAAGGATACAAGTTTGGAATACTAAAGTTGAGACTTTTTTCATTGATTTCGAAAATACAGAAAGAACCTGAAGTATATTTTTATAAGTGTATAGTTAGATAATTTTCAAGAATTCATTTTGAGACATTCATATTGATTTTAATCTTGTTATCCCCAGTGATGTAGCTATCAATTGCTCTGATGTTAGAACTAGAGCTTCCATTGTTTGTGTCTGATCCTAGACCTTGTTTTCCCATGACTGTTTTTCAGACAGCCTGTTAGTTTATAAAGTAGTGATGTAAGTTCATGTACTGCTTAGTCATAGGCAGGTATTTGGCAGAAGAATTCAAATGTTTTAAAGGTCAAGGCCAGACAGGGGTAAGAAATGTACTCTAATTGCTTCCATGAAGTAACTTCATCTCTCTGTGGTTGTGTTTCGGGGCCATAGATCAGTGTCTTTTCAAGAAACCTAGGAGAAATGGAGAGTTCATGTTCCTCATTAATCCTAATCAAGTAAGACTTATTGAGCTAATGATTGGGCCTGAATAGTATGAAAAGTATGAGAACTGAGTTTTCCATGTCAGTCATTGAATTGACTTCAGTCTTGTATAGCCTCTTTCTCACCTCTTCTATGTGAACATTACAGAAGTGTGGTATTAGCTACGTGAAGGTCACTCACCATCTCCCAGTCCTGCAAGTTGGGGAAAAGATCTTGAGAAGGGCAGCAATTAGTAGAGAGCTAGTATGCTTTTGCAATGCTGGGACCAATATGTGAACAGTTAAATTGCAAACAAGATTTTATGATTGTGAAGGAAGGCAAGGTGAGATGAAAGACCCTAAATTTCTGAGTAGAACTTTGAGGTGACTTGAAGTACAGTAGAATGGAGTTACAGAGAGACTCCTCTTTGGATACAGGTAGAGCTAGTCTGAGTATGTGGTGATGGCAGCATTTGGAAAATGGGGGACGTGTAATTAATTTAACTACTGTTGATTAGATGCTGATGACATATAAGACATTTTTTAAAATGTTTCTTTTTGAAAGAGAGAAAGAGAGGGGGAGAGAGAGCGGAGAGAGAGAGAGGGAGACACAGAATGCCAGGCAGGCTTGAGGCTCTGAGCTGTCAGCACAGAGCCTGATGCGGAGCTTGAACTCACAAACCTGGAGATCATGACTTAAGCTGAAGAGGAATGCTTAACCAACTGAGCCACCCACATGCCTCAAGACATTGACATTTTAAATGTGCTATCTCATTCCACCCTCAAAGCAATTCCATGGGGAATATATAGGTGCTTCATTAAACCCGTTTTACAGACAAAAAGCAAAACAGGTTTAGTAAGATTTTAAAATTCATGACTTTTAGTTCATAATCATAATCCATACTCTAGTTCATATAGCAGGTACACGGCTGAGCTAGCAACAAACGCTGCTCTGCCTGCCTGTATTCTTTTTTTCAATCTTTATTTATTTTTGAGAGAGAGAGAACGCGAGTACCCACAAGCAGGGGAGGGGCAGAGAGAGGGAGGGAGACACAGGCTCCCACCTTTCAGCACAGAGCACAATGCAGGGCTCAAGCTCATGAATCAGCAGATCATGACATGTGCTGAAGTCGTGCTCCTCTCTGCCTATATTCTTAACCATTTTATAGCCTCATTCCATTTAAAGAAGTGTAAGAGCACTATCACCACTAAAAGAATGAGAGACATTATGCTACGTAATGTAGCAAACATTGTGCTAGGTGAAGTCACCCAGATTCAAAGACAGATATTGCATTAATCCACTTACAGGAAATATTCAGAATAGACAAATTCAAAGAGATACAATGTAGAGATTATCAGGGGTTGGGGGTTGTGATAACGGGGAATTACTGCTCAGTGAGTACAAAGTTTCTGTTTGGAATTATGAAAAAGATTTGGAAATAGTGATGATGTTTGTACAACAATGCAAATGTAAGTAATGCTACTGAATTGTACATATAAAAATGATGAAAATGATGAATTTTATATTTTACTACAATTTTAAAAAGCAATCACTGAAAGACTAGATGCAAGGGATAAACTTTTTTTTTTAAAGATGAGTGATATTTATATATGACACAGTAAATATTTATAACTGGCACAACTGAGCAGTAACTAGGCAGCATGGATGCCAGCTGCAAACACACATTCAGAGCTACTGGTGAATTCAGTTTAATTACTACCTTGAATCTGGCACAAAATTAGTAAAGCTCATCTCTGAAGAAGCAGAGAAGAAGGAAGACTCAGCTCATTACAGTGTCATAGTATCAAAGCACAGATTGTTGGGACAAAAGCCCTATGTACTCAAGGCCTTTGTTTCACTGATGAGAGAAAGGAGGCCTGCAGAGTTGAAGACTAGCCAGAGTTCTTCACCATGCACACTTTCTGCACTGCAGTTCTGCTCACGTGACATCTGTCTCCCTTGATCCTTCCACAGTGCGTGTCGTCAGATGGAATGCAAGAAATCCCACTTGTATGCCAATGAAATAGATGAAAAGAGGAAACCTCAATTACTATGATCATAATGAGAATATGTGGAATATTTCTGATTGTCTTCCTTCTTTCTCATGCAGGATGTTCAATGACCTACTCAGTTGACAATGCCACTCGCCCCGGTTCTTTAAGCGATGACAGTGCTCTTACACTTCCTGAAATGGAATGAGGCCGTTGAATGGTTGAGAACACAGACAGACAGACCAGTGTTTGTTGCCGGCTCAGCCATATACCTGTGGTATGAAGTGTAGCGTTTGGATTATGATTATGAACTAAAAGTCATAAATTAAAACCTTGCTAAACCTGTTTTTCTTTTGTTCTGTAAAAGAAATGGGTTTAAAATGGGCTTAAAAATCAGAACTTCATTTCTTTTTAAGGCTGAATAATACCCATTATACACATAATATTGTATTTTGTTTATCCACTCATCTTCTGATGAGCACTTGGGTTGTTTCCATCTTTTGGCTATTAGGAATAGTGCTTCCATGAACATGTTGTATGTGTATCTGAGTTTCTGTTTTCACTTCTTTGGAGTACATGCCTAAGTAAAATTGCTATGTCTAATTGTGACTGTTTTTAACTTTCTGAGGAACTGCTTAACTGCTTTTCACAGCAGCTGTAGCGTTTTACATTCTCATTGGCAGTGCACAAGGGTTCCAGTTTGTCCACACCCTTGCCAGTGCTTCTTAGTTTCTTTTATTATAGCCAACATAGTTAATACAAAGTGGGGCCTCACAGTAATTTGTATTTGCATTTCCCTTATGACTAATTATGTTGAGCATTATTTCAGGTGATTATTGGTGATGCATGAATGTTTTTGGAGAAATGTATATTCAGATCCTTTGCCCAGTTTTTAATTGGGTTGTTTTCATTGTTGAGTTGTAGGAGTTCTTCATATACCATATATACAAAATCCTTATCAGATAAATGACAAATGATTTGCAAATATTTTCTCCCAGATTGTAGATTATCTTTTTATTTTGTTGATAATGTCCTTTGATGTACAATTTTTTTAAAAATTTTGATGGAGATATATCTTTTGTTTTCTTGCTGCTTATGCTTTTGGTGATATGTCTAAGAATCTACTGCCAAATCTAAGTTTGTAAAGATTCAACATTTTTTTCTAATAGTTTTATGGTTTTAGCTCTTCTCTTTAGGTTATTGGTATATTTTGAGGTGATCTTTGTAGATAGTGTGGGATAAGAGTACAACTTTATCATCCTGCATGTTGAAATCCATTTTTCCTAGCACAATCTGTTGAAGATACTGCTCTACTTATTAAATGGACTTGGCACTATTGTCAAAAATCAACTCATGAATCAACGTAAAAATGTATGAGTTTATTTTTGGACTCTCAGTTGTATTCCATTGGTCTATATGTTAACTTCCAGACTAGCACCAGAACTGTTTTGATTATTATAGCTTTGTATCAGTAATTGCGTTTAGAGATAATATGTGTACCTACTCTCTGTATTTTGCTATCCCATCTCAGATTTGCTACTTTGGATCTATATAAATTAAAAACATCAATCAACCAACTTTATAATATCTGCACATTGCTAGAGTTCTGGAGCCTCCCCTAAGGAACACTTTTGGATTTGGTACACCTGTTTTCTTCTTTTTTTAAAATGAAGTATTTTTTAACTTTATCTATTTTTGAGAGAAAATGAGTGGTGGAGAGAACCAAGCAGGTTCTGTGTTGTCAATGCTGAGCCGATGTGGGGCTCAAACTCACAAACCGTGAGATCATGACCTGAGCCAAACCAAGAGTCAAACACTTAATCAGCTGAGCCACCCAGGTGCCCCATGGTATACCTGCTTTCTAATGTATGACCTAGGTCAGTGACCTACTCTCTTATTCATTGTCTCAACTTTAGATAATTCATTAGCTTAAAACAGAGGTGTTCAGGTTGAAGAGTAGGGACATAAAGTCCCATGGTTCCAGTCTCTGATGAATCTACATGTTCTTCAAGCTATTAAGGCAGAGGTGACACCATTTAAAAACCTTCAGCATCCAGGTATTTTTATTTAATTTTCCTGTTAGGTTTTGTATGATTGTATTTTTCTAAAATTGATACTCCAGATAACCTGAGAATTATGCTAACTTAAAAAAAACCTACATTATTGTTGATTTTCCATTTATTACTGGCTTTAGAAAAAAAACATATTTGTCTATGTATTTACACATAGTTCTAATCTATGGTTTATATACCACACAGTATTTTCAGTGTCTTAATGAAGCATCTCAAAAGACTAAACAATTCATGTTTGACTCTGCAGACAGTCTCCCCACGTGGATCACTTTGAGCATCATGTGTTAAATGAGAGTACAAACCACATACCATGTAGCCATGACTGCACTCAAGTTCATCTTTCCTGAGGACATACACTTTAACTATTACTGGATATACAAAATGACAAATCAAACTAGTGGTTCACGCTATTGCACAACAGGACCAAAATTATAGTTGTTTCATATAATGTTATGGTATGCTCCATAAATTCACTAAGGTGACCCAGGAGTGTTGATTTGAATTTACTTTATCCTTACTTATTGTCACCTACCAGAGTAAACGAGAACTGATGGTTCTTCAAACACTAATAGTAAATTATAGTTATGGAGAACACAAATGCCTAATTACATCTAGTCAAGGTCTATTTCCCTTTTATAGAGCTAACTTGTGGAAAGCATTGTTTTTAATTTATGAATGAATATGCACAGGAATCTTAGCTCTCCTATTTACATAAACCCAATAGACAATTAATCTTCGGCAAAGTACCTAGAGAAGGTTTAGAAAATTCAAACCACAGCTGAAGTAAAAAAACAGTACCAAAATAGCAAATGATTTAAACAAAAAAAATTGAACTTTTATTAGCCTTTATTAACTTACTAATAAACACTCAAAACTGGTAACAGTTGAATAAGATTATAAGGTATATGTGCCATTGGGTTAAATAATAAATGAATTAATTTTGCTTAAACACTGAAAACGATATTTAAATATTTGGACCATAAAAAAAGTTCTGTAGAGCATACTGTATAAACTAATTTGAACTTTTCTTGAAATTTGTGCTGTTAGGCCAATAAAACTTAGGAAGATTTTATCCACATGAATGAGGAACAAAAATTTTAGGTGGTAATAGGAATTTCACTTATCTTGATTAATAGGTTGAATACTAAGTTATATATATTTATTAAAGCTCACTGAATTGTATGGGAAAGACATGAGTTTGTGAGAATGGGGCAGTAGCCTGATATTTTGAGACAGAGTTGGACTGACTAGCAGTGTTAGTATTAACTTTATATTGGACAAATCCTGTCTCTCTAAGAATTGATGTTACACCCTTTATACCAATAGATACTTCACACTCAGAGGGTATTTTCTGCAGCTATGGTTATTGGAATCTCATAAAATTATAAGTTTTAGAACGGTGTCCTTTATGTGTGTCATTCCATCCAGAGACAGACCTTAAGACTACTTATAGAGGTGTCTTTCTCCATGTCATTGGGTGCATATTATGATATCATAACTGTAGATATTTTTCCAAGTAGAATAAAAGCTTGTTACAGTGTTAGCACTTTTCATTTTCTTTCAAAAGCCTTACTCTTACTCTAGGGGCAATAAGACCAACAGAGGCCTACAATCTCAGTTCAGGAAAAGCACTCAGCAGCAATTCAGACTGATGTTTTTGTCAATTTACCTTTCTGCAGCTTCTTCTGTACTTAGGCTTGTACTTGTAAGGACAAGGGAAGTGGCCAACAGTTGTCTTTATTTTATAGCTCAAATACTGGTAATACCAATATAGTGGCATGATTTATATTAAATTGGAATCAATAGTATTTGATTTCTACTCAGAAGAAGCAAATGGAATTTAAACAAATGTCTAGTTATTATGAGCATTAGGCTGTTAATTTTTACAATAACTCTTCAAGGGTTTATTATCCACTGTTTTGTGTATTGTAGTTTCCATGAGAGGAAGGGATATGTCAATTTTGTCCAAAGTAAGTCTCAAATTAATTTGTCAGCTGATTGTGTCTGAGATGTTAAGTAACTTACCTGAACATCATGGCATAGCACTGACTTCAAAGATTCTACCATATTAGTACCTTTTAACCTTAGGTTTAATTTTAAAAGTAAACAATTGACTTTGGTCCCATCAACTTTCCTTTTCTTTTCCTCCTTCCATCTTTATATGCTTTTATTTCAGATTAAGGACTTGGGAATTTAGTTGTTGCTATGGAGCAGAATTAACCAAGGTTACTGGAAATAGGCTAATGCAGCAGACTTTTAGCTCTTAGCCAAAAGAGATTGATCACAGAGATTGTAAGGACACAAGTCTAAACGTCTAAACCAAACTGACTCCATGACAGGCTTTAAGTTTCTCCTCTAAACTAGAAGGCCTGAGTTTTGGCTTCCCGGAAACTATCAGGCAGTTACACATTGCCCAAGGCAGGAGAAACCACCCTTGCAACACCCAATCAGGAAAGGCCAGCAACCACCCTCCACATTACTAAGGGAGAGGCCTGGAGATAGAAACTATAGATAGGACCCTGTTACCTAATGTTAAAGTCAACCTGTTAGTCACCGAACAAGACCCTAGGCTCGCTCTGTGATTGGTTGAATTTAAAAGTACTCTAAATGTTGTAATTGGATCCCGCCAAAAGTAACGAATACTCTAGACAATGTGTATGGTTAAACCCGCTGTCAATAATGTTGAATAATTATGATTGGATCACTGTTCCCATGTCACAACCCCCTTCACAAACCCCATAAAAACCCTACTCTGCCCTTGTTCGAGGCTCACAGCACGGATCCACGGCGCTGGTCAAGTCTGTGAGCCTGAGCTCGAGCCCGTAATAAAGCCCTTTGCCTTTGTATGCGTGACTCGGTCTCCCTGGTGGCCTCTGGTTGGTGAGGATACTGCGATCTGGGTATAACACTACTCTACTGACCCACTCAGTCTTACTACCCCAGAGTTTCTCCATGCTCTTTTTTTTTTTTTTTTTTTTTTTTTTTTTTTTTTTTTTTTTTTTTTTTTTTTTTTTTTTTTTTTTTTTTTTTTTTAGCCCTGTCAAAGCTGTCCCTCATTGCAGATAGGTTCTCAACTAGGTGTTAGGGATAAAGTTCTCATTAAAGTAATTAAATCAAAGATAGGAGTGCTTAGTAATATTCATTCCTTCTAGCTTTTTTTTTAATTTTAGAAGAAGTGAATTTATCTAAATAACCTCATATATTCCAAGTGTGGTTTAGTGAAACAAAGTAATGGTTTCCAGATCACTTACAGAAAGATTTTCTTTTTAAAAAAAATTTCTTTAATGTTTTATTCATTTCAGAGAGAGAGAGACAGGGTGAGCAGGGTAGAGTCAGAGAGAGAGGGAGACACAGAATCTGAAACAGGCTCCAGGCCCTGAGCTAGCTGTCAGCACAGAGCCTGACATGGGGCTTGAACCCACGAACCATGAGACCATGTCCTGAGCCAAAGTTGGACGCTTAACCAACTGAGCCACCCAGACACCCCAGAAAGATTTTCATAACAAAAGCTGAAGTCATCTCTCTTGTATTTATGGCCAAATAAGCATTAGTAACTTTTATTTCTAAGTGTTCTGAGCAAACAGCTGCACATATTTTTATTACAATCTCCTTTCCAAATTATTATGAAGTCTGAGATATTTGTGTGTTTTTTAAATACAGAGACAACCAAATCTCCTGGTTAAGTATAAGTTAGTTTGTTACTGCAAAGTTCTACAGTCTATGTACGTCAAGGCTGAAGGAGACTTTAAAGAGTAATTCTCCTTTGGGGACTAGTTTACAATGTAACTTAACCTGGTACTCCTTTAGAACTAACAGTATAATTACTTAATTGGATGTGTTAACTATCCATCTTGGTTACTGAATGAAGTTAGCTGTGCTGTGCAAGAAAAGAGTTGTAGGTTTAAGCTGTGAGTCTTCAAGACTGTTAGGTTTCAAACACCAGCCTACAACACCATTGAGAGCCAAGAGACCATATCTAGGTAATTCTTTTTTTTCTCCATCGTTTTGGAATTGTTGCTCTATGTGTGATTTGGGGAAATGCCCCGTATCTTGCAAGCAATTTGATTGTTGTGCAAAGTGACGTATTTCATCTGCTTATTTTCTTCTTTTGAAAATAGTTTCCCTGTTGATAGCCCATTTGTTCTTTGTACTTTCAAAGAATCCATTAGAAGCACAGTTAAATATGTCTTCAAGACAAAGGTAGTCGAATGTGTTCCCATTTCCTTTTCAAAAAAGCTTTTGTTTAGGTCAAGAATTGTTTTCCCTTTTTAAGCTAATGCAGGTATTAAAGAGCTATGAACTGTTTTGTTGTCCACGTCAAATTATCACCCTAGAAGATGCAAAAGGAGCTTATAAATCTGTCATGAATATTCGACAATTTGCTTTAATATTTCTACTGACTGCTGGGAAAGGATTTTCCTTTTTCAGGTTTCCTTAATACTTGGTTCACACTTCTTTCATGAAACTTATTAATAGCTTACATTTGTATTGAGGACCCTTGGCATTATGGATTTGATGTAAGTGGTTTTGACTGTTTGCAGATGACCCTGATAGTCCATGACATGGTTTGGTTTGAAATTTTGCTGAGGCATATATTCAAATTGAGTACATAGACAAGCTAATGTGTGAGAACAAGTCATGTAACTAATGGATAATTCTAGTTCACTGCCTGACACCCACATCTCAACACACTTAGATTCTCTCTTCATTGGATATATGGTAATTCTTCTGCAGTAGTTGAAACCTTTACTACTTTGTGGAAAGTGACCATAAATCAGAGAAAAATCTTCAATAAATTTTAAAAGATCAATATGCATTCTTTTTTAAAAATTTTTTTAATGTTTTATTTGTTTCTGAGAGAGAGAGACAGCATGAGCAGGGGAGGGTCAGAGAGAGGGAGATACAGAATCTGAAGCAGGCTCCAGGCTCTGAGCTAGTTGGCAGCACAGAGCCCAATGCGGGGCTAGAACCCACAAACTGTAAGATCATGACCTGAGCCGAAGTTGGACGCTTAACTGACAGAGCTACCCAGGCACCCCAGCATTTTGAGTACTTAGAAAAAGCAAACCAAAATAAAACATAATTCCAGAGGAATACAGGGATCTGTACAAACTAGCATTCACAAAGAGAGTATTTCGGGAGGTAATAATATATCCACTCAGAATTGTAAGGGTTTATTTCAGGAACGGAAGGCATGATTCCCTTTTAATACCAACTGATGAAGATGTCTATTTATTGTATTATTGTCTTATGTTATTATTTGTAGGTCTTTCTTGCCTTCTTCCATGCTACCATGCATAAATAAGTAAATTGCAAAGTCATAGGAAACATTATTATTTCATTACCTAACATCCATCTCTTTTTGTTTTACTTCCTAAGAGAAGTCATAATTTTATTTCTTTGTCCAGTCCTCCACTAAACATGAATATTCTTTGAAATGGAGGTGAGGCCAATAAATCACTGAATCTTTAGGCAAATACCTGGCATTCCTGCTGCTATAGATTCTTGGCCCCGGATAGGTGTATTAAGTTGGCATCACCAAAGGAAAGAGAAAGGCTTACATTCTAGAATTAGGGGAGAGTTTCACTGAGTGTTTCCGTGCTCTTCTTTTCCCACAGTTTCTTTCTCTCAGTTGCTCCCCTGATCTCTCCTTCCTCATTCACATATTCACTCACAGATACTAGACATCAACAGAACAGTATGTAATTATAATTGTCCTAACAGTCACCTTATAACTGAAAGAGGAACTTAACTTAGGGTGGATCTCATGTTGAGGATATCAAAATGAATAATACCAGAAGCTGTTGTTGCGTGATGTACTAGGGAGAGCCTGGGTCCTGGGGCCTTGACACAGCCCATCCCAAACATGATGTTGAAGGGTGTTGGCCTCCTAGCAAGAAGGAGGGAAGAATTCAAGGAAGGACCAGAAACAGTGGTTGAGTGGGACAAAAGTGAGAGTGCACTCTCAAGGTGTGAGCACAGAGACAGAGAGAGAGAGAGAGAGAGAGAGAGAGAGCACTAACAAGAGACAGCATGCACAGGCCGGCGAGCGGTGCCCCTTGACGTTTGAGTTTCTATCTTTTTTTTTTTTTTTTTTTTTTACATCTGTTAACTAGAAGTGGAAAATTCATTACTTGGGATAGGGATTTCTTGGAAGAAGGCTTTCTTTCCTTTTCTTCCTTATTTGGTCAGGGGTTTCCAGTGATGACACCCACCATCTTGGGACTATGTGGTTTGATGTGGCTTCTTGTGACTTGCTGCCAAGATAGGCTTCTGACTTAACAAGTAACTGGTCATGACTTTCTCTTTTCTGGCTATCAGGTATTTTGTTAGAACCTAACTAAACCTACCCTAGTGCACTGTCTTTTGTGTAATAATTAAGTCATTTATTAAATCACACGAAAAAACTACTTTCTCTCAAAAATTCTAGTCATGTGAAATGATATATTCTTGGTCTTTTAAAACTATTTAAGCCCAAACAGTACATTCTGTTTCTAGCAGACAAAAGATTCTTAAGTGGTATTCTCACTAAAGACTGTCATTTTCATCTTGGGTGTAATTGTAGTACTTAGAACAGTGTTTTACATAAAAAAAAGTATTTGCATAAAAATAAATGATTGGAACCTCATCAAGATTAAGAGCTTCGGCACAGCAAAGGAAACAACCCACAAAACTAATAGGCAACCAACGGAATGGGAAAAGATAGTTGCAAATGACATATCAGATAAAGGGTTAATATCCAGAATCTATAAGGAACTCACCAAACTCCACACCCGAAAAACAAACAACCCAGTGAAGAAATGGGCAGAAGATATGAACAGACACTTCTCCAAAGAGGACATCCAGAGGGCCAACAGACACATGAAACGATGCTCAGCATCCCTCCTCATCAGGGAAATACAAATCAAAACTACACTGAGATACCATCTCACGCCGGTCAGAGTGGCTAAAATGAGCAAATCAGAGACCTCTAGATGCTGGCGAGGATGTGGAGAAACGGGCACCCTCCTACACTGTTGGTGGGAATGTAAACTGGTACAGCCCCTCTGGAAAACAGTGTGGAGGTTCCTCAGGAAACTAACAATAGAACTCCCCTAGGACCCAGCAATAGCACTGCTAGGAATTTACCCAAGGGATACAGAAATGCTGAGGCATAGGAGCACATGTACCCCAATGTTCATAGCAGCACTCTCCACAATAGCTAAAACATGGAAAGAGCCTAAGTGTCCATCAACGGACGAATGGATCCAGAAGATGTGGTTTATCTATACGATGGAATACTCCATGGCAATGAGAAACAATGAAATCTGGCCATGTGTAGCAATATGGATGGACCTTGAGGGGGTTATGCTGAGCGAAATAAGTCAGGCAGAGAAGGACAAATATCATATGTTTGCACGTATAGGAGGGTTAGGAGGAACTTAACTGAGGAACAAGGGGGAGAAGAAAGGGGAAAAGGTGGGGGAAAGGGAGAAGCAAACCATGAGAGATTCTTGAATGCTGACAAAAAGTGAGGATTGAGGGGTGGAGGGGGATGGGCATGGAGGAGGGCACTTGTGGGGATTAGCACTGGGTGTTATGTGGAAACTAATCTGACAATAAACTATTTGTAAAAAAAAAAATAATAAAATAAAATAAAATTGAAATCAGCTCAAAAAAAGTATTTGCATAAAAAATCTGTATAAATCTTGACATAGGTATATTAATTTCTATACACATAAATTTGTGTCTTCTGCCAAGCCTGTGACAAACCCCCTTGTTACTCCACTCTCACTACCTTATAATAATACTCCTGATCATCCTCCAAAATATCCAGCACATTTTGAGATATATTAACTTTAAATTTTTATAAGCAAAGACTCACAAGGATAAGAAATGTAGCCAATACTTAATTGCAAGGGTGAAAAAATTTTCATTCAAATAGTTTCATCTATATGGTCACATATTGAGCCATTGATTTTCATTGTGGCTTTCTGCATGCATACCCAAGAAACCTATAAATCGTTCAGTTTGGTTAAACTACTAATTATTTCACCAGAGAAAAACAGTAAACCACTTATTTGACTGGATTGGTCAGCCGGTTCAATGGAAATAGCAAATTCCCCATTCCCTAGGGGATAAAATTGACTGCACATGTTTTGCCCTAATGATAAAGAAAAGGAGAGAATTTTACAAAATTGATTGAATCCACCAATTATTATGATGTTCTGAAGATGCAGCCTTATTTAACATTTCAACACCCATGCCATGCTTCCAAGCATGGTAAAACTGAGAAGTTTTTTCTTTTAAAGTTTTTTGAAGAAGATGAGAAAAATGTATTTGAGGAGAACATTGAAGAGACCGCTCCAAAGATGGTGAGAAAATAGCTTCTTACACACTCAAGAAAATTGTAGAAGCAGATCTTGTTTTTATGAAGGACAGGACTATCCCCAGGTTCCTTTTCAGATGAGACTAAGGAAGATTTTTATCTAGAATAGTCTAAAAAGGACAAGTACATAGTCCAGGAGGAAATCTAGAAATCAAAGAAAGAATGATAAACATCATACCTGTGGAATGAGGTAAGAATTCAAGTAGGAAAAAAAAAACAAACGATGTCAGGAGGGAGAAAATAAGACATTGGAACAAAGTATTCAGGAAAGATGCTTTTAACAATATGGCCGTACCTAGGGCCCATTTGTGTGGTGTTCTAAGATGTATCCAGGTGTTTTTTCCTTTTACATCCTTAGTACCCTTTGTCTAAAACTTTATTCTTATTAAAAGCCTCACCTATCTTAATAAACTCTTTTTAAATGTTTTCCATCTCTTGTCTCCTTCTCTGCCCTCTTTGATGAAGAGGTCTTTCTCTGGAGTTCCAAATCTAACCCTCTGTTGATCTGCTTATTTCCTCTTTTGCAAGGATTTCGTACTCCAAAGTTTTTATAAACTGCATAAATAAAATAATCTGGTGGAAAGACACAAAGAGTTAGTGAGGATTATGGTGAAATAGAATGTATATAAAAATACATTGATATACATACACATACACATATAAAATTAGTCAAATCTAAAGAGTCTATGCTGGCTGAATATGCACAATTTGTTGGCTACATTGGGCTCACTGATCAGGGTTTGTGACTTCACCTTTCTCACATTTGAAGGTTACTCTCTCTCTCCTCCTTTCTCTTGCCTGTAGAACTCTTTGAAAAATACATTATTACTTCAATCATTATTCACTGAACATTTCACTTCCATGGCTGTTTCTGCCCTCACCATTCTTATTCCATAGCATCTTTTTTCTCTTCTTCTAATAGTATAGTTCTTGAGTTCAAGAGTTAATAATTTTTTAAAGTCTCCTGGATATCAGCTGTATATTAAAAATTCCCATTTGTTGTATTTTTACCAACACTTGCATTTTCAGACTTTAAAATTTTGCCAAGATTATGAATGTGAAACTGTATAGGTGTTTCAATTTGTATTTTCTCACTAATAGTTAAATTGGGCAAGTAATATGTTTGAGTTTCCTCTTGTTTGAATTACATGTCCACAGCCTTGTTTTTTTTTTCCTATTGTAATATTCCTCTTTTTTTTGTTTCAATTTGTAGGAGGTATTTATGTAACCTAATTCCTTCCACTTACTGGCCTTGTGACTGTGGATGATTCACTCAATCTATCTATGATTCAGTTTCCTCCGCTGTAAAATGGGGAAAATAATGGAAGCTGCAAGTTTGTTGAGAGAATTAAATGAGTTTGATGTAAAGTTCTTTGAACAGTATCTGGCATATACTATTGTATAACTTTGCTACCATACTGGGTTTTTTTGTTTGTTTTTGTTTGTTTGCTTTAAATGATCTATTTATTTACTGTATTGTTGTTACTTTATTACTATTATTATTATTATTAAACCTAGTTGCCTTTCAGTATTACAAGTAACTATCCTAGTCAGCAACTTGTCATTTAACTGTTTTATGATAGCTTGTTCTATAATAGCTTTTTTCATAAACAAAAATTTAATTCTAATGTAGACAGACTTGATGTTTACCTTTATGGTTTTTACTTGTGCCTGATTTAAAAAAATGCTTTCTAGCCTTGATATACAAAATATATTCTCTTATATTTTCTTGTAAGTTATTTGCATTTGGCAATTCTAATTCTAATCCATGTGGAAATGGTGTGAAATAGCGATCTAATTTTATCATTTCCCACCTGAAGAACGCATTTCCCTGGTATCATTTATTGAGTGAGTCTTCCTTTCCTCACTGATTTGCTATACCTCTCTCTTTTGTCATATTCCATATTCTTGTTTATATTTGGAATTAGTTTAAGCCTCTCTATTTTGTGTAATTCATCTATTTGCCT
This sequence comes from Hyaena hyaena, assembly GCF_003009895.1. Taxonomy (NCBI): domain Eukaryota; kingdom Metazoa; phylum Chordata; class Mammalia; order Carnivora; family Hyaenidae; genus Hyaena; species Hyaena hyaena. The sequence continues at coordinate 1,734,489 of NW_024080804.1, forward strand.
TTTATTACAACTCCTCAACCCTACATATTGCAATTTTCTTTCTCATGAGTCTTTAGAAATCTCTCTTTTAGCAGCTCCGGAAACTTTTTCTTTTCCTTTCCAAGTAACAGTGTTACCTTCTTTCATAAGTATAGGTTTCTTGAAGCTGAGAACCATTTATATATCCTGTGTCCATACACTGTTATCTAGCCCCTTTTAAGTTTCAAATACCTGGGAAAAGGAATTTTAATGAAAATTCTGTTTAGTTAAAACTTACAGTTTTTATGTTTAAGCCTTTAAAATATTCCAGAGCCCATTAGTTGTCTGGGAAAGATACAAAACATAACTTTTTTGGTATTAGAAATTAAATATTATGGGAATGACCATGCTACCTTTCTTCTTTAGGACAAATGGTACCAATCTATTTCACAGTATCATTTACAGCATCACATTCCCATTCCTTTCTGGATATAAAAAACTATATCACATTTCACAGATCTGAGTATGCACTGGATTGATTTGTTGCCATGGAATTTAAAAATCCATTAGGGAGAGTCAGAAATAGTGAATTAATTTGAAATCTTTTGTTGGTACGGATGAAGTGAGAAACATATTTATAAAGCCATTAATCATACTTGAAAATATACTTGCAAATGAATCAGAAGACAGATGTAATAACTGTATTCTCATTTTGCTATCCCTTTAGAAGTCTTAGCACTTTGGAGAGCCTTATTTAAATGTTGCTGAATATTACTTGTTTTCCCATTTCCTTTATTTTGACGAATGTATCTTGTCATGGAGCGATCTGTGCCACCATGAGAAGGAGATTGTTACCTAATATTAGGTCTGCACCTGGTTTAAATAAATAAAAAAATTAAAAAAACCAATTAACTCTATAATCATAAGTCAGGTCACAATTCAAAACACTAAAAAGCTGTCTGAGATCACAGGCCCATATTAGTTGTTAGAATTATCTTTATTTCACACTTCCTACAGGAGCCATTCTTTGACTCTTCAAACTATAGTTACAAAGCTGCTCTTAAAATAAGAAAAAAGTTTCAAGATGATATTTAGTTGGTATTTTGCCTGAAGTAAATAAAGGAAAAGCTGTGATGTTTGTGCCTGAAAATGAAATGATGGAAAAATGAAAGATCAAAGCAAACTAGGAATAGAAGCATCCTAAATGTGACAGGTTATTGAATAATATCTAAGAGTGATTGTCTTACTAAATAGGATCCTTCTTAAAATCAGGAATATGATATAATCTCTATTATCATAATTACTCAACATCTTTTTGGAAGTTCTAATTAATGCATTGAAACAAATTGCATTAAATGATACAAACATTTCGAAGAGCAAATATTTTTTGATTATTCACAAGATGATATGATCACATACTTCCCATATTAAAAATTCTATTAAGACCACTACAAGAATTCAGTAAAGTAGCTAGATTCAAGATAAATACCATAAAAGAAGCAATATTTTTCCTTGTTAATTATAACCAGTTAGAAATTGAAATGGGAAAAAAATCATCATACACAAAAATTTGAAAGGGTTAAAAATAAATTTAACAAGATCTGCTTAAAAGCATAGAATTCGATTGATGAATACTAAATAAGACGTGAATAATGGAGATACATATACTCTGAAATCACACTACTATAAATAGATCAATCCTTTTCAAATGAACATATAAATTTATTATAAATATTTGGCAAATCATTGCACTTATGAATTTGCTGACTGTCAGCTATAGCTTTTTTTTATTCAAGTATAATTAGCCTATAGTGTTATATTAATTTCAGGTGTATATAATGATTTAACAGTTGTATACGTTATTCAGTGCTCTCCCAACACCTATTTCACCCACTACCCCCTTCCCATCTCCCCTCTGAAAACCACCAGTTCTCTATATTTAGAGTAGAATCTGGAGACATTTTTCCTTTGTTCATTTTGTTGTTTTTGCTTAACTTCCACATATGAGTGAAATCATATGGTTTTTGTCTTCTAACTATTTCACTAAGTATTATACTGTCAGGATCCATCTATGTTGTTGCAAATGGCAAGATTTAATTCTTTTTTCTGACTGAATAATTCTCCATTTTATGTCTATACCACTTCTTCTTTATCCATTCATCAATAGACAGACACTTGAGTGGCTTCCATATCCTGGCTATCATAAGGACTGCTGCACTAAACATATGCATGCATATATCTTTTCAAATTAGTGTTTTTATTTTTTTTTTTTTGGTAAATAGTAATAGAATTACTGGGTAATATCATATTTCCATTTTTAATTTTTTTGAGGAACTTCCATATTCTTTTCCACAAGAGCTACACCAGCTTTCATTCCCACCAACAATGCTTGAGGATTCCTTTGTCTCCATATCCTCTTCATCCACTTGTTATTTCTTGTGTTTTTTTAAATGGTAATATATTTTGGAGGGGCACCTGGGTGGCTCAGTCGGTTAAGCATCTGACTCAGGTCATGATCTTGCATGTTGGTGAGACCGAGGCCCGTGTCAGGCTCTGTGCTGACAGCTCAGAGCCTGGAGCCTGCTTCAGATTCTGTGTTTTCCTCTCTCTCTGGCCCTCCCACCCCCACCACTCATGCTCTATCTCTGTCTCTCAAAAATAAATAAATATTTTTTTTTAAATGTTGAGGGAGGGGGAGAGAGAGAGGAGTATAGAAGATCTGAAGTGTACTCTGTGCTGACATCAGAGAGGCCATGTGGAGCTCAAACTCACAAACTGTGACATCATGACCTGAGTTGAAATCAGATGCTTAACCAATTGAGTCAACTAGGCACCCATCTTGTGTTTTTTATTTTAGCCATTCTGAGAGATATGAAGTGGTATCTCATTGTAGTTTTGATTTACATTTCCCTGATGATTAGTGAAATTTAGCATCTTTTCATGTGTTTATTGGCTATGTGTATATGTTCTTTGAAAAAATGTAATATTCATACTCTCTGCCTATTTTTTAAATTACTTATGAGGGGGTTGGTGTTGAGTTGTATAAATGATTAATATATTTTGGATATTAACCTCTTATCAGATATATCATTTAGAAATATCTTCTCCTATTCAGTGGTTATAATTTTGTTTTGTTGATGATTTCCTTCATTGAGCAAAAGCTTTTTATTTTTATATAGTCCAATAGTTATGCTTTGGTTTTCCTTGCCAAAGTACACATGTCTAGAAAAATATTTCTATGGCTTATGTTAGAGATTGCTGCCTATGTTTTCTTCTAGGAATTTTATGGCTTCAGGTTTCAAATTTGGATCTTTAATCCATTTTAAGTTTATTTTCATGTATGATAAAAGAAAGTGGTCCAGTTTGATTCTTTTGCATGTAGCTGTCCAGTTTTATCAACACAATTTGTTGAAGAAACTTTCTTTTCCCCCATTGTATACTCATGGTTTTTTTTTATTATGAATTGACTATGAAAGCATAGGTTTATTTTTGGGCTCTATATTCTGTTCTATTGATGTATTTGTCTGTTTTTGTGCCGGTAGCATACTATTTTGACTATTACAGCTTTGTAGTAGATCTTGAAATCAGGAATTGTGATATCTCCAGTTTTGTTTTTCCTTTTCAAGATTGCTTTGGCTATTCAGGGTCTTCTGTGGTTCCAGATTCTAGTTCTGTGGAAAATACTGTTGGTATTTTAAAAAGGATTGCATTAGGGGCACCTGGATGGCTCAGTTAGTTAAGCTTTTGACTCCTGGTTTCAGCTCATGTCATGATCTCACGGTTGATGAGTTCAAGGCCCACATCAGGCTCTGCACTGACAATGTACAGCCTGCTTGTGATTCTCTTTCTCTCTCTCTCTCTGCCCCTCCCCAACTCACTGTCTATCGCTCTTTCTCAAAAGAAATAAACTTTTTTAAAAAAGGGATTGCATAAAATTTGTAGATTGCTTTGGGTGGTGAGAACATTTTAATAATATTGTTCTCTCAGTCCATAAGCATGGAATACCGTTTAATTTCTTTATATCCCCTTCATTGTCGTTTTTTAGTGTTTCAAAGTTTTCAGAGTACAGATCTTTCACCTCTTTGGTTAAGTTTATTCCTAGATTTTTTTGTTCTTGGTTCAATTATAAATGGGGTTGTTTTCTTAATTTTTTTTTTGTTACTGTATTATGAGTGTCTAGAAATGCAACAGGTTTCTGTATATTATTTTTTTATCCTTGACTTTACAGAATTGATTTATTGTTGTTAGTAGTTTTTTGGTGGAGTCTTTAAGGCTTTGTATTATATAGCATCATGTCATCTGCAAATAGTCAAAATTTTACTTCTTCCTTACCTATTTGGATGCTTTTTATTTTTTTCTTGTCTAATTGCTGTGGCTAGGACTTCCAGTATTAGGTTGAATAAAAATAGTAACAGTGGACACTCTTGATCTTAATCCTGATCTTAATGGAAAAACTCAGTTTTTATATTGAGTATGATGATAGCTGTGTGCTTTTCATATATGGCATTTATTGTGTTGAGGTATGTTCTCTCTAAACCTACTTTGTTGAGGGTTTTAATAATAAATGGGTGTTGTATTTTTTTCAAATGCTTTTTATGCATCTTTTAACATGATCATTGGCCTATAGTTCTCTTTTTAGTAATATCTTTATCTGGTTTTGATATCGAGGTAGTGCTGGCCTCATAGAATGAATTTGGATCAGTTGAGAAGAATAGGGATTACTCGTTTTTAAGGGTTGGTAGAATTCACCTGTGAAGCCTCCTAGTCCTGGACTTTCGTTTGTTGGGAGGTTTTTAATTAATGATTCAATTTCAATACTAATAGTTGATTTATTCAAACTTTCTAATTCTTCTGGATTCAGTTGTGGGAGATTATGTTTCTAGGAATTTATCTCTTATAGGTTGTCGGGTTTGTTGGTGTATAATTTTTTCAGAATACTCTCTTATAAACCTTTGCATTTCTGTGGTGCCAGTTGTTACTACTCCTCTCTGATTTATTTGAGACCACCCCTTCTCTTTTTTGATGCATCTGGCTATCAATTTTGTTGATCTTGTCAAGGAAAATGTTCCTGGTTTCATTTGATCTCTTGTATTGTTTTTTGTTTTTGTTTTAGTCTCTCTTTCATTTATGCTCTCATATTTATTATTACCTTCCTTCTTTCAGCGTTAGATTTTGTTTTTCTCATTCCTTTAGGTGGAAGGTTAGGCTGTTTTTTGGAGATTCTTCTTGAGGTAGGTCCTCTTCCTTCTCAGAACAGTTTTTGATACATCCCAAAGATTTGGGGCCATTGTATTTTCATGTATCTTTTTAAGTTTCCTCTTTGATTTCTTGATTGACCCATTCATTATTTAGTATCATTATCTAACCTCCATGTATTTGTGTTCTTGATAGATATTTTCTTCTGATTGATTTCTAGTTTCACACCATTATAGTCAGAAAAGATGCACAATATAATTTCAAACTTGTTGAATTCGTTGAGACTTGTTTTGTGGCCTAACATGTGATGTATTCTGGAGAATGTACCATGTGCACTTGAAAAGAATGTGCATTCTACTATTTTTGGTTGAACTATTCTGAATACATCTGTTAGATCCACCTGATCCAATATGTTATTCAAAGCCACTGATTTCTTGTTGATTTTCTGTTTAGTTTATCTATACATTGATATAAGTGGAGTGTTAAAGTCTCCTAATATTATTTATTACTATCAATTTCTTCTTTTATGTCTGTTAGTTAATAGTTTCTTTATGTATTTAAGTACTCTCATAATGGGTGCATAAATATTATAATTGTTATATCCTCTTCTTGGACTGTCCCCTTGATGATCATATAGTGTCCTTTTTTGTCTCTTACTACAGTATATGTTTCAAAGTCTATCTTGTCGAATACAAGTATTGCTACCCCACCTTTCTTTTCACTTAGAAATGTAGAAATGTTTTTCTCGCCCTTCACTTTCAGTCTGCATATGTCTTCAGGTTTGAAATGAGTCTCTTGTAGACAGTATATAGATTGGTTTTGATCTTTTATTCATTCAGTCACCCTATATCTTCTGATTGGAGCATTCAGTCCTTTTTCATTCAAAGTAATTTTTCATAGATATGTACTTAGTGCTATCTTGTTACTTGTTTTACAGCTGTTTTTTAGCTCTTATCTGTTCCCTTTTTTTTTTTTTATCCCTTTGTTGTTTGCTGACTTTCTTTACTGATAGACTTGGATTCCTTTCTCTTTATTTTTTGCATATCTGTTACAGGCTTTTTATTGTCTTTATCATTAGGTTTAGATATAATATCCTATGCATATAGTAGTCTATTTTAGAATCATGGTGACTTAAGTTTGAACCCATTCTAAAAGCACTACATTTTTACTGCCCTCTCCATATTTTGTGTATATGATGTCATACTTTATATGCTTTTGTGAGTTCTTTGACTGATTTTTATAGGTATACTTGATTTTACAGCTTTTGTGCTTTACCCTCTTTACTGGTCTTATGAGTGTTTAATCTACTTTTATCATATTTGTTTCTGCCTGTGAAATTTTTTCTTTTCCTAATTTTCTTATTCCTAATTTTAGATTTTTCTTTTCACGCAATGAATTCAAGTTGGTTTAGTGGTAATGAATTCCTTTAATTTTTCCTTGTCTGCCAACTCTTGCTCTCCCCTTTTCTGAATGATAACCTTGCTGGATAAAGTATTCTTACTTAGAATTGTTTTCTTTGCAGCACTTTGAATATATTATTCCATTCCCTTCTGGCCTGCAAAGCTTCTGCTGAAAAATCAGCTGATAGCCTTTTAGAGATTTCCTTGTATGTGACTGTTTGTTTTTCTTCTACTGCTTTAAAAATCTTGTTTTTGTCACAACTTATTGCCATTTTAATTATTATCTATCTCGGTGTGGACCTCTTGGGGTTGATTTTGTTGGATCTCTATGCTTTCTGGATCTAGATGTCTATTTTCTTCACCAGATTAAACAAATTTTCATCTATTATTTTTTTAATTAAATTGCCCCTTTTTCTCTTTCCTCCAAGCACTCCTATGATGCAAATGTGATTATGCTTGATAATGTTGATGAGTTCTCTTAACCCATTATCATTTTTAGTTTAGTTTTTTTTTTTTGCTGTTCCATTTGGTTGCTTTCTATTACTCTGTCTTCCAATTTTCTAATGCTTTCTTTTGCTTCCTCTAGTCTACTGTTTATTCCCTCTCATTATTTTTTTTATTTCAGTTATTTGAGTTCTTCATCTCTGATTTTTTTAAATGTTGATTTATTTAGAGAGAGAGAGAGCGTGCACATAACCAGGAGAGGAGCAGTTGGGGGGGAGGGGCGGGATGCCAAGCAAGCTCCACACTGTCAGTGCAGAGCCTGATGCAAGGCTCATACTCTCTAACCATGAGATCATGACCTGAACTGAAATCAAAAGTTGGATACTTAAGCAATTGAACCACCCAGGCACCCCTTCATCTCTCATTTCTTAAAATATTTTCTCTCTGTCTTCTCATTTTGCCTTACTCTCTGTTTGTCTCTGTGTATTAGGAAAGCCAGCTATATCTCCTGTTCTTGAAAGTAGAGGCCTTATAAAGAAGAAGTCCTATGGTGCTTCTAGTGCAATGTTCTTTATTCACTAGAACCTGGTGCTTCAGGGCTGTCTCCTATGTGTGTGTGTACGTGTGCCCTACTACTGTGGCTGAGCCATGTTTGCCTTCAGCCCAGTGGCTTCAGTGGCTCTCTTTGTTTTAGGCAGTGTTTGGTCTCTATGCTCTTAGGGAGTCAGTCTGGAGCTACCTTGGACTTGTAGTTGGATCAGGCCAGATGCCTGCCCGCAGCCCATTTGCCAGAACTGTGGTCACACTGAACTGCAAGGCACTCTTCCTCCATTGTCCTACAAGAGGATTTCATTGGTGGGCTGAACCAGCAGCCATACCAAATATTAGAGCCCAGTCTGTCTGTTGGGGTTCCAATGACTCTGACTACACAGCTCTCTCTTTGTGCTGCCTGCTCTGAGGTTTTTGCTGGTTGGCGGGACCGGCAGTCAGATCAAATGTCTGCCCCCAGACTACTGTTGGGGCTGCTTAGCTATAGCATCTTTTAGGTTGTGTGTTCACAGACTTCAGCAGCTGTCATTTTATAAGTAAAGAAATTTAAATCTGGAGAAAGTTTTAATAGAAAACAATCAATGGCTTTTGATTATAAGGCAAACATCCATTGTGACCTTTAGCCTTCACTGACAATAGAAATCTTTAATTTCTTCAAATGATTAAGTACCAAGTATTTTAAATAAATTAGCTACAGATTAATTTTCTCTGATAGGAGAATAGTATATTAATCATCTTGAATTAATCTATAAGTCTCCCCTCCCTACCCTGGCTCTGAATTTGGTTTTATATTTCTAGTTCCAACTTTAGTTCCTAAGCTAGAATCAAGTCTCATAATTACTTGGTAACAAATTCCTTGGTACCAGCACAGCACTTAGAATTGTGTGCCTATATAGTGTATACTTAATAAATGCCCTTAGAAGGGATGAGTTCAGTGTAAAATTATTGTTGTTATAGATCAACTGTGGTTTTTAAGTAGCAATATCTAAAAGACTAAGTGGAATAATCAGTACTGCTATGATCAAACCATAAGGTAGGATACTCTCCACTCAAAATTTTGTTCAGATGTGAAGACTAAAGATGCCAAATGTGTATTAAAAGAGTGTCAATGATGTTAATTACTCACACAATGAGGCTTTCTAGGGAATAGGACAAATTCCTAAGCTTGAAAGAATAGGACAGAGAAAGGAGGGAAGGAAGGGAAGGGAAGGGAAGGGAAGGGAAGGGAAGGGAAGGGAAGGGAAGGAAAAGGAAGGGAGGAAGGAAGGAAGGAAGAAACAGAGAAAGAAACAGAGAAAGAAATGGAGAGACTAGCTTGGGTTTTATGAGGGGTAGAAATTGGGACTGGGTTGACGGTTCCCTCGGAAGAGGTAGGACTTGGGAGCTTAGAACTTTGTACTGGTGCTAAATGTGCTTTCCTACTGACTTTCCCAGATGAGGGACATAGGGGTAAGACATGGTGCTTGAAAGCAGTCAACAGTCAAATAACATAAAAGGAGTTAGTATTCTGAATAAAAATGCATTCTTATAGTTTGGAAATGCAATCTTTCACTTGAGCAACTATTCACCGTGATATATACTGTGGAAATTTAAACAGTCTTTGCCCTTTACATTCTTGTACTAGGCATGGGTTAAGAACACAAATTGATTGGCTTAGCCGTGAAGCTTTCCGATTTCCAGGCAGTTATACCTGTTAGCCACTAGCTAACTTTTCAATTTGGGAAAGCCCATTTAACATCTCTAAACTAAAGTTTTTTGTCTAGAAATAGGCAATCCACCTATCTTAAAGTGTTGCATTTGGCTGAATTTTGTAAAATACTTAGCACATGGTATGGCACATGGTTAATCTCAAGTAAATGACATTTAATTGATATTACTATTACAGTTATTATTACTGTTACTCAGAGAAGATGTAGAAAGTAAAAAAGCTATATGTCAACAAGATCTGAGTAAAGAGAAGAGCTAAAATCACAAAAATGTCAGTATTTCTCGAATTAAAATATGTATTTCATATATTTTCAATACGAATCACAATCAGTTTGGGGAAAGATAAAATTATTTTAGACATTATATTAAAGAATAAACAAATGAGAATTGCCAAGAAAATAATGAAAAACAATAGTTAATGTAAACGTGCCTACAAATTACTAAAACTTAACATGTATCTAATATAACCAAAACAGTATGAATCTGGCAAAGTAACTAACATGTACTTGAGTGGACTAAATGGGGTTTTAAATGTGCATTTCAGTATATGTAATTTATTTCCTTTGTACTCCTATGTATCTCCTTTTATTCATTTAAAAAGATTATAGAGGGGAGAGAGGCAAGATGGCGGAGAAGTAGGAAGCACTGTACATTTCACCTGCACCCATCTCTCAAACAGAGAAGGCCTGAAGTCATAGGACACTGAGCCACAGGAATTTGGGAAGAGAAAGAGACAGAGTACACTGGGAAGGAAACCTCATGAGTGCGTGAGTGCGAACTGGGGAAGACAAAAGCGGGCCGGGACCCAGGGACACGGAGGGAGGGGAGGGAACCCGGCTTGCGTGCAGCTGCGCTGAGTGATAAACCGGCGAGTGGTGGCGAGCTGCCGCGAGTCCAGAGGAAAGGAAAGAAAAGCTGAGATTGCTCTAGAACCGTCCCCGGAGAAGAGAAAAAACTTCTGCTTGGAAAGACAGTGTTTTTTAGCTCTGGCTGGGGTGCTGACTTTAAACTCGGTGCCCTGGTCCCAGAAAGCGCCAGGAAAAACTGAACTGCCATGCGCCCAGCACCATCCATGGCGGTGGCGGCCCGGTGAACCAGCAGCAACGCCTGCGGAGGCGGTCCCAGAGCCGGGTGAAGCGGCAGTGGCGCGCGCGACAATGGTCCACTGAAGCGGCAGCGGCGACCTGGTGAAGTGGCGCCGGCACCGGGTGAAATGGCGCCGGCACCGGGTGAAATGGCGGCTGCGTGAGCGAAAAGTTGCCTGTTGAAGCGGCGGCAGCCGGTAAAGTGGTTGCCGCGGGGTGAGGCGACATGGACTCTGCGGACCTGAAGTTGCTATGATCCCCAGACACACTAGGATTGTATTGCTGCTTGACCCCAACGGATCTGAGGCTGCGGAGCTTCCCCATCTTCCACTCAACCCCCGGCAACATGGAAGCAGCGACCAGCGGAACTGTTAATGGCACCATAACAAAGCCTCTCAGGAGTAATCACACTAGATAGTTTCTCTAGATAACACCACTGTCTTTCTCTCACCTCTCAAACCATATTCCACCCTTTAGCTCTTTGAAAAAAGCTTCTTATCCCTTCTGCCTGTTCATTCTATCTCTAATTTTGCCTCATCGCCGCCCTATCATCTCATTTTTTCTCTTCGCTCTTCAACCAGCACTGCTTACACCCGGCTATTTAATTGTAGCTGGGAAATCTGGTTATATGCTGTAAACCGATTTTGTCTATCGGTTTTCTTCATTCTTCCTTTTCTTTTCTTCTTTTTGACTTTATGTATTTTTATTTTCCATCTTTCGCCTTCCCTCCTCCGTCTTTGCTCATTACTTTTTAGTTTTCCCTCTTGGTTAGTGTGATTGTTGGATTTGTTTATACATTTGTGTCCCTCTGTTCCCTGTGTGTTTGTTTGTATGTTTTCTTCTCCAGGGCTACCTCAAGAAACAAGCCAAAGTACACATGGTGGAGAGTCCCAAATACCACTACGAGTAGGAAAATAAAATAACCAAGGTCTCAACAAGAGAGACCAAGAGATACCATTCAAAGAACACTCTCTGAAATGATAGGCCCTGGACAAAGAGTCTTCTTGGGTACAGCAGCACTCACAGGTGCAGAGTACATAACAAGACTTTAAACTAACAAGAGACAGAGAGCTAACCAAAATGATGAAACCAAAGAGCTTTCCTCCAAAGAAATTCCAAGAAGAACTGTTCAAAACAGGTATAAGCAGCATAACTGAACAAGATTTTAGAACAATAATCATAAAATTAATCGCTGAGCTTGCAGAAAGCATAGATGAACTCAAAGAAACTATGGCTACAATCAACATGGAGAACAAAAATAGGCATGATGAATTTAAAAATGCGATAAATGAAATACATAATAAACTGGAGGTGTCCAATGCATGGGTTTAAGAGGCAGAAAAGAGAATAAGTGATTTAGAAGACACCATTATAGAAAAACAAGAACCTGACCAAAAAAAAAAAGAGACAAACTGATTCAGGAACAAGAAGGAAGAG